>NC_134694.1:82692427-83292427 GCF_050947455.1 Rhinoderma darwinii
AGATAAATCATAGTTTAATGAATTAATCATCATAAAAGAGCTACTAGGTTTTAATTAAAGAATCACCCAGGCACATCTTTAACCAAATTTTATTTATTTTTTTGCAAATGAGTTTACACCCAAATTTACATGGAAATGAGAAAAGAAGACAAATACCGATAAAAAAAAACAACCTATAAAAAGGAGAACAGTTTCCTTTTCAATAGCATTGTACTATAAGAAATATTGCGTTAGGTAGAGATGAGGGCCCGGACGTTACAAAGGTGTTTAGGATAGGTGTTGAACAGTGCTGTCCGTAACAAATCTTTACAAAGGTCTATTAAGACAGAGGTGATAGTGTTCAAAAGAACAGGTTAGAAAGGTGACAACAGTTTAATATCAAGTTTAGAATTACAAAACGTCACATTATTTACCAATGGAAGATACACCACTTATACATAAAAAGGTGTATTTCACAGCACAGTACAAATAGCATATTCACGCTGTAAACAATTTCAGCAACTCAGATATAGTCTATGGTTGATATAACTTATATATGCTATTTGTACTATGATATCCCTTTAATTGAATCTCCATCTTTTATCATCATGTAATTTTTGTAGGTCCAAAATAGTGTGCTGATACAGAACTCCAAATCCCTTACATAAACACAGACTTAAAAGTTAAGACATTGACTGCTTCCAGCCACCACCAGGGGGAGCTTAGGAGCTTAATGCAGACTGTCTTATTATTGAGTTCAATGTATGAACAGTATGCTCCGAATCTCCCCTAGTGGTGGCAGCAGGTAGTCAGCATGTTATCTATTTCTATGCAGAGAATTTAGAGCTCTCTATCAGAAAAAAAGGTCTCTGACCGCAATTATGGTATATAAAAAAATGAATCAGCAAAGAATATTGGTCCTAAAAATTACATGGCGTTATAAGGTGGACATGCACTTTAAAGCGTGATTGTGGATATACATTGTATCGGCATCCCACTATTTGTCAGCACATCTGGTTTATTGGTCCTACGAACAATTACAGGCAAGCATTGCCTCATTTAGAAATACATTAGAAGATATTTTAATGTATAATTTGAGACAATGAACTGCCATAAACGTGTGGCTATTGTATTAACATTAAGTAAAAAGCTTTGTCTCCTGTAATCAGAACCTTCCTTCACACATCTCCATCAGTGAAGTCTTTGTAAGATAAAGCAATTGATAACTACTATATCCATGAAGCTGCATGGATATAAATCAAAACCTTCTCCCTACAACTATTGGCTCAGACCCCATAGCCTATTTGTAAGTCGCCAGTGTAAGTGTCTTATGGGAATAACTGCCCTTGACTTCTTGCAGTTTGTAAATATGGACTTGTGTTATATGTTTTATGGATTAAGAAATACTTACTATCATGTTACATCTAACCAGACAATGCTGCATTGGTTAAGTGCACTCAAGAATGATAAAATGTGGAATTATTATAGCGAGTGCCAACGTTGATTTCACACTTCCCGTTTCTCTCAGCAGACCATGTTGTGCTACTACTTGACAGACATGTTGTGTAACACTCATCAGGGCAATATATGCAATTACAGAACAGTCACTGCAGTCCACACTTGTTCCTATGGTTACAAATGCTCTGGATGAATTTCAATCATTCCAAACACGTCCGCCAAACTGCAGCGACAGATAAGTCAAAGGTTGTACATAGTCCTGACAATTTTTGCTAAAAACATTTCAATATTTTCTTGATTAGAGAATGATAAAAGAAGCAGTGTCACATAAAAAAAATATTAATCCTAAAGGATACAAACAATATCGGATATATTTGATTGTTTTCACAACCTACAATAACTGTTCACGACTTGTCGGATTGATAGATAAGGCTATATTCACACTACACTTGTGGTGTACATTCGTCGTATACTCCAACATATATGCCAAATGTATTCAGACTTTTTTCTTTGCAATGGGAGTCAATGAGCAACTTATGCAATTGCATGTCCCCGGCTATATGTTCATTTTATACGTTGGAAGTGAATAAAGCCTAAATGATCAGTGATCAATAACATTTTATAACCTGTCCAATAAATAGTCCTAATGACTCGGTTGTGTTTGATCATTTTTAAACAATAGGGACCACAATTATCATTGTAATAGATCATTATTGGTTGTATCATATCACAAATTATTCCATCTATGGCCCTCTTAAAGGTCATCAATGTTTATTACAGTGAATGTAAATCCAAAGATAAGGAAATTTTATTATTTTATATTTTTGAGTGCAGTTAACTATCAAATAATAAATTATGGTTATTTCTCATTGTTAGACCTCTATCAGCATTATACTGCATTAGAAAATATCCGGTTTATGATCAACAACATAACCTTTTTACCACACATTTACCTATCAGCTTGATGGCTGCCTCAGCGTGCGACCAGTTAGGTTGACTATCCTTATGACGCTCCTCCTATCCCCCATAACCAGCATCTATGATAAAGACCAAGCAACCCTATTACCATATCCCAACTCTTTTTAAAGACTATCATGACATGATCAAGAAAGAGAATCTTACCGGTTTCCAGTAATAAAATATGAAGAAATGCACTGCACATTTTCATGCATGCACCCCAAAGTCTTGTTAACAATCAAGCTAAAACTTCTAAAAAAGTTACATCCACTAATCCACTAAATACTTGAATCCTAACTACAGCTATGCCTATCATTGCTCTTTTAAACATCAATAAAAAGCTTTGCTGTACATCTTATATGACAAAACTAATGGCAGCTAAACCCCAATGCTCCATATGGAACCCCCAACCCATTGCTCTGCAATGAACTGAGGAGTTCCATATGGAGTTAGGGGTTAATATATGCTAAAAACGCACCACAAGTGAGGAATAGTTATCAAAAAGGTCATGCATGTGCTGTATACATCAAGCAAGAAATCATTGGCTTCAAGCTGCGCTATATTACAACATGATACATTGAAACAGTTTGGCTCAACCCTTCTGGAATTCACCAGCATTTTAAATATTAGAATCAGTGCCCTCCAATTACCGTATGAAATACCTATGTGGTCAGTAAAAAATGTAATGGGCAATAAAAGAGGGAAGACAAAAAATACAGATTTCATAAAATGATAATTTAGCCAATATTAATTTAAGACAATTAATAAAGAGTGTTGCAGGTATATACAATTTGGATTCATTTGGTCATTTTATTAATTGGCGTTCTCTAAAAAAAATATGGCACATACCAATGACTTACACCTTAAATGGCTTTTACTATTGCATGCGTTATCATCAATACTATACTTATATAGCCAAGGGCATCAGGAACAGGCATTTCCTCATAGGCTCCAAAAAAATAATCAATAAATAAATGGTCAATGGAATACAAAATTATTCTTCATATCATTACATCTCGACACCCCTTTCTTTTACAGCCAATGTCGCCAAAACTCCTAGTTGTCATATACTGACCTCATTAAATACATCCCTGCACATTAAACATCCAATAAGTGCCCTGTGTGAAAGAGCCACATCCATCGGAGCATCATTTTATCAAAAGTACAAATCAAAAGAATCAAAGTATAAAAACGTTCCTGCTAAAAGTCTTCATACATAAGTTAAAAAACAAGACTACAGACTGATTCGGTATCCAGGATTACGGGTGATACCTAACATTTATTCCAGCCAGTGCTCATTGAAATTTTCATTTTTATTAAATCTGGCTGCAGCTTGCACTACATTGCAGAACTGGCTTTAAACTTCACAATTCAGTTAAAGGACTTTTAAAGTTTTAAAACAGAACTTTATTTTTTATTTTGTCACAGGCATTTTTTACGAAAAATCTCTGCTTGTATTCTCATGACAACACTTCCTCCCCTGTGCTTTGAGGGTTTCAGTGTTCTCATAGGGACATGGGGTCTCATCGCAACCAACAAAACAGATCTAGTTTTTTTTTCTTCCTGGGCTAGTAAAAGGAACGCTGAATTCTAATTGGCTGCAATGAGGTCCAGTATCCTTGTGATAATACTGAGCTGTCAGACCACAAGTGCAGGGGGTGTTGTCATGGGAGACACCGGTAGAGGATGACTTCTTACAGGAGGTCTATAACCTCAACATCTGATAATTCGATGAAATCGTAAGAGTGGCAATATTAAGGCCTCATGCACACGGCAATGATGTGTATACAGAGCCTGTGCAATGGAACACAGTCCATACGAGTCTGTGTGCTACTGCATAGTGCCTTTGAAATAACCCAATAACACCTCTGAATACATAATGTCGCTTAAGATGGAAAATGCCATGGTTTTATCTCCGTATGACTTTGGAGGCACATAGAGGCTCCGAATGGGCCCATAAATTTCTATGGGAGGCATATTAAGAATCCGTCCAACATAAATCCATAATACGGTCATGTGAATGAGGTCCGAAAGAAATCCCTTTAATATGGATTTTCCGGTAGTGCTCCTTTGAGTATACTGCTTTAAATTTCCTTAGGTATGCCCAGTCTTACCCTGCTTCCAATACCATATGGTTACATAACACAACAGTAGGGAATAATGGCAAAGTGTTTAATACATGGGCAAATAAATATCGCAATTTGGGCCTTCCATAGGTTTATAGAATATAAATTAAATTCTCCTAAAATACTCAGTCACATTTCATTTCCTTAGCACTCTCTAAGGCATTGGTAAACAAGCCCCAGTTTACCAATAGGATATGCTGGGAGCTGTAGTTCAATATCCACAGGTTTCCTACACCTGCACCCATGAACTAAATATTGACCTTGCCATACTCCCATTATTCCGAGTAGGTTTTCTAGTGCTTACATTCAATCACCTGTGTCACTTGTCTAATGAATGACACCAAATAGCTAACAGTGCAATATATCCCCTAAACATTCATGTAGAGAAGACACGCAGACACGAGACCAAGTACAATATTCATGGCACAGTGCAAAGCGGAGAACGCTCAGAGACAGAAATGGGAAATTTCCATTGATTGATCACTAAGCATCGATAAAGGCGAAGTTCACACTTGCGTTGTATAATCTGTTACCCTGATCTGTTTTTAGATCAAAATGAGGATAAAAATAGATCTGTTAAAAAAATCCCTTTGAAATCATTTTTAATTGCATCCGTTATGTTAGTCATTCGGTTTTTATACGAAGAACAGAGTACAGGACTTTTACTCCGTTCAAAAAAATGGATGTCTAACGAATGGGTTATTTTTATCATTGGTGTCAATGTAAAACGGATACACATGGATTGTAATTCGTTTGCATCCGTTACTTTGATTTCAATGGGATTTTTAAGTGATCCGTCTTTATCCTTATTCTGATCTAAAAACGGATCAGAGAAATGGATTATACAACGCAAGTGTGAACTTAACCTAAGGCTAGATCATCAGCTCATAGAATGCTAAAGATAGCTTCATTTTTGTATCGCCACATGAAATATACATTGGTTTGTGGCCGTATTTGGTCAATTTGTTTTTACAGGTAACTTTATTAGGCTAGAAACATATTCGTGTTTTGGTGCAAATTTTGATGCTGTTTTTTCAGCCAAAGCCAAAAGTCGATTCCAGAAGAATGGGAAATATAAAGAAATAACTTATTCTTCTCCTTCCTCCTGCATCTTCTACTTATGGCTCTAGCTCAAAAATTTGCACTAAAGTCTACACCAAAAACGTGATGTGTTTTTCCAGCCTTAGTTCTACCACATATGTAATTGATGTTACTCTAGTCATAAGACAATAATTATGACATAATATATAAAAGTGGTTCTGTGCTTTTTACGAAGAGTAAATCCTATTATTGGGAGGGGTTTTATATTATACATATGTTTGTGTACATCTAGGTCCAGGTTCAAAAATTATTAGAAACTTGTGCTGAATACAAGTAGATGTGGTCCCAACACTTGTAATCATCTGTATTTGATGCCACTGCCACATGCCATATATATAACACATCTAATTTTCTAATAATAATAAAAAATTAAAAAAAGACCCATGGTCATACTTTAAAGGGAACCCGTCTTTGGCACAAGTCCCTTCATATAAGGGGCTAAATTATTTCCTCAACATGGTCATCCAACGTGCCCTACAATTGCTGTAAAATATATTTTCATATATGCAGCTCCCCTCTATAATCACTCTCAGCCATTCAGCAGAGCCAGATGGGTCACATGACACTTTTCGGCAGACCTTGCTCCATATAAAAGGGAGAAATTATTTTCTTGGAATGAAGAGGGCCAGCCCAGTGACTAACAATTTGAGGAGTCATTTAGTGGGTACAATGTTGTACAGTTTTGTACATATTCCATAATTAATGGGAACCTGTTTCAGTGACCAGTTCCATTTAAAATTCCACTTGTGTGATCTTTAAAAAAAAAAACAAAAAAAAAAAACCCCACTATATTAATTCTTAATTTATATCAATTATTCTTCTTTAAATACTATTTTTTATTATATGTGGCTTAAGAATATGTTTAATGATGACATAAATTGTACAGGGGAAAATGTGTGTATATACGAGCACAGTCCTATTGACCAAATCCTTATGTTTAAAAATCAAACCAAACAAAGCTGCCTATGATTTAACATTGATGCTGAAGAAATAGATAAATAATACTAAAAGGTCAGTGGTTAAAACCAATCACCAGATAATTAGATCACTACAACAGACATTCATGAATCAATTGTCCCATGGGACTCTGCAAAGACAAGCAATATAATTACTCTGTAACCTCTTCTATGCTGGAAAGCTTCACCAGAAATGGGCTCGAGCACTAAGGCTGTAGTTGGGAAATGGCTGCAAAGTCAGATGGTGTTTCACTGCCAGTAAAAATATAGCTGCAAGAGCCTACACGGTGCATGGGCAATTACAAATACAGTCATTTACATAAGGCCTTATAGTGTAAGCGGATTCTGTGGGTCAGTGCCCAATGACTGGTAAAGTATTTGACCCATCAGAATAGTGTAACTTCTTTCTGCTTTAGTGCATCACCCAGGTCATTCTCAATTATTCTATTATTCAGTTGCCCAGATTTGGTTTCCATCACATAAACCTATATGCTAATGCACATAGGTCCATAGAAAGCATGGTAGAAAGATGCATTGTATAAAACAAAAATCACAAACAGCAAATTCAATAATTGTAAGATAATGAAGGTAAAAGATGTACCGGTGTACAAAGTCAACATTGATATTTCTTACAAAGCAAATATCGGAAAAAGTTTAAAAAATTGCCTTTTAGACTTCATAAATTTGGTTGAAATTTTGAAAAGTTGCTGAGAAAATTGATTTAATTTCCTTACTAGAGATTCTGTAAGAATGAAAAACAACTAGTTTACAAAATCTGTCCGATAAACAACAGTCCAAAGTAAATGTTAGAAAAAGGTTACAAAAACATTCTGATAGAAGAAATAAAAGAATCACAGCGTTTTCAGAAGTGACCGGGACATAGGCAAGTATGATTTATTAGAGACTATACTTCTAATGTTAAGTGTATGGTGGGAGAATGCTTGTTCACACATGTTGCTAATGGGTTGTATGACTACAAGTGCTTAGAAATATTAAAAGTAGGTTTAGGCTATAAGACGACTTCTGCTGTTCTTAAAGCCCTAATTTCATCAATGCAGCTACGTTAATTCTCTAACATTGAAGTATGCAAACAAGCGACTCAGGGCGGGCACATTGCAGCACCGCAGGAAAGTAGCACTTGACAGAAACTCGATCATAATATTAATGTCAGGTCAACCAGAAGCTTGTCCAAGCACAAAGCAGGTGCTCGTCCTCCTGCCGGGGCAGTACAGATTCTGTCGCAGTGTAGCATAGACCTTATCATGGATATATACCCTGCTTTGATTCATATGGCAATAAAGGCACTTGTAGCAACATCCACTAAACAACAATGCAGGCCGCTTAGCACATATTACTACTACTAACCAAATGTTGAAAAGCACCAGATGTACAATATAAATGGAGGCAGTATTTGTTTCCAGTTCCATGGATATAAAAATTTCAATGGTAAGCCAGCATTCTATATTCAGAAAAATGCAGAACTCCAGCATACAGATTGTGTCAGACCCCCAAAATATAATGTATTGTACATATGGTTAATGTAACTATATATACACACACACACACACACACACACACACCACACACCACACACACACACACACACACACACACACACACACACACACACACACACCAATAAATATACCTTATCCGCAAACATCCTAAAGCATGTAATCTTATATCAGCCATCATAATTTCATAGTCTGGACTAAAAGTAATCTTTACGTATTAGTTAAAAGTAACAGAAAACGGGGGATCTTTGTCTGACTATTGGTAGTAGTCCCTTTCCTTGCGTCCCTAACCCAACTGATATATCCAGGTTATAGCTAACTATGGTCAACAAACAATTCAGAATAGTCTTTCACACTGGCAGCAGACTCCACTACGGACACTATACCTAAATGCAGATGTTAGTATATATGGTGTCAAGTGAAAAATTTGGGCAATTGCCATGAACTATTGTATTCTCTTGTCAATATCACTTTAATGTAGGAATCATATAAATCCAATGAGGTTCTGCGGAATGAAACACTTCTTTTGTAGACTTTGTGGTGCCTGTTACATTGTGATATTTGTAATGAACTACAGCAGTACTCGACTTAGGGTCACCATAGGACCTTAACCATACTTTCATGTTTTCAATTTAAAGACTTTAAAATTAACAAGTGCAACATAGAAACACTTGGATAGATTTTCTCAACCATCAAAAATTCGAAGTTGGAGCCTTCTCATGGCTTTCACCATTGATCAATGGTTTTGGCAGACCTCCAAACCCAATCAGTTACTAACTGTCACTGACATACCCAAGACCTCCTTTATTGTGAGGGTTCAGATACGGACTTCTTTCACTTTGAAACCCCCCCCACTCTGCAAGGTTCAAATTAGTATGTTCATATGTTCTCTAATCCTAAAGTTCGGACACTGCTACAGCATTGGGTTGAAGGTTCAGCTCCAGTAAGGAAAAGCAGCTTGACCTTATTTCTTCCCTTTTCTATATACTGCTACCCAAAAACACTACATCATCATCATTAATGAATTTTTTTTAACGTTCTCTAAATATTTTAAAATGAACAAAATATTCTCAGTTTCTGAGTACTTTGTATGCAAAATCTGCAGATTGTTTGCAGTTTTATTTATGTACTGCAGTTCTGCATATAAAGTCTGACTATAGACTTGGAATACCATGAAATATTACTATTGCATAGGGTTTGGTTGTATTTTGTCTCTTGGAGTTTTTAGTTGATTGATCACTTAATACCCCTATAATAACTCTATGCCTGTAAGTGCTAGAAAACTGATAAAATACAAAAGCATATTAACCAACGCAGGTAACTGTTAAAAAAAAGAAACCAGAATTTAAAGTGCTCCGGTTTGTGTCCTATTATGTGAAGATTTTTGCCATCTGCTGCTGTGGGAAGTCATTGGTGGTTGGTGCTAGACAAGAATCTGGATTCTAATATGTGACGGAGGCAGAATCATTGCTAGGAAAAGGAGTGGAATTGTGCTGAGGAATAAGGAGGCCATCTGGTGCGAGTTAGTCACTCCCTGCACTGTATTAAGGAATATTTTCCGCTTATTAATTTAACCACCCAAATCCAACATCCGTGTAAATATTAAAATGGCAATTGTTCATTATATTCAGTTCAAAGACAGGTGGAGGAGTATGTCATTTTTTAAATTTTTTCAATGAAAACTGATTGAAACGCTTGTACAAGACAGTGACCAAAACTAGTGACAAATGGTCCCAATGACAGTAGTGTCAAATTCTTGTCTAATTGTCATGAATTTTTATTTTAGCTGTGGACAATTATTGGTGCTTGGGATAAGGCTTTATTTTAGATTTAAGAACATTGCCTAGTCTGTATAAGTAAAAACCAATTGTCATTGAGCAATTTGATTTAATTTCTTGGTACAGAATGTAATAGGGGAATCTTGGTTATCAATATAAAACATACAAAATAATCAACAACATACACTCAACATTTCCTAGTAGACCATACATGTGCCTTGATTGTTACATCATGATATAATGATGCAATTCACAAAAGCTGGTGATAGCTGTCATCATTTACAGCCATTACAAGCACCATGATTGGTACTAGGGTCAACTCAAGAATGGCACACATGCATACAGTACATCATTTTGAAGCCTGCTTCATCACTATAAAACAGTTGGTTATCCCTGTCAGGTTGGGTCACATGTAATTCATGACACAAACTAAAAATCACATAAAAATAAAAATAACAGTGAAAGCTGTAATTGGATCCTTTAAAAAAGCACCAAAGTGCCGGTCTGCTCTGACGTATGATCCTCCTCATGGGGGATACAATACACTGTTACTCTTTACATGGAGTCCCCAAGGGAATCAGAGTCATCCAGGGACAGGGGAAGGTACAGATCCTGTAAAAAGAAACAAGAGCGGCATTTGTTAACTTCAAAGAAAATTAACTAATAATGAGACATGAAAACGTATCTTCTCACTGGAGCTAAAATCCCTCATACAATGTATACTGGGTCGACAACCATAAACTGTTCAACGTATGCAAAATATACTACGCAGCTACACCCTGTATGATAGGTTATGGTAACAAAGCTCCTACTTGGGTATCTCGCCACCCTTCTATATAGAAGGGAAAATGGATTTCAGATGTAGTGATTGCTACATCTAGTAGTACCCTACAATCTTCCTGGCACAGAATGCTAATGGATTATTTTTTTTAAACCCTGCAGTTTTGTGTAATATTCACAGTATACGCAGGCACGGTACAAAATTAGAGAAAATATAGAGCAGATAACTCACAAAATCCAGAAGAAAGGAAATTTATTTCATATACTCATGAAAACCCCAAGAATTAAAAAAGGTATATCAAATTCAATATAAAAACACGGGGCACGCTGAACACAGCACTTTCGAGGCTTTCCTTTCTTCTGGATTCGTGAGGTGTCTACACTATATTTTCTCTAATTATATACAGGGCTGCTTATGATGTAGATACTCCATCAACTTTGACGTTTTTTAAAAAAAAAATCCATTAACATACGGCCCACAGGAGATCATGGCGAACTACTTGACACAATCAATCACTCCATCTGAAATCCAATTTTTTGTATATTGGAGTTTGGTGACTATCAATTTTTTGTGCTCTGCTTAAGTCCACTCGGATACGGGCTGCCGCAGTTCTATTCATTCTTTGTGCACATAAACCTGAAGTTAAAAATATATAATATTAACATTGGCATTCCCGCAATCTTTTTAATGTGCTAAAATGCCCTATTACTCAGGGATTTACCTAGGGTACTATGGATTACATGGATCAAATTTTGATTCAGGTTTTCTTTTATTTGCATAGCTTTAAAAAGGTATTGGCCCCATTCAGATGGCTCCTAGTATTGTGTGTATATCACACTGGTTTCTAAATGTAATATCCACTGTGAACAAGTTACTGCTCCCTTAACCGGTTCAGGACCGGGCTATTTTGATCCTTCAGGACCGTTTTTAGCACGCGTTAGTTAAACAGCTATAACTTTTTTAATTTGTTGGGCTAGTGACATGATTTTTGCAATGTTTTTTCTGTAGCCAATGCAGGTTTCTTTTTTTTATACACATCGTCTTTGCCATTTTAGAATTTTTAGGCTTAAAGTTTGAAAATAATAGTAAAAAAATAAGCTTTTTGACTTTTTCGCTTTTTTTTTCTGGTAATAACATAGTTATACCCTAAAATAGTATCGTCCTTGTCTACTGTAAATTGTAATATATTACATGTCTATTTTAGGGTAATTGGCTCAGGACTAGCGTTACGACAATGATTGGCGGAGACGACAAAGTTTTTTTTGGGGTGGATATTTTATGTGTATTTATTATAAATTTGTTTTGCACTTTATTTTACTTTTATATTTTTTTATTATTATGGTCTGTCCCTCAAAGGTCAGAAAAGGCCTTTGGGGGTTTTTTTTTTTCTACTTCTTTTATTGTCACTAATAGGGCTGTGCTGGGTCTAGTGAGACCCAGCCGCAGTCTGCCACTAACGGCATGCCGGCGATAATGTGACCAGTCACATGATCACCAGGACCAATAGGAGGCAGCGGCAGTGCTCATTGAGCGCTGTGTAGAAGAGATTAGAGCGAAAGCTGCTTCTATCCTCTCTTCAGGGTCCCCGGCAGTCACTGACCGCTCAGGCAGCAAGCTAAAACCCGCTCCGTAAATAGTCTATGGCGCAGGTTTTAAGAACCCGAACGCTCGCTGTGAATTTACGAATTTAAGGGAACCGTTTAAAAGCGTTTGTACAGTCATAAGAAATTGATGGCCTATTCTCAGGATAGGCCATCAATATCTGATCGGTGAGGGTCCAACTGTCGACACCCCCACGATCCGTTTTGAACGGGGCGTGGGGCTCGTACAAGCGCTGCTTCCCTTCATTTCTTTCCTGCTTGTATTGTGAATCGCCAACAAACTTTTAGTGGCGGTTCACAATATTAAAGCCTTCTCCCAAGTTAATGGGAGAAATGTGTAATACTTTGAACCACCGCTTCATGTAAGTCGGCGATTCACAGTATGAGCAGTGTCAGTAATGAAGGGGAAGCAGCGCTCGTATGAACTCCACAGCCCCTTCAAAACAGCTGATCGGCGGAGGTGCTGGGAGTCGGACCCCCACGATTAAATATTGCTAATAATACTGCGGTAGGCATAAAATAATTGTGCTTTAGATATAGATTTAGTATACATGATGATATAGAATATTACTGAAGCAGGTCCAGCATGTCACCAAAACAGGTGGTACAGTCAATGGGTTTATTAAAATTAATTAAATATGTTATAATATAATCATTTAATACTCATTCTAATAATAATAGTTTTATCCTTCCTTGTAGCAAAAAACTAAAATTGTTCTCTTTCATATATATTTTCCTGTCAATTATTCTAGTAAATCAGGCATAATTGTGTAAATAAATTGCAGCATTAGGGATCAATCAGGAGAAGAAACATAATACCTTGTGCTTGCGAAGACTTCCAGGACTGGTTGGGGTAGAGATTGGAGACTGCTTGGATTTAGGTGTGGATAGTTGACTGCTTGAAGTACCATTAGCTGTTAAGAAAGAAACACAGATTTATAATATAACATGTTGGTATATCATATAATTACTCAGCCTTCACTCACCTACAGTAGTATTATTGAGGAAGAATGAACCCGGAATCCCACTTATAACACATTGTTTTGTTAGTAATGTAAATGAATAAAGCCTTTGTGAGCCAAAAGCCTGTGTCCTGCAAGCCTGGCTCAAGATTCATGAATTGGGAAATCAGGAATGTTCTGCCAAATCATATGACACGTGAGACAGCCCCACTATATAAGTTAAAGTCATTAACAGCACTATAGATACCAGTGTAGAATTTTATTACCCTCTTGTTTCTTCCTAAGGTTTGCTGGTCTGAATTTTACCCCTGGCAGCGTTCTCTGTGTAGAAGACCTAGGAAGCACAACAAGCAATCCCGTATTCCTGACCAGCCATATACTTTATATATTCATTGACCTGCCATAAACAATTTTCTGTCCCCCTTCTATATCATTCCCTACCACGATATATTTGAATTATGTGATATTCTAAACCCCTCCAATTATTAATTTAGGTTAGCTGCGTATACAGCACTCCAGAAATTTTCTATTTGTAAGGCTCCATTCACATCGCGTTAAGGCACTACGTTAATCTTGTACGTCGGGAAAGCTCCCGACGTACAAGATAAATGTGTCCATAGGGCTCCATTATCCTGACAGAGACCAAAAGAGTTTCCTTTTGGCCTCCATTGGTCTGGTATACTTTTTTTTTTTAAGGATTGATTAGCGTAGTAGACTATTCCATCCTGAGGGATCCCGCAGAAAAAACGTATACCACACGTTATACGTTTTTTTAACACGGGAGCCAATGTACGGCATCCGCCACAGGTACACATTAAACATATGCCTCGGGGAGCTCCCAACATCACAGTATATATATGGACAGTGAAGTCAGGAGCTTCCACAACGTTGGAGTGCTTGGGCAGAGCGTTGGCTCTGTCCAGGGACTCCGGACCTGGGAAAACTCCTGAAATCACAGTCCATATATTAACAGTGACTTCAGGAGTTCCCGATCGCTGGATTACCTGGCAGAGCACCAGCTAATGCTCTGCCCGTGGACTCCTGCACTCCTCCTGACGTCACCGTCCATAAATGGAGAGTGACTTCAGGAGTTTTGCCAGGGCCGGGCCCCAGGCAACGTATCCCACTGTATGCCATATAGTGGTATACGTTCAGGCCTTTTGTACTGATGCATACGTTGGTGGTCTTCCCGACGTGTACCCCCTGACGGAAGCCCCTAACACAATGTGAATGAGGCCTAACAGAGGTAAGAGCTAACTACTAAATAATTGCCATTTTGCTGTGCTTTGTTTGCAGAATTCTAGAATGATTTCTTCTGCAATATGGACAGAATTGCCAAAAATAATGAAACATTTCAGTGCTCTGTACCTGCAGAATTAAAAATTTTTGTATCCACAGAATCTAACAATGAGGGGTTAAGACATTGACTAAGTGACGTGTATTAGCCCTGTTGCACACGACCGAGTGCCACTCGGACGGCATACATGGTCATGTGCATTAGGGAATAGATATAATTGTAGAAACTCAAATCTACAATAAGAGATGTGGCAAATACAGTATATAGAGCTAGAGAAGTCCATGGTAGTTCTGCATTGTGAAGACAAAATATTCACAATAAAAAATCGTAAGGCACAGTGAAACATCCTTGACCATGTCTAGTAGACCACACACACACACACACACACACACACACACACACACACACACACACACACACACACACACACACACACACACACATCGATTAATTTACTAAACTTTTTCCAGTAAATACATATGCTTAATAATCTAGTATTGTGGTAACTGCTCATGACATAATGCATTTACTGTATATAAATAGTAGAATCAAGTATGGCCTGTCTCACCTGCATGATGATTGCATTTAAGATTTCTGTACATTTACAAGGCAATAAATAGGTTTGTGTCAACCATAGAGGTTTGCCTGTTATGATTAGGGGTTCCTTAAAAGATTGAGTATTGTATTTTAAGTGGGTTCCCAGCTGTTATCATTCCTCATAACAGAGTCTTATGTTCTCAGCACTCATTCCCAACTAAAACCTGTTAGCTTTTCGGCAGGGTTACCATTTTACTGAACAGTGCTGAAACCTCTGAATAAACACAACTTTAGGAACCAAGTCTTACTTTGGAGATCTTTTGCCCCCTGGCATTTGTCACAAGAAATATTTCAAATGTTGGTATTCAGCAATGATTTAGATTTCACGGTATGTCAAATCTCACAGCAAACTAAAAATATATTACGTACCTTGGTATTTACAACATTGGCATATTGTGCCCGGGCCTGCTGGAGGCCAGACCTTAGCCACATCACTATTGCCTTGACATGTACAGAATAAGACAGGATGAAAGATATACAGAGGGCAGAATAAATATCCAATTTCTACATTTCTGCTAAATGCCGCATATCTCTAAAATTATGTAGACAACTGCTGACATTTAAGGAAAAGGTAAAAAAATCACCACAATGAAAACATGTCTGAATCATCCAAAATACAGAAGGTAAATAAATTTCAGGCTAACCCGTTAGTGACCGCCAAAACACCATTTCACGGTAGCCACTAATGGGCTTTATTTAGATGAATACGCCTTTTCACGGCGCTGCATCGGAATAAATAAACAAAGTAGGTAGCCGTTAAATCTCCCTGCTCTCAGCTACCTCCGGTAGCTGAGAGCTGGGAGCAGCCCTGCACGAACAGGCGAGATCGATATCAGTATCGATCTCACCAGTTTAATCCCTTTCTCACCCCACCGGCATCCTTAGATAAGATCGCAGGATGCTGGTGGTTTCTATGGCAGCCGGGGGGCCTAATAAAGGCCCCCAGCTCTACCACTAGTTATGCCTGTTATGCCAGAGGCATGGCCAAGCAGATGTCTGTCCATTTTATACGGACAGGCACAAATACACTGCAATACAAAAGTATTGCAGTGCATTATAACTGTGATCGGAGGATCGCATAGTGAAGTTCCCTAGTGGGACTAGTAAAAAAAAAAGTTGCATAAAGTTAATAAAAATAAAAAAAAAAGTAAAAAAAACGTACAATTATTTGGTATCGCCGGGTCCGTAACGACCCCAACTATAAAGTTATTACATTATTTAACCCGCACGGTGAACGCCGTAAAAAATAAAATGAAGAACAATGCAAAAATTGCTGTTTTCTGTGAATCCTGCCTTAAAAAAAATGTGATAAGAAGTGATCAAAAAGACGCATCTACTCCAAAAGGGTACCAATAAAATTGTCCCGCAAAAAAAAAGCCCTCATATAACTGCATTGACGGAAAAATCAAAAAAGTTATGGCTCTTGAAATATGGAGACACGAAAACAAATTTTGACAAAAAAAGGCTTTTTACTGTGTAAAAGTAGTAAAACATACAAAATCGATATAAATTTGGTATCGCTGCAATCACAACAACCTGCTGAATAAAGTTAGTGTTATTCATATCACACGGTAAACGACGCAAGTTTAGGACGCAAAAAGTGTGGCCAAATTGCAGTTTTTCTTCCTATTCCCTCCCAAAAAAAAGTTAATAAAAGTTAAATCAATAAATTTTATGCACCCCAAAATGGTGCTATTAAATAAAAAAAGTTATAGCTCTTTGAATGAGACGATGGAAAAACGTAAAAAATAGCTTGATCATTAAAACCTAAAATAGGCTGGTCACTAAGGGTTTAAAAGTCTTTTAGAAGCTTTGCAAAATATTTTAAATGAAAGTAAGCATCAACTAAATGTCAACTAAGACTGGCCAGTCTCGACTTATCCAACTGCTGACCCGCTTCTAGAAAAAGACCTGCGCCATTTATTTATAATATGAATGCTGCCATAGTGGACGGTCAAATTGTTAAATAATGTAGGATTTTTTGGGATTTTGCATTAAGTATCTTTTATACATTAGATGGTTGTTTAAACACAAGAAAAGCGCTGTTAGTGCGTCTGCTTTTATTAACTTTCTATGGCAATGCACGATTCACCAGGTTAGGTAAAGCAATGCCCTGAATATCTTAAACTTCTCTTTGATTATATTATTATGGTTGCCAGAAGAACCTTAAGATTCTAAATGGGATAAGGCCCTCTTCACATCGCCTTTATGCCTTCTGTCGGAGGCATACATTGGGAGGACTCCCCACGTATACCTCTGACTGAAGGCTGCAACGTATCTCACTGTATGGCAAACAGTGGGCTACGTCGGCCCAGAAGTCACTGTCCATTTATAGATTGTGATGTCATGGGGCTTCCCCAGGGCCAGACTCACAGGGGAGAGCAGCTCTGCCTAATAGTGGCATCTGTCACCATAAGCTATCATGTTAAAAGAACGTATACCACGCAGTATACTTTTTATGCGCAATCCCTCAGGATGGAATAGCGTAGTCTATTACGCTATTCCATATTTAAAGAAAAAAAAAAAAAAGGTATACCAACATATACACTCCATTGGCCTCAGTAGGGCTAATGGAGCCCTATGGACAGGTTTAACATATATCTTGGGAGCTTTAAATGTAGTTCATAAAACGCGATGTCAAGAGGGCCAAAAACGTTGGAACTCATTTATTAAACATTTTTAACTTATATTTCATAGTCCACTCTTATTCTAGATCTATAATACACATTACTAAATTTTTCACTGACAGGTTTTAATATCAGAAAGTGATTTACTTAAGACATAACGATTACGGAGATAAATCGTACTACATAGACGCTGCTTATCTCTTCCTGCAGACATGACCTGGCACATATCGATTTTGAAAGAAGCTCCTTTTCCTGAGTAACTGACATGTAATTCTCCCTCGGTCTTTAAAAAGAGGTTCTTCAGCAGCTGCAGTGTATATTATACAATTCTGTGTCCACATCTTCTACAGAAAATTAGAATACACACACCTTAGATAATAATAATAATCTTTATTTTTATAGCATCTGCAGATTCCGCAGCACTTTACAATTTAGGCCTTTATAATTAGATACTGTGGACATTTTTGAAAAGGATGAGGATGTTTTATATCTAGGTACGGGGTATAGAGAAAAGACCACGGCGCCACATAGTGTAATTCAGTAAGGTAGGCTGATGGAGGAATGAAAAACCATGCTCACCAGATTGCCGTAGGGTAAAAGCGGATAAGCCACGAGTGCTGCTGCCAGATCCAATCCGGTTACCGAGGGAAACCGCTGATTTGTAGTAGGTTGGTGGAGATAGATCCGTTTTTCTCTCCACCAACCTACTACAAATCAGCGGTTTCCCTCGGTAACCGGATTGGATCTGGCAGCAGCACTCGTGGCTTATCCGCTTTTACCCTACGGCAATCTGGTGAGCATGGTTTTTCATTCCTCCATCAGCCTACCTTACTGAATTACACTATGTGGCGCCGTGGTCTTTTCTCTATACCCCGCACTTAGATCGGTTCCCATCGGCTCCCTCCGAAGCTGATATCCCGATTACAGGAGCACCTCTACCTGGGCGAGATCTTCTTTCTTCTTACCCACTGGTTGTTGGATTCCCCTCCTGCACTGGCAGCCGCATGAACCTTTGAGAGTTACCAGGACATCATCTATATCATCATCTACCACCACTCGTTTACTCCTCTAACACCTGATTTCTCCAAGAACTATGTTGGACTTCGTCACCAACAGAAACCTACTACGGGAACGGCTCATTTTGGAATCAATTGGAAACGATGTTCTACCTGGATCCCCTCACATAGTGAGTACGAACCTTTCTGCGGTACAAACCCAGAGGATGACTGACCTTTATTTATCCCTAGAGGATGCCTTGAAAAAGGAAGCTCTACAGAGCATAGACTGCCGTTTTCTATTGTTGTACATTTCTGAGAATATTGCACCTAGAGGTCTGAGGATTTTAACCACTAACCCTTATCCTGACGACACTGTCTTCAGCACTGACTGGAAAACCTTCACCGACTCATGCCATACAGGCTACTTAGAAAGGCTACATAACAAACGTACCTCACTTAGCAATAAACTTAGCTCCGAAATTATGTTGATTAAAGACCAACTCCTAAGCTTTGAAGACCAGTGTGATTTCTACAAACTAGAGAAATCCACTAATAATAGGCTAATCATCTATGAGAAAGAACTCATCTCTAAGAAAGCGAAAAAATTGCTGAGAGACCGTGCAGACTATAATCTTAATCCCTCCGGTGAATGGAGACCCATTTCCCTCCCTAGCTCTCACAAGAACCCCACCGTGCCCGAATTTAACATTGTGCCGAAAGGGAACAAATTAATTCAGGCTAATCCTATTACTCCTCGCGAGAAGAGTTTTACATACAGTAGATCTTTCAGGAATAGTTCCAAGACTAGACCAACCAACATTGGGGCAATCCCCCAAATGCAAGTTTGTGACACCATTGTAAATAAAAAACACCCCTTGACTGACGTCCCCAACAAACCAACCAAAAGCGCAATTCCCAACATCATAGCCAACATTTCCCGTCCCCAAGGATTTAAAACTCAACAAATACCCATTAACGCTTTTAAATCCTCTGACCTAGATCTTCATCTCTCTAGACTTATTTCCACTACTGAACCAATGGAATTGCCCCTCACCAGCAACTCCCCTGTATTCTCCTTCAACGACACGATGGACGACAGCAATTCATCTCTATTACAATTATCTACCCATAACTCCCCTCAGTCCCCCAATCCGAATTCACCCGTCATCATATTTCATCAGCCTCCAGAAGGTTCAGATCCACCTCATAGGTATACCACCACGAATACTGAGACAGACCTAGCCACCTCTGCCCTTGATTATACTTACACAGCAACATCTTTTTTAGGTCTCCCCTCACAGTTAGTCGGCCCCCCTCTAACTCCCACAATCATGAGCGAGGAATCACTAATGCCATTCATCAGGAGCCCGAAAGCCCAAACAATCACCAACCTATTTTCCATGCTACACAAAATCTCTACGAAAAGAAAGCTGGCCACAGACCTAGAGGACGGAGAGGAGGAAAAAACCGAAACAAACAAACCTTCCCTCAGCAAAAAGAGGAACCTTGTCCCCCACCAGGAATAATAAAAATATTCAACATATCCTCTTATACTTTGAATACTCATGAACACAGTTTACTCAGCAAAGGTCTTTCATTTTGCCCAACATCATCAATTGATACTTTCGAACTATTCATGGACCTCAACAGATTCATACGTAAACTAACCCTGACAAGACATTTTGCTATGGCCAAACACACCACCACTCCTGTGGATGCCTCTGAACAACCCCTAAACAGTCCCCTTACCAATGCCATCCCGGTAGATGTCCACCCGAGGTCAACATTTTACCCAACTCATCACCAGGGGCCCTTGTTGGAAACTTTTTCCACCCTAGTCAATAACGATTTCAGGTCAATCGAAACACTAGCACACCACCCTGATAACCTAACCCCAAACGAAAGAAAAGCTTTGAAAACTCTCCAAAAAAATGCCGACATTGTCATCCGCCCGGCAGATAAGGGAGGAGGCATAGTTATCCAAGACAAAACAAAATATCTCTGCGAAACCACAAGAATCCTGAGTGACACCTCATTCTACCACACACTTGCCTCTAATCCATTATCCACGTACATATCCGAATACAAAAACTTCATAGAAACTGCTGCCACCGATGGTCTCATCACTAAAAAAGAGAAAACATTCCTGTCCGTCCCTTTTCCGAACATGCCCTTCATGTATCACTTACCCAAAATTCATAAGTCACTTTCAGACCCCCCAGCACGCCCGATTATATCTGGAATTGGCTCCCTTACCAGCAACCTGTCCCATTTCGTCGACCTTCACCTGCAACCATTAGTACTCACCCTACCATCATACCTAAAAGACTCCACGCAATTAATCAGAGACTTGAACAACCTCAATTTTGATCCCCTCACATCCCAAATTAGCTTTCTGACAGCCGACGTCACCTCGCTGTACAGCAACATCCCACACAACAAAGGCATTGAAATAACAGAATCATTTCTGTCATCCAACACTGCAATCCCTGAGTCACAAGTTCAATTCATTATCAACTGCATCAGATTTATTCTCCACCGTAACACTTTCAGTTTTAACAATAAATTTTACAATCAAGTAAAAGGATGTGCAATGGGCACTCGGTTTGCACCAGCCTACGCAAACCTCTACATGGGTGCCTTTGAAAATACATACATTCATGGCCCCCATCGATTCAAGAGCAACATATTACTATACAGACGATATATAGACGACCTATTCATAGTCTGGAGAGGAAGCAACGAAGAAGCTTCCCAGTTCATTGAGAACCTCAATAGCAACAACTACGAACTAACCTTCACACACACATTTTCCCCTGTCTCCATTGACTTCCTTGACCTTACTATCAGCCATGATAGAGTTAGCAACCAATTCATTACACAAACCCACTTTAAACAAGTAGATGTTAATAGTTATATCGATTTCAGAAGCGCCCACTACCGCCCGTGGCTTTTAAACATACCGTTTGGCCAGTTTAGGAGAATCAGGAAAAACTGCAGTACAGATAACCATTATCAAAAAGAGTGCAATGTACTAGAAAAACTTTTCATCGACAAACACTTCCCCCTAAAACTAATAGAAGGTGCAAGAACTAAGGCCACTGAACTAACACAAAACTCCTGCCTAAATCCGCCCCTCAAAAACTCAGGGCCTGCTAAAAACTTCAACACCAATTTCATCACCACGTATAACAAAGGAAACAAAATTATCAGGACAATTTTGGGCAAACATTGGCACATCATCAAGAGTGACCCCTTTCTGAAAGACCTGATTCCGGCCAAACCCAGTATCACTTTTAGGCGGTCCCTAAACCTCAAAAATATTCTAGCCCCTAGTAGAATCAAGAAGCAAGTATCATCAAACACGCATTTCCTGTCCGATCTGAAAGGATCCTATAAATGTGGTCATTCCCGTTGCCTATGCTGTAATATCATTAGTAACAAAAAACACACATATACATCCACAGTCACCAACGAATCTTTCCCTATCAGAACATTCCTCAATTGCGGCAGTTCATACGTTGTTTACCTTATTGAATGCCCATGCCAACTACAATACATTGGCAGGACCACCCAATGCCTGAGAACCCGGGTCAATAACCACCGCTTCAATGTTAACACCGGCTTCGTGAAACACAGTGTATCTCGCCACTTTGCTCAGATACATAAATGCCAATTTAACCTAATCAGTATTACTCCTATAGAACACATCCATCCAGATGTTCCAAATAGGTTCAATAAACTAAAACAACGGGAAAATTATTGGATTTTTAAAATGGACACACTACATCCAAGGGGCCTGAACGACATTTCGGAATCAGCCTTGGACTAACCCTACCAACAGCAACTATCCCTCATGCATTCACGATTCTATAGCCAATCTACTTGTTGTAAATACACTACTAGTAAAACTCACGATGCTCCCGTTATTCAAAATCCAGACAATTGAAGTAAAAACATCTTTACAACTATCCCCCATATACACATATATTACTATATTACTGTATTACAATATATTCCCCTTACCTACGTATCCTCAGCAGAGGTTCTTCATTCTTCTCCTATTACATCCACACGAACCCCCGTGGTTTGCGTGTCAACGTGCGGGCCACCATGCGTTCCACCACATGCGCCCCACCTCCTAACTTTGGTCCCTCCCGGCCACCGTAGTTTACATGGTCTCCTTGACAACGATTCAAACACTAAGAAACTGAAACCGACACACTATCTAAATACCTAATTCTGAGAGAAGTAAACAACAACAAACACACATTATTGCCGTCCTAAGTTTATTAACACTGTTTTGGGAACTATATCCTATTTTTCAATAAAAGGCTGCGTTCCCATTAGTACCGCAAATCCAGATGTGACACGTATCCCGTTTTAGCTTATCCTCCATTATACATTTTAATTGTGTATTTAACCAAGTACCATTTGTTTTTATTACTTAACCTCAGTATATATTGTTTTCTCTGTTGTTTGCCTATTTTTATCTTGAACTTTGACCCCCAAAGTTTTTTGGCTTTTTTTTTATGTCAACTTCTGCCTCATCTGAATTGGGCCAATCACTACTCAGTGGTGTGTATTTATACTGTCCTGTTTTAAAACAATTTTATTCCAGTTCGGCGTCGAAACGCGTTGCTACTGCAATAAAACATTCATCAATATTACAAGAGACTACTCGTTTCTCCACCGACTTGTACCACAAAGCAGCGCCGAGATAGATCCGTTTTTATATCTAGGTAGCTCATCCTTAAATCAGCGTCTAGTGTAAATTCTAAGGATTAATGTACTCCCTACTATAAATTATAAAAAATATTAGAAAGCACCTTCAATTTCTGTGGATTGTATAAACGCACTCAGTCTGTGGCCTTGTGTTTGTACATGGTCACAGAGCTTCTTGGTAAACTTCTTCAGGGAAGTCTTAAGATACATCTGTCTGAGCTTCTCTTCATGTTCCTCATTGTGTTGTAAATGAATAATACTGCATTTAACGTTTTTACACTGTACTTTCCCAGTAAACTGAGGGGAGAATCTATCAACCTTTCTACGCCAGTTCTCTGGCCCCAAACATCGCAAATTGCCCTTAAATATGCAACTCTTAGAAACGTTGTGCCTCCCTCGCCACTTTTGTAAAAGGGGGCATTACTTCCCAAATAGGGGTGGGGCCACAGCAGCTCGACAAATTTATTATAATTTACACCAGAAAAACTGCCATAAATTATAGATTTCCTTCAGTGGGGCATAGCAAGGTAGAGGCCAGTGCCAGGGAAGCATACCTTACCCCCCCCTGTTTAGACTACACCCCCTTTCACCATCCCCATCGGACAATTTAAAAAAGAAAACAAAATAATTATTCTCACCTCTCCTCTAACTTCTCTCCATCCGTGTCCCCTCAGGCTGCCACAGCATGCTGCGGCTCATATAAGGTCCTGACAACGAACAGCTTCAGGATGTCGTATGTAAGTCAGCACTCAAGACGTTAAGTGCTGCATTGCATTTAAGGCCCAGATGCTGCTCGGCGTCAGGACCTTGTTTGAGCCGCAACATGCTGAGGGAACCTGAGGAGACATGGAGGAAAGAAGCAAAAAGGAGTGGTGAGGAGAGTTTAAATTGTTTTTAATTTATGTCAAATGCCGGGAAGAGGGGGGGGGGGGAATGAATGTCGCACTGCCGCTGGATATACCAACAATTTTAAAATCCTGGATAACTCCTTTAAACATAATTTTATAATTTACATATATTATTTATCTACATAAAAAAGTTCTGTAACTTTGTAAATACACTTCATTACTTATCTTGTACTGATCTTGAGTTCTATCTCGTATTATAGTCCAGAGCTGCATTCATAATTCTGTAGGCTTTAGAGCTCAAATCTCGCAGCATTTCTTGGTAGCTCAATAGGTGCACAAAGCTTGCTCTGATGATTTGCATTTTGGGAAGTATAGTCATTCAATAGGAAATATACAGTAATCCAATATAGGAGAAACTGACTTACTGCATTATAGGAGCTCAGCTATGGATATATCTATCAACAAGCTTATTGACTGTTTTAATAGCAACCAGCAACCTGAATGATATCCCATTATCTATCACTTTCATTGCTTGTCTGAAATGTTGCCACAAGTACATGCATTGCACTTACAGTATGTATGGAAGTTCATCAATTGACCTGGTATGGCCATCAAAAGTAGATATCTTTGTGATGCTTCTTGAGTGAGATCACTCTGGGTGGACTATTCATGAAGGGATTTGAATGTTAGTTCAACCTTTTAATCCGAATGCTGTTCCTACTTCCTTTTGTTCTCGGAAAAATTGCTTGATCCTTGGCAGTGAGATCATAGACACATTCCCAAAAACAATCTGTGGCGTGTGCATGGTTGTTGTATGTGAATGGATCAAATGAGGTTGTACTTTTTGAAGTTTCCATGCCAGACGAGCCTCATTGCTCGATGACTATTAAGCCTAGAAGCCAACAGACTCCCTTGTTTGCCCGACTACTCCATGATTTGTTATGAAATCATAAGTCCAAGGAAAGACAGCTACACACCACCAGGTAAGGTAAGCTGTGTGACGGCAGGTATAGTCCAGCCAGTGGGGCAATGTGGTTGGCATTGTAATTGGTGTGGCTAAAAGTAGAAGGTGTAGGTCAGTGGTGGGTCGAAGATTAATTTACCTAAAGACCCACATGAATTAAGAGCTGGTCCTACACACACGGCTTTCCGTTAATATGAATCATTCATCACTAAAAGCATGTCATGAAGAGTATATTTGGAAATTGCATCAATAACAGCTCCTCATGATATTATTGTTGTTTTTTTGTTTTTTTACATGTAATGGTTATCCAGTGTATTGTTAATGGGCTGCAGACAGATTGATGTAAAACAGCCATTGGCTGCTGACAAATTTATTACGAAATTAATTTACAAGAATTTGATTTTCCATGCAATACTGCAAACTTTTATAGGGACAATCCAGCTGTATTTTCAATAATAGCATTAGATTGTGCAATTGCGATTTCGGCAATTCTCTAATATAATCCTAAAATGAACTACTTAGAGGACAACATTGAGAAAGTGGAGCATACTGTATCCAAGACTACGATCACATACTATATACTGGCTGTAAGATGAATTTAGTGCTAAGGGAGTTACACAATTAGAACAATAGACAGTTTGACTTAATGTAAAAAGTGGCAACTAGGGCTTTGGCATGCACAAAATATAAGGCTTCCAATCCCCAGAAGAAGCAAAACATTTCAATCTAATAAAGCACGTAGGAATATTTGTTTCTTTTGCAAATACTTGTTATTTCTTTATCAAAATATCCACTAGACAATAAATATATGAAGGTTATTGTTAAGGATCTGCCAGGCACAGCTTCTGTATCCACACCCATAGGTAATCAGTCTGCACCTACTTCTATGTCTGTGAGACTGACTCCATCTTCCACCACTCAGGATGGCAGGCTTAGGAGTGGGAGAGCCTATCACAGCCTGGCCAGCCGGAGCTAGCTCCCGCCCTCTGTCTATTTATACCTGCCTTTCCTGTTCCTCCTTGCTTGTGATTCTTCTCGTTTTGTTTCCTGGCCCTGCTGCAGCTTCTTGAACCATTTGACCCTGCTTCATATTGACCCTGGCTTACTGACTACTCTCCTGCTCTGCGTTTGGTACCTCGTACACTCCTGGTTTGACTCGACTTATTCACTACTCTCCTGCTCTGCGTTTGGTACCTCGTACACTCCTGGTTTGACTCGGCTCATTCACCACTCTTGTTGCTCGCGGTGTTGCCGTGGGCAACTGCCCCTTTTCCCGTGCTTCTGTGTACCCTTGTCTGTTTGTCTGTCGTGCACTTATTTAGCGTAGGGACCGTCGCCCAGTTGTACCCCGTCGCCTAGGGCGGGTCGTTGCAAGTAGGCAGGGGCTGAGTGGCGTGGAGATTAGGGCTCACTTGTCTGTTTCCTTACCCCCATCATTACATAATCACAAGCCAATATACCTACTCTACCCCGGTCCCTCACACTACTATGGACCCACTTGAGACCCTGGTTCAGCAAATGCAGGGTCTCTCCCTACAGGTCCAGGCCCTGGCTCAGAGGGTCAACCAGCCTGATGCTACCATGGTAGTGCCCCTCACCTCACCTCTTGAACCCCACCTCAAGTTGTCTGACCGGTTCTCAGGGGACCGGAAGACTTTTCTCTCCTTTCGGGAGAGTTGTAGGCTCTATTTTCGTTTAAAACCCCACTCCTCAGGTTCTGAGAGCCAGCGGGTGGGTATAATTATGTCCCGACTCCAGGAAGGGCCCCAAGAATGGGCATTCTCATTGGCTCCTGACGCCCCTGAACTTTCCTCCGTTGATCTTTTCTTTTCTGCTCTCGGGCTCATTTATGACGAGACTGACAGTACTGCCTTTGCCGAGAGTCAGCTGGTGACCTTACGTCAGGGTAAGAGACCTGTTGAGGAGTATTGCTCTGACTTTAGGAAGTGGTGCGTAGCTTCTCGGTGGAATGACCCTGCCTTAAGGTGCCAGTTTAGGTTGTGTCTGTCGAACGCCCTGAAAGACCTGCTAGTTAGCTATCCCTCTTCTGACTCCCTAGACCAGGTTATGGCTTTAGCGGTACGACTTGACCGACGTCTCAGGGGAGCGACAACTTGAACATTTTTGTGTTTTCTCCTCTGACTCCCCCATGATGCCTCCCGAGGTTCCGTTGCTTCGTTCTTCCACGGAAGACTCGGAGGTACCTATGCAACTCGGGGCCTCCGTGTCCCCCCAACAACGTAGAGAGTTCCGCAGGAAGAATGGTCTCTGCTTCTATTGTGGGGATGACAAGCATCAAGTGAACACCTGTCCTAGGCGTAAGAATAAGGAGCCGGAAAACTTCCGCGCCTAAGTGATCATCGGGGAGGTCACTTGGGCGCACAGGTATTTCCCGTAAATATGAAACATAATAAAATCTTGCTTCCCTTTCAGGTCTCTTTTGGTGGTAGGTCTGCTACCGGCAGTGCCTTCGTGGATTCAGGGTTGTCTGCTAATATCATGTCTGTGGAATTTGCTATGTCTCTAGCTATGCCTTTGATTGATTTGCCTAAACCTGTCCCGGTAGTGGGTATCGACTTAACTCCTCTTGCTAATGGTTATTTTACACAGCATACCCCTGTTTTTGAACTCCTTGTTGGCTCCATGCATTTGGAGCAGTGCTCTGTACTGTTGATGCAGGGATTATCGTCCGATTTGGTTTTAGGCCTTCCCTGGTTGCAGTTGCATAATCCCACGTTTGACTGGAATACTGGGGATCTTACCAAATGGGGTAATGAATGCTTGACGTCATGTTTTTCTGTTAATTCTATTTCTCCCCCTGAGGAGGTGAACACGCTACCTGAGTTTGTTCAGGACTTCGCTGATGTTTTCTCTAAGGAGGCCTCCGAAGTGTTACCTCCTCATAGAGAATACAATTGCGCTATCGATTTGGTACCAGGAGCTAAGCTCCCTAAGGGTAGGATATTTAATCTCTCTTGTCCCGAACGTGAAGCCATGAGAGAGTATATCCAGGAATGCCTGGCCAAGGGTTACATTCGCCCCTCTACTTCTCCGATAGGTGCTGGCTTCTTCTTCGTAGGGAAGAAGGATGGTGGTCTTAGGCCATGCATTGACTACCGTAACTTGAATAAGGTCACTGTAAGGAACCAGTATCCCCTTCCTTTGATTCCTGATCTCTTTAATCAGGTTCAGGGGGCCCAATGGTTCTCTAAGTTTGATCTACGGGGGGTGTATAACCTTATCCGCATCAAAGAGGGGGATGAGTGGAAGACTGCGTTTAACACGCCCGAAGGTCATTTCGAATACCTCGTCATGCCCTTTGGGTTGTGTAATGCTCCTGCGGTCTTCCAGAATTTCATAAATGAGATTTTAAGAGATTACCTCGGGGTATTTCTTGTAGTGTACCTTGATGACATACTTGTGTTTTCCAAGGACTGGTCCTCCCACATTGAGCATGTCAGGAAGGTGCTCCAGGTCCTTCGGGAAAACAAACTGTTTGCGAAGACCGAAAAATGTGTGTTTGGGGTGCAGGAGATACCATTTTTGGGTCAAATCCTCACTCCTCATGAATTCCGCATGAACCCCGCCAAGGTCCAGGCTGTGGCGGAATGGGTCCAACCTGCCTCCCTGAAGGCGTTACAGTGCTTCTTGGGGTTCGCTAATTATTACAGGAGATTTATTGCTAACTTCTCGGTCATCGCTAAGCCTCTTACGGACCTCACTCGCAAGGGTGCTGATCTCCTCCGCTGGCCTCCTGAGGCTGTCCAGGCTTTTGAGGTCCTTAAGAAGTGCTTTATCTCGGCCCCAGTGCTGGTTCAGCCCAACCAAATGGAGCCATTTATCGTGGAGGTTGACGCGTCCGAGGTGGGAGTGGGGGCTGTCTTGTCCCAGGGTACCAGGTCCCTCACCCATCTCCGTCCCTGTGCCTACTTCTCCAGGAAGTTTTCGTCCACTGAGAGTAAGTATGATATTGGCAACCGCGAACTCTTAGCCATTAAATGGGCATTTGAAGAGTGGCGCCACTTCCTGGAGGGGGCTAGGCATCAGGTAACGGTCCTTACCGACCACAAGAATCTGGTTTTCCTAGAATCTGCCCGGAGGCTAAATCCGAGACAAGCTCGATGGGCGTTATTTTTTACCAGATTCAATTTTTTGGTTACCTATAGGGCTGGGTCTAAAAATATTAAGGCTGATGCACTGTCGCGTAGCTTCATGGCCAGCCCTCCTTCGGAGGAAGATCCTGCTTGTATTTTGCCTCCAGGTATAATCATTTCCTCTATTGATTCTGATTTAGTCTCTGAGATTGCTGCTGATGAAGGTTCAGCTCCCGGGAACCTTCCTGAGAACAAGCTGTTTGTTCCCCTGCAATTCCGGCTAAGGGTACTTAGGGAAAATCATGACTCCGCACTATCTGGTCATCCAGGCATCCTGGGTACCAAGCACCTCATTGCCAGAAATTATTGGTGGCCTGGGTTGCCTAAAGACGTTAAGGCCTACGTCGCCGCTTGTGAGGTTTGTGCTAGGTCCAAGACTCCCAGGTCCCGACCAGTGGGCTTACTACGTTCTTTGCCCATTCCCCAGAGACCTTGGACCCATATCTCCATGGATTTTATCACCGATTTGCCTCCATCTCAAGGCAAGTCGGTGGTGTGGGTTGTAGCAGACCGCTTCAGTAAGATGTGCCACTTTGTGCCCCTCAAAAAACTACCCAATGCTAAGACGTTAGCTACCTCGTTTGTCAAACACATCCTGCGTCTCCATGGGGTCCCTGTCAATATTGTTTCTGATAGAGGGGTACAATTTGTTTCTTTGTTTTGGAGAGCCTTCTGTAAAAAGTTGGAGATTGATCTGTCCTTCTCCTCTGCCTTCCATCCTGAAACTAATGGCCAAACCGAGAGGACTAATCAGTCTCTAGAACAATATTTAAGGTGTTTTATCTCTGACTGTCAATATGATTGGGTCTCATTCATTCCCCTCGCCGAATTTTCCCTTAATAACCGGGTCAGTAACTCATCAGGGGTCTCCCCGTTTTTCTGTAATTTTGAGTTTAATCCATGGTTCTCCTCCGTTTCACCTGGTAGTTCCAACAATCCCGAGGTAGAGGTCATTCATCGGGAACTGTGCATCGTTTGGGCCCAGGTTCAGAAGAACCTAGAGGCGTCCCAGAGCATACAAAAAACTCAGGCAGATAGAAGACGTTCTGCTAATCCCTTGTTTATGGTCGGGGATCTGGCGTGGCTATCGTCAAAGAACTTGCGCCTTAAAGTCCCGTCCAAGAAGTTTGCTCCCCGGTTTATAGGGCCGTACAAGGTCATTGAAGTCCTCAATCCTGTCTCCTTCCGACTGGAGTTGCCCCCATCTTTTCGAGCACACGACGTGTTTCATGCCTCCCTTCTTAAACGCTGCTCCCCGTCCTTGGCTCCCTCGAGGAAACCTCCTGTCCCCGTTCTCACCCCTGAGGGGGTAGAATTAGAGGTGGCCAAGATTGTGGACAGCAAGATGGTCCAAGGCTCCCTCCAGTACCTGGTCCATTGGAGAGGATACGGGCCTGAGGAGAGGACTTGGGTACCTGCCTGGGATGTTCACGCTGGAGTATTGGTCAGGAGGTTCCACCTTCATTTCCCCAATAAACCAGGTCCATCTAGAAAGGGTCCGGTGGCCCCTCATAAAAGGGGGGGGGGTACTGTTAAGGATCTGCCAGGCACAGCTTCTGTATCCACGCCCATAGGTAATCAGTCTGCACCTTCTTCTATGTCTGTGAGACTGACTCCATCTTCCACCACTCAGGATGGCAGGCTTAGGAGTGGGAGAGCCTATCACAGCCTGGCCAGACGGAGCTAGCTCCCGCCCTCTGTCTATTTATACCTGCCTTTCCTGTTCCTCCTTGCTTGTGATTCTTCTCGTTTTGTTTCCTGGCCCTGCTGCAGCTTCTTGAACCATTTGACCCTGCTTCATATTGACCCTGGCTTACTTACTACTCTCCTGCTCTGCGTTTGGTACCTCGTACACTCCTGGTTTGACTCGGCTTGTTCACTACTCTTCTGCTCTGCGTTTGGTACCTCGTACACTCCTGGTTTGACTCGGCTCGTTCACCACTCTTGTTGCTCGCGGTGTTGCCGTGGGCAACTTCCCCTTTTCCCTTGCTTCTGTGTACCCTTGTCTGTTTGTCTGTCGTGCACTTATTTAGTGTAGGGACCGTTGCCCAGTTGTACCCCGTCGCCTAGGGCGGGTCGTTGCAAGTAGGGACTGAGTGGCGTGTAGATTAGGGCTCACTTGTCTGTTTCCTTACCCCCATCATTACAGTTATTCCCATGATTTAACATCACCCTGAGTGCCAAGTGGCCATAGAACATCCAGATTAATATTTATCCCTGGGAAGTCATGGTTTAGTGCGGAGACTTCACGAGAAGGAAAAGTTGGTACCTTGCTACGCCGAAGACGCCAACATGAACCTGGATCCTGCGTGTCAGAGACTCGCAAAACCAGTGTTCACCGAAGCCGTCAGTCCTGCTGACCTGACTAATTCGGCTGTGACTAAGATATTGCTTATATGTATCCAGGATATATAGAAGTTCTATCTAAAAAAGTAAACTTTTTTTTTTTTTTTTAAACAAAACCCATTTGAAAACTTGTTTAAAATACAATAAAACTTTGATTTATATTTTAAAAAAAACAGCTTCAAAAAGGTTTACATAGTCTTTAAATCATCTGAATAACCTACATGTATTTATTGTCTTCCGGATATTTTGATAAAGAAATAAGTATTTTCACAATAAACATAAGGCGTTACATAGTCATTATTTTTCTCTTTTTAATAAAACATCTATGGAATCCCTTCCCATCTGTCAGTCTAAATAACCTGTATATTTCTATGTTAGTTTTTTTGCGTTTATAACAATAATTCTGTGCGATTTTATTAGGTTTTGTAACATCCATTTAAACATCAGGTTTCATCACCTTACAGACTGACATATGCTGTCTCTGTGGTGCTGCCATCTTTAAAAGCCCGAGGGAGCAGAATGTAAAGTCAGGACCTGATAGACACTGTATCTCTAGTGTATAATTGCCGCAGCCTTGTCGAAATGCTTTTGTCTCCTTTCTCCAACCCCTCCATTAAGGAAGCATGAAATTAAAGCCCGGAAAACATCCCTTGCTGATTAGATTTTCTCGTTTGCAGGATTAATTTAGAACTTTTACAATTCTAGGCATCCTGAATTGCTTACAAAAGCGATGTAGTGTCCTTACTTTACTTTATTATAAATTAATAACCGAATAACACCACTTAAATTTTCAGGGAATAGAAGCCAAAGGCATCTAAGTGAGCAGGTTCTAAAATCTTGTCAAGTAACAATGGTTACACATAGCAAAGCTCTTGTGATATCAGAATGGAATGAATCACCTATATTATTTTTACTAATTAAAACCAGATAGTGAAACATCATTTTTTTTTCTAAGGTGTTTTTATTTCTTGATTCTAGATTTTTTTAAACTCTATTTTCAGTACATCATTTTTGGGGCAGCCATCTTATCTGTATTACCTTATATTGTAATGCGGTCTGTGATAATGAAACTGCTGAGAAGTGATCTCTACAGAACAGGAAGTGTCTGTCTATTGTGAGGCTCAGTGGCCAGAGTGAAAACTGCAAGATATGAGGATTATTTTTTAATATAGATATGACATCGAAATTATTAAAAAAAGAAAAGTAAAAAATATGTTTAACATAAAAACTTGATTTAAACAATAAGTAATTTTCTGATGACACATTCCCTTTAAGGCAGCCAAATGCTTAAATATCCTAAATGAAACAGTTTCAATGGTCTAATCTGATCATTTCCATTACATTAAGGGTCCGTTCACACGTTGCATAAATACTGTGGATTTTCTTCAACAGAATTAGTTACAGTAGCAGCAAAGTGGATGAGATAGAACAAATCTCATCCGCACGCTGTGTAAATGCGGAGCAGAAAAACGCTCAGAAATTGACATGCTGTGTGGAATTTTATTCCGCAGCATGTCAATTGTATTTGCGTAAAAACTGCTTATTTGTTGTGGGTTTTCCCCATTGTATTCAATGGGGAGGTAAAACCTGAAACAAATAGCAGTTGTTGCTTATTTTTGCAGCAGAATTAGGCTATGTTCACACGGGGTATTTTGCCGAGTTTTTTGACGCGGAAACCGCGTCGCAAAACTCGGCAGAAACGGCCCGAGAACGCCTCCCATTGATTTCAATGGGAGGCGTCGGCGTCTTTTTCCCGCGAGCAGTAAAACTGCCTCGCGGGAAAAAGAAGCGACATGCCCTATCTTCGGGCGCTTCCGTCTCCGACCTCCCATTGACTTCAATGGGAGGCAGGAGAAAGCGTATATCTCGCTGTTTTATGCCCGCGGCGCTCAATGGCCGCGGGCGAAAAACGGCGCGATAATTGCCGCGAAAATCGGCGTGCAGGGAGAGGAATATCTGCCTCAAAGTTCCAAACGGAATTTTGAGGCAGATATTCCTCCCCCAAAATACTCTGTGTGAACATAGCCTAACAGCGATTGCTCCGCAAAAATGCAACTAAGAAAAAAAATATCATACTAACCGGAAGTCTGTTTCTTCCTCCATGCCGGCCTCCTGGAATGACGTTTTATTCCATGTGACCACAGCAGCCAATCACAGGCTGTAGCGGCGTTCACATAGGATGAAATGTCATCCCAGGGGGGCCGGTCTGGATGACGTCTCAGGGCAAGCCTCCTGGAATGACGTTTCATCCCATGTGACTGCCACTGCAGCTCATCCCAGGAGGCCTAAATGCTGTAGTTTGCCGCAGCGGACTATCCGGGCGAAAAACTGCACCACATTTTGATGTGGTTTTTCGCCTGGAATTCCGGGGCAGATACGCAGTGTAACTTTATGCAGCGTAAGTATGATGCGGGGATCGTAGTTATTTCTGCACAAAGCACCCCACTGAAACACCAATGTACAAATGGAGGGGGCAATAATAAAAAAAGTTCTGTGGAGTTCTTCTTTAACTGCAGTACAAGAAACAATGAGGGGGCCCTTTAATTTTACTCCAAGTGCCAAAACCCACTAATTTTGCGGATCGGTGGTAGTCCCGGGGGTCGGTTCCGGCTAATTAAAAATTAATAGTCTATTTTAAGAATAGGTTTTCAATGTGTAAAGGAGTTGTCTCAGAATTAATTTAAAAAAAGAAAGAAGAAGAAAAAAGAAAATCAGACATAATATAGTGCATGACGATCTCTTTTTAACAAATAACCGGCTCGGTATCTTATATGGATCCAGAGATCTCCCCATTCATTGCTCTGCTACATTTTCTCCAGGCAGGCAGCTCAGGGGGAGTGTCCCTTCTGCTGCAGCTCCTCCCCCTTCCGGTCATAGCTTGTATTGCCAGATCCTTCTGTTTCACTGCCGCTACCTCCTCTCTAGGAGAAGCTTTATAAATGCCCCCAATTACATGTCTTTTTAGACGGAGAGCTCAGCCCTATATAACTAAAGAAGACAAGTTGCGTTTCTGAAAAAAAGCTTCTTCTCTACTTCTTTACTGACAAGCAGAGAATAAAGCATTTTCTATTGGCTGGTGGCAGTTAGGGAGTGGAACGGAGCACGTGCGTCCTCCCTCAATCAGCTCAGTAGGAGGATGTGCACAATACTATACAGATTGAACATCAGGGGGCGCTATTATCATGAAGTAAACAATATCTCGCAACTGGAGCACATTTGTAACATAAGGTAAATTACAAAACTGTTTAATTTTTAATGCTAAATTATATTGCTATATCATTTAAAATCCTGAGAATGCCCTTTGAATACAACCCTAACTTTGTTTCCCCCTTAAAAAAAATTAAAATAAGCTATTTTAGGGACCACCAAAATCTGTAGATGCAGTATTGCTTACAGGGATATCACATCTTAGGTATTTATGGCATATCCCCATTCCGAAAGTTCCAGCCGCCGCATTCTCTCTCTACAGCACTGAGCTCTTTCCATAGATCCCCTAGACTTCAATAAAGAGGGCTGTGCACAAGCAGGGAATATGTCATAAATGCTTAAGGCCCCATGCACACGAACGTGCTTTTGCGGCCGCAATTCCCCCGAAAATCCACGGGAGAACTGCGGCCCAATTCATTTCTATGGGGCCATGCACACGACCGTAGTTTTTACGGTCTGTGCATGGCCCGGGAGCCCGCACCGCAGAAAGAACGGACCTGTCTTATTACGGCCGTCTTCTGCGGTCCGGGCTCATTGAAAATAATGGCCGCGGCCATGTGCATGGCCCGCGATATGCGGGCAGCTCGCGGCTGACAGTCCGCTGTTGGCCGACCCGAAAATCACGGCTGTGCACATGACTACGGTCGTGTGCATGAGGCCTAAGATAAGATATGCTTTTACGATGTGCTTCATCTGTGGAAGGTGAGAATACCCCTTTAATGAGGATGTATTTTGTAAGTATTCATTGGCCGCCCTGTTGTTTATCGGTCATCCAACAATTCAATTCAAAGCTACAGTTTTCCAGATAAGAAGAGAATCTCAGATCCTGGGTTCAGGAGTATAAAACTACAGATCTCTCAAAAGCACTGTGACGCTTTAAAGCGGGTGAGGGACAGTGTCGGAACTACCGCTGTAGCAGCTGATGCAGGGCACACACTTCAAGGGGGGCCTAGGCTGCCCGGCTTGGCAAAAACCACAAAGGTGCGAGCCACGGCCAAAGGGGAAGGGGGACCTAGCCCGCTTACAATGGTGGAGCAGAGAGCCAGTGGCTCCCTACCCCACCACTTACTCTAGTAAGCCACGGGCTGTTTTAGGACTGTGACCTGCTAGAGGACGGGAGGATGTCTGCTTGATGTCCTGGCACAGGCAGCGCTATGATGTCACTTCATCGCTTTTCCTGCGCCGAGCAGAAGATCCAGCAGCTCATCTTGGGAAGTGGAACAGAGTTAGGCGAGTTTAATTTTGGCCTTGATATACTAGGTTTTGTTCAGTAACAGTATGGTCATATTTGTTCCTTGTATAGTGAATAATGGTATTATGTGGTAACTTACTAACTGTACAATTTAGAGGTATATTATCATGAATGGAGAATGGTCTTATACCTACTGTATATACCAGAGGGGCCCGCTCATCCAAGCTACAAGCGGGGTCGGGGGGGGGGGGGGCCTGGGGTTCACGTGCAGAATTTGTCATGGGGCCCATAGGACTCTAGTTACGTCCCCAGTGGGGGGTTATAATTCTGCATAATGAATGAAGATTTATATGCTATTGAGGATCTGTTGAAAGTAGACTGGCCTCTGTAGTGGTTGCCATTACTGTCTATAACCTTTGAAAAACCTAGACCTGACCAAGATAACCCATAAGAAGCTGAATAGAATATTAAAAGACTTCACACAAATAAGGAACTTCTATTTTTTTTTTTATTTTAGACAGAAATATTTTCAATATCTTGCCATCAGAACTGTTCCCCACCTGAGTCAGCAGGAGATTTGCTGCGACGCGTTGGTGCAGGGCTCTTGGCAGAACTTTTAAGACCACTAGAACTTGATTTTACAGTCTGTGGTGGAGTTCCTTTCATCACACGACACTCTGAAAGGTGAGAAATAGAATATGACTGGGATATAATGAAAAATGCAAAAGTTATCCAGGGCTGCATATTGTCCTTGAAAAGCAGAAAATAATTAAACAAAATGAAAAAAACAAAAAAAACAAAAACAAAAAGGTAAAAAGTACACTGAGATTTGGCCAAGCACAAATAAAACGTCTGGTACGAACATACATGATTTATATATAGAAATCAAAAAGAAATACATTCCAATGTATTCCCCCTCTAGCCCTGAATGTGCCAGACAACAAAATCTGTTTGCGCCTGGATTTCCAGCCGTGGAGTTAGTTGTGAGGTCAGGCAGAATTCATATTCAGTCGCACAATGCCAGGTTTTCACACTAAGTGCAGAAATGAGATAATACAACGGCAAAGAAATCTGCAACATGTCAGCAACCTCCCCAAAGCCGAGAGATGCTTTGCTGCACATTTGTAAAAAGAAACATAGCAAAGTAACAGTTCTTACGATGTCCTCAGAGGAGAGTAAACTTGTCAAATTAGGTTCTCGACAAAATAAGTGCTGACTAAGAAGGTCTGTTCACTCTCACCACCGCCTGGCCAGCAAGGTTTAGGGCATGCCCAGACGTGGCGGATTTCTTCCGCAACTGTCCGCATCAATGCCGCACAGAATCTGCGTTGCAGATTCTGTTGCGGATCTGCCCAAAATGGGCAATAAATTGATGCGGACTAGCCGCTGCGTATTGAGGTGAAAGTACTTCCCTTCTCTCTATCAGTGCAGGATAGAGAGAAGGGACAACACTTACCCTAGTGAAAGTAAACAAATTTCATACTTACCGGCCGTTGTCTTGGTGACGCGTCCCTCTTTCGGCATCCAGCCCGACCTCCCTGGATGACGCGGCAGTCCATGTGACCGCTGCAGCCTGTGATTGGCCTGTGATTGGCCTGTGATTGACTGCAGCCGTCACTTGGACTGAAAAGTCATTCTAGGAAACCGGACTGGAGGAAGAAGCAGGGAGTTCTTGGTAAGTAGGAACTTCTATTTTTTTTACAGGTTGATGTATATTGTGATCAGTAGTCACTGTCCAGGGTGCAGAAACAGTTACTGCTGATCGCTTAACTCTTTCAGCACCCTGGACAGTGACTATTTACTGACGTCGCCTAGCAACGCTCCCGTAATTACGGGTGCACACACGTAGTCACCCATAATTACGGGAGCCCCATTGACTTCCTCAGTCTGGCTGTAGACCTAAAAATACGTAGGTCCAGCCAGAATGAAGAAATGTCAAGTTAAAAAACCAATACGCACCGCAGCACACATAACATCTACATAACATCTGCGGACTTCATTGCGGAACTTAGAATCTCCATTGAAGTCAATGGAGAAATTCCGCAATGAGTCCGCAAACAGTCCGCCACACGTCCGCAACAACCATTGTATGCTGCGGACACCAAATTCCGCACCGCAGCCTATGCTCCGCAGCGGAATTGTCCGCAACGTGCAAACGAACCCAACCACAAAGCTGTGGAAGGCAATGGAGAAACGGGTCCGCTGCGGATTTCCTCTGCGGAGTGTCCGCAGCGGAATTCCAGAGCAATTCCGCTACGTCTGGCCATGCCCTTAGGATGAACCTTCCAAAAGGCAGGACAACAAATCGCCTCAAAGAAGATGATATTAAAAATGAATGTGCGGACTATTGAAGTGTATTTTCGTCACATGCACTTTTTATGTGGCTATTTTGGGGGGGGGGGGGGACAAGTCTAAAAAAAAACTCCAGTTTTCTTTTATACAGTCGATGCATTTTTTGTTTTTAGGACGTTCTTTGTGCCGTTTTTTTTTCAAAATAGTTTTTTTTAAAGTTGGAAATTTTACATTACAAATCATGTGATTTAGTGAAACAAGTTTTTTTGAAGACGAAGAAAATACTATGGCGGTCCATGGGTAAAAAAACCGCCACAAATTGCTTGAAAAAACGCCAAACCAATCCCTTGCTGCAATTTGCAAAAACCGCCACGGAGTAAAAAAACTCAAGACTAAAGAGAAAAAATGGCAACAAAAAACAATGCAATGGTTGTAGTGCTTTCAATATTTCTCTAATGACTATCAGTCAACATCTGGCCGCAGCATTTTTGCTGTAAGAAATGCGGCAAAAAAAAAAAAAGGCCCCCCAAAATTGTGTGTTTCCTAAAAAAGCTTTGTGTGAACGTACGCTAATATTAGTATAATGGGGTTCCCAGAGTCCTATGTTGAAGCTCCTAGGCCCCAATGCATGCAACTTTCTAATATATTTTGTGTTAAGATCCTCACCATTTTCAATATACTGGTTTGCTGTCGGTGAATGAGAATACTCTCGTTTACAATCAGAGGGAGCATACCTATAGATAGCTAGTTCTAATCTGGGAGTGCAGTCTATTTTTGTACCTCTAGTTCTAATTTCGGAGATGCTCTGTGAGCTAAATACAGCAGCAGATGCCCAAATCTCTCAGGTAGTTTGCTGCAATGTATCAGTCTGGTGTTCAAGCTGTTAAACTCACAAAATAATTGCCTAGACGGGATATAGTTGCATCCATTTCTCAGATGAGAGCAGGACTAAATGTGTACACCCTCTGAGGTAAACAAAAGTTTCATCATTCACTCACAGCAAACAAATATCTTGAAAATGTTGAGAAATGTAATCACAAAGCATATTACATAGTTGTAGAACATTTCATTTATACAGCGATTAGGCTTTGTCTACATAAAACTTGAAAACCCATTTTAGGTCGCACAGATATTATGTTATGTGATGGCATCTCTCAATGTATATCGACAACCCTTTCTTAGAATAAAGAGGTCCCAGCGATTAACAGATTGCCGTGGGACTAGTTTATAACCCTCCACGATGACATCTAATGACTGAAGTTCCGAGCAAACGCTCATGTCACCTGCAGGGAACAAGGAGTATTACATGGCGCCATTCAAATGAATGAGCACCCATCTAATATATGGTCACATTGAGTCCTCCAGAGTGGTAGCTGCTCTTTACATCAACTCTCCGATTGGGTTCATAAATGGGATGGACCCCCCTCTAAGATGTCATATGACCTAATAGGGCATATAGAAATGGGTTGCCAAGATTGGATAACCACTTTAAATTGCGCTATAACTGTAACGGTGGGGGGGGTAGGGAAACGGACAAGTGAGCCCTAATCTACCCGCCACTCTGTCCCTGCCTACTTGCAACGACCCGCCCTAGACGACGGGGTACAACTGGGCGGCGGTCCCTGCGCTCAGTAAGTGCATGACAAACACGACAAACAAACAAGGGAACACAAGCAAGGGAAATGGGCAGTTGCTCGCGGAAACACCGTGAGCAACAGAGTAGTGAACGAGCCGAGTCAAGCCAGGAGAGTGCGAGGTACAAAGCGAAAAGCAGAAGAGTAGTCGGTAAGCCAGGGTCTGTATGGAGCAGGATCAAAAAGTAGCAGGAGCTGTAGCTGGGCCAGGAAACCTCAAGGAAAGAATTCACAAGCACAGATGGACAGGAAGAGCAGGCTTAAATAGACCGAGGGCGGGAGCTAGCTGAGTCTGGCCAGGTTGCGATAGGCTCTCCCACTCCTAAGCCTGCCAGCCTGAGTGGAGGAAGCTGGTGTCTGTCTCAGGGATGTACACTCAGGTGTTGACTGATTAATTCTGGGAGTTAACCCTGAAGCAGTGCCTGGCAGATCCTTTACAGTACCCCCCCTTTTATGAGGGGCCACCGGACCCTTTCTAAGTGGACCTGGCTTACTGGGGAAACGCAGGTGGAACCTCCTGACCAATACCCCAGCGTGAACATCCCGGGCGGGTACCCAAGTCCTCTCCTCGGGCCCGTATCCTCTCCAATGGACTAGGTACTGGAGGGAGCCTTGGACCATCTTGCTGTCCACGATCCTGGCCACCTCAAATTCCACCCCCTCAGGGGTGAGGACGGGAACAGGAGGTTTCCTCGAGGGGGCCAAGGACGGGGAGCAGCGTTTCAGGAGGGAGGCATGAAACACGTTGTGTATACGAAAAGACGGGGGTAACTCCAGCCGGAAAGAGACAAGACTGAGGACCTCAATGACCTTATACGGCCCAATAAACCGGGGAGCAAACTTTTTGGACGGAACCTTGAGACGCAAGTTCCTGGATGACCACCACACCAGATCCCCGACCACAAACAGGGGGTTAGCAGAACGTCTTCTATCGGCCTGAGCCTTCTGTATGCTCTGGGACGCCTCTAGGTTCTTCTGAACCTGGGCCCAGACTGTGCACAGATCCCGATGAACGACCTCCACCTCGGGATTGTTGGAACAACCAGGTGAAACGGAGGAGAACCGTGGATTAAACCCAAAATTACAGAAAAAGGGAGAGACCCCTGACGAGTTACTGACCCGGTTATTAAGGGAAAATTCGGCGAGGGGAATGAAAGAAACCCAATCAAATTGACAGTCAGAGACAAAACATCTTAAGTATTGTTCTAGAGACTGATTAGTCCTCTCCGTTTGGCCATTGGTTTCAGGATGGAAGGCAGAGGAGAAGGACAGATCAATCCCCAACTTATTACAGAAGGCTCTCCAAAACAATGAAACAAATTGTACCCCTCTGTCAGAAACAATATTGACGGGGACCCCATGGAGACGCAGGATGTGTTTGATAAACAAGGTAGCCAACGTCTTGGCGTTGGGTAGTTTCTTGAGGGGCACAAAGTGGCACATTTTACTGAAGCGGTCTACCACCACCCACACCACCGACTTGCCTTGGGATGGAGGCAAATCGGTGATAAAATCCATGGAGATATGTGTCCAAGGTCTCTGGGGAATGGGCAACGAATGCAGTAAGCCCGCTGGTCGGGACCTGGGAGTCTTGGACCTGGCACAAACCTCACAGGCGGCGACGTAGGCCTTAACGTCTTTAGGCAAACCAGGCCACCAATAATTTCTGGTAATGAGGTGTTTGGTACCCAGGATGCCTGGATGGCCAGATAGTGCGGAGTCGTGATTTTCCCTAAGTACCCTTAGCCGGAATTGCAGGGGAACAAACAGCTTGTTCTCAGGAAGGTTCCCAGGAGCTGAACCTTGATCAGCAGCAATTTCAGAGACTAAATCGGACTCGATAGAGGAAATGACTATACCTGGAGGCAAAATACAAACAGGATCTTCCTCCGAAGGAGGGCTGGCCATGAAGCTACGCGACAGTGCATCCGCCTTAATATTTTTAGACCCGGCCCTATAGGTAACCAAAAAATTGAATCTGGTAAAAAACAACGCCCATCGAGCTTGTCTCGGGTTTAGCCTCCGGGCAGATTCTAGGAAAACTAGATTCTTGTGGTCGGTAAGGACCGTTACCTGGTGCCTAGCCCCCTCCAGGAAGTGGCGCCACTCTTCAAATGCCCATTTAATGGCTAAAAGTTCGCGGTTGCCAATATCATAGTTACACTCCGTGGGCGAAAACTTCCTAGAAAAGTAAGCACAGGGGCGGAGATGGGTGAGGGAGCTGGTACCCTGGGACAAGACGGCCCCCACTCCCACCTCGGACGCGTCAACCTCCACAATAAATGGCTCCCTTTGGTTGGGCTGAACCAGCACGGGGGCCGAGATAAAGCACTTCTTGAGGGTCTCAAAAGCCTGGACGGCCTCAGGGGGCCAATGGAGGACATCAGCACCCTTGCGAGTGAGGTCCGTAAGAGGCTTAGCGACGACCGAGAAGTTAGCAATAAATCTCCTGTAATAGTTAGCGAACCCCAAAAAACACTGTAGCGCTTTCAGGGAGGCAGGTTGGACCCATTCAGCCACAGCCTGAACCTTGGCAGGGTCCATGCGGAATTCATGAGGAGTGAGGATTTGACCTAAAAATGGTATCTCCTGTACCCCAAATACACATTTTTCGATTTTGGCAAACAGTTTGTTTTCTCGAAGGACCTGGAGCACTTTCCTGACATGCTCTATGTGGGAGGACCAGTCCCTGGAAAACACCAATATGTCATCAAGGTACACTACAAGAAATATCCCCAGGTAATTTCTCAAAATCTCATTTATGAAGTTCTGGAAGACCGCAGGGGCATTGCACAACCCAAAGGGCATGACGAGGTATTCGAAATGGCCTTCGGGCGTGTTAAACGCAGTCTTCCACTCATCCCCCTCTTTGATGCGAATAAGGTTATACGCCCCCCGTAGATCCAATTTAGAGAACCATTGGGCCCCCTGAACCTGATTAAAGAGATCAGGAATCAAAGGAAGGGGATACTGGTTCCTTACCGTGACCTTATTCAGGCCACGGTAGTCAATGCATGGCCTAAGACCCCCATCCTTCTTCCCTACGAAGAAGAAGCCAGCACCTACCGGAGAAGAAGAGGGACGAATGTAACCCTTGGCCAGGGATTCCTGGATATACTCCCTCATGGCTTCACGTTCGGGACAAGAAAGGTTAAATATTCTACCCTTAGGAAGCTTAGCTCCTGGTACCAATTCAATAGCGCAATCGTATTCTCTATGAGGCGGTAATACTTCGGAGGCCTCTTTAGAGAAAACATCAGCGAAGTCCTGAACAAACTCGGGTAGCGTATTCACCTCCTTAGGGGGAGAAATAGAATTAACAGAAAAACATGACGTACAACATTCATTACCCCATTTGGTTAGCTCCCCAGTATTCCAGTCAAACGTGGGATTATGCAACTGCAACCAGGGAAGACCTAGAACCAAATCGTACGATAATCCCTGCATCAATAGTACAGAGCACTGCTCCAAATGCATGGAGCCAACAAGGAGTTCAAAAACAGGGGTATGCTGTGTAAAATAACCATTAGCAAGAGGAGTGGAGTCGATACCCACTACCGGAACAGGTTTAGGCAAATCAATCAGAGGCATAGCGAGAGACATAGCAAATTCCACAGACATGATATTAGTAGAGGACCCTGAATCCACGAAGGCACTGCCGGTAGCAGACCTACCACCAAACGAGACCTGAAAGGGAAGCAATATCTTAGTACGTTTCATATTTACGGGAAATACCTGTGCGCCCAAGTGACCTCCCCGATGATCACTTAGACGCGGGAGCTCTCTGGCAGCATTCTTACGCTTGGGACAGTTGTTTACTTGATGCTTGACATCCCCACAGTAGAAGCAGAGACCATTCTTCCTGCGGAATTCTCTACGTTGTTGAGGGGACACGGAGGCCCCGAGTTGCATAGGTATTTCTGAGTCTTTAGGGGAGAAACGAAGCAACGGGACTTCGGGAGGCATCATGGGGGAGTCGGAGGAAAAAACACATAAACGTTCACGTTGTCGTTCCCTGAGACGTCGGTCAAGTCGTACCACTAAAGCCATAACCTGGTCTAAGGAGTCAGAAGAGGGATAACTAACTAGCAGGTCTTTCAGGGCGTTCGACAGACCCAACCTAAACTGGCACCTTAAGGCAGGGTCATTCCACCGAGAAGCTACGCACCACTTCCGAAAGTCAGAGCAATACTCCTCAACAGGTCTCTTACCCTGACGTAAGGTCACCAGCTGACTCTCGGCAAAGGCAGTTCTGTCAGTCTCGTCATAAATAAGTCCGAGGGCAGAAAAGAAACAATCAACGGAGGAAAGTTCAGGGGCGCCAGGAGCCAAGGAGAAGGCCCACTCTTGGGGCCCTTCCTGGAGCCGGGACATAATTATACCCACCCGCTGGCTCTCAGAACCTGAGGAGTGAGGCTTTAAGCGAAAGTAAAGCTTACAACTCTCCCGAAAGGAGAGAAAAGCCCTCCGGTCACCTGAGAACCGGTCGGGCAACTTGAGGTGGGGTTCAAGGGGTGCGGTGAGGGGAACTACCAAGGTAGCATCAGGCTGGTTGACCCTCTGAGCCAGGGCCTGGACCTGTAGGGAGAGACCCTGCATTTGCTGAGCCAGGGTTTCACGGGGTTCCATAATGGTGTCAGGGACCAGGGTAGACTAGGTATAGGGCTTGTGAATTTGTAACGGTGGGGGGGGTAGGGAAACGGACAAGTGAGCCCTAATCTACCCGCCACTCTGTCCCTGCCTACTTGCAACGACCCGCCCTAGACGACGGGGTACAACTGGGCGGCGGTCCCTGCGCTCAGTAAGTGCATGACAAACACGACAAACAAACAAGGGAACACAAGCAAGGGAAATGGGCAGTTGCTCGCGGAAACACCGTGAGCAACAGAGTAGTGAACGAGCCGAGTCAAGCCAGGAGAGTGCGAGGTACAAAGCGAAAAGCAGAAGAGTAGTCGGTAAGCCAGGGTCTGTATGGAGCAGGATCAAAAAGTAGCAGGAGCTGTAGCTGGGCCAGGAAACCTCAAGGAAAGAATTCACAAGCACAGATGGACAGGAAGAGCAGGCTTAAATAGACCGAGGGCGGGAGCTAGCTGAGTCTGGCCAGGTTGCGATAGGCTCTCCCACTCCTAAGCCTGCCAGCCTGAGTGGAGGAAGCTGGTGTCTGTCTCAGGGATGTACACTCAGGTGTTGACTGATTAATTCTGGGAGTTAACCCTGAAGCAGTGCCTGGCAGATCCTTTACAATAACTATATTGTCTATATGGTATCTCAACTCACCATTTTCATCCAGGGAGAAGTCATCCTGAGCATATCTAAATTTTTCTGGGCCACAGGCAATAAATACGTCATCCTCGCCAAAGAAATCATGCAGACAAGTAACCTGGAAGAGGAAGAAGAAATGCAGTTGAGCAGGCAGGATAGTATGGACACGGTTGTGCTTCTTTCTTGGAAATTCTATATCATAAATATCATTTCATTTTATTATGTTGTCCAGTTGTAGATAGGTATAAAGCATTTGTGGACACAAGCAGATTGACACCAAATGATCTTGGTTGCCAAGATAGGAGGGTAGAAAATAATCACTGTATATTATAGTGCAGTTCACATTGCTACACAGCATCATCTTTCTTAAAGGAGTTGTCCACTACTGAACAACTGATGACCTATCCATCAGATCAGTCATCAGTACATCGGTGCGGGTTCGACAACCGGACCCAGCAACGTTAAGCCGCTCCAGCTATCTCCGGGCACTGGATGTTATGGCTTATTATGCTATGTACGGAGCAGGAAGCAGTTGGCTCCGTACAAAGCATAGCAGCCATGCTGCAGTACTGCGGCTCTGCTCCTATTCACTTGAATAGGACCAAAACTGCAGTACTGCAGCTCGGCCGCTATTCAGTGGCCGCAGCCAACTGCTTCCGGCATGTACATCCGATGCTCGGAGGCAGCTGGAGCTGCTTAACGGTGCGCGGTCCGGGTGTCGGACCCCCACAGATTATGCACTGATGACCTATCCGGTGATCATCAGTTCTCCAGTAGTGGACAACCCCTTTAAATTTATTCTAACAACATACAGACATTTTCAGTGCTGGCATCTGGTCCCTCATAAGTCCACCTTTAGCGTCAATGTAAATTACACAGGACACATCAGGAATAAGATCTAATAGGTTATTCTTAAAATAACCCCAGAAAGTAATGGACCCCTGCAGCAAATGACCCACTTTGTCAACTGCAGATGGAATTATTTGCTGCTGAACCTCACGAGCCTTGTTATGGCTCAGCTTCAATATCAGGTCAGTGATCCCCTGAGGATCCTCTGGTCTTTGGGTGGGCTAGTCCAACATTGCATTTGCAGCCTTCAGCCTTACAAAGAATCTTAATAGAATGTGTAGGGCAGTCCTATATTTCACTTGACCTTTACGCTAGACATGCCTCCAGCTCTACATCGGACTCTAGAGTCAATACTTCATTATTCTAATCATTATCATCATTTACTCAGTTCTTAGGGATGAATTTTAACAGAATGTGTGAAGTTCATGTAATCAGTGATTTCAATCCGATTTATTTATTTCCATAGAATCCCTTTAAATGAAAATAGGAATATAATGCTCTAAATGATGATAATACATACTGTAACTATATGCTAAATCAAAGAGGTGCCCCATAAAAATGTATTCTTATAAAAATCTGAAAAAGCCCTTCTGCTCCTTCTTTGCTCTTTGCTCAGTAAAACCTGGCAATGACGGACGGACCCTGTGCAAGAACAGCATGTGTACGGGTACAGGTATGTGTATGCTGTTTAAAAAGGGTTGTCCCACGAAGATAATTGATCACCTATCCACAGGATAGGTGATAAATGTATGATCGACTGCAGGTCTGACCACTGGGGCCTCCAGCGATCACTAGGGTCCCGTGTACCAGATTTGAATTGAGCAGCGGTCGCGCTATTCATTCTCTATAGGACTGACTGAGATAGGTGAGCACTATACTCTATTCATTCTCTAGGGGACTGATGAAAATAGCAGAGTGGTAGTGTGTCCATAACTCAATTTAAAGAGGGACACTGGACAGGACCCTCGTTCTTGCGATCTTGGGATTTTCGTAGGACAACCCCTTTAACAACTAATATGTCAAGGCTAAATTGATCACTATATAAATCCTATCTAACAATACATTCAGTAGTGGGCTACTTTCTCTGGTATATTCTGACCAACCGGTTGTGAGCCAGTGAAATTATTAAACACAGTTCTTTACCTATTTTATTTTTTTAAATTTATTATATTTGTTCATAATTTTGGGGTATTAAAGATTTCACCCAACATTGAATTTTTACCTGCTCCGGTCAAGTTTAACCAGAACACATATTGTGTGAAGAGCTGGGGATTATCATATATTTAAGTTCTATACCTGTTTTCTCCTAGAGCGTTGTTTTTTTTCTAGGGCCCCTATGCAGCTGCACAGGCTGCCCTAGTTCGGCTCTTTCACCTTGGTGCTGTGGTTTCCTCTTTAATAGTATCCATGATGGATATGACGGATCTGTTATGATCGCTTTGCCCCCTCCCATTGATTTTATAATTGTCAGTCAGATTTGCATTTATTTTACTGAATAGAACAGCAGAACATGCTACGCTATTCTGCCCTTCAAATAGCAATGGAAGTGTGAACAGAGCCTAATTTGGCCATTAGTTGATGACCTGAGTATTCTAAGAGAGACTGGTTGCTAGGGATGCACTGCTTACAGCAACTATTTAAAAGGTTATTTCTATTAGGTAATGTATCCAAGGCAACCAATCTGATACACCAACTGGTCTGACAATGTGCTGAAAGCAGGGAAGGAAACATTTCCACTTTATTCTCCTAATTAATCCGAATTATGTAAAAAATGCATTAAGATGGGGGACCTCAATTCTTTTAATTTTGTGTTGCTTACTTATTGTGCACAGTTTGAATGAGAATATTGTAATATTGCAAAACAGTGAAATCATATAGTCATGCTTGCTTGTAGATTTTCAGGAATCTGTGCAAAATCCCATGCAGAGAATAAATATATTTTGAATAATAGGATCTCAATGAACTCCTCACCATGCAGAGGTCTGCAATTCACCCCTAAGTCCCCCCCCCCTCTAGTAATCGAGGAGTTAATCATCTTAAATGCTGCCTTGAGCTGCCAGCTCAGAAGTCTTATGGCGCTAGGATGTGAGCTGGTAACAGATTATTGCTGGGGGAAGCAAGCTACTAATTTGATTCAAATTTCTCCAGCTCATTATACTGTGTATTTATAGCAACGGTTTCCAGAAGCCTAGAGGCAAAGAAGATCTGAAATTGCACATTTTGTCTGAGTTAGGAAAACAAAGAGAAGCTGGATGAGGGACCTCCCGTCACAGCAAGGCTGTCACAAACAATGGCGGTTCAGTCATTAATAGTGGCGCCACACCTCCCACATTGTAGTGTTCCCGTCCTTCTCTTTATAGTGAGGGTGATGCCAACAATCACGATTAGGTTTACAGGATCACAGACAGGCAAGGATTACTCACTCATTCCATAAAGGAATAATACTGATGGAGTAGAATTTATTACATTAAAACTGAAGCGGACCATAGACAGGAATTTTTGTCAATTTAATTGTAACACCACAAGGGATTTCAAATACTCTTGATCATATCCAGAAAATCCACAACTATTCTCTTTAATGCACCATTTCTATAAAATCATTGCTCACTAGTCAGATTGGAAATACAGGTTCATACCAGTTTCATGTCTACGATTATGTATTAATCAAAACGTTCCTTAAGGTTTTAAAGGTATTTTAGTTATTTTTGTCTGATGACTTTAGTGCCAGAGATGTAGCAATTATTGTTAATAATTGATATATTGTGTGAATCATGTCTATTATGATGTTGATGGCAATCTCTAGCCAGTACAAAACTCATATATACAGCTACTTTGTATAAAGCTGGCTATAGTTTTCCTGATGTCTCAGTAACATGAATGATCACTGGGACATCTGTCTGTCCTCTAAACCCTCCTAAGTCATCAACAGCGCACAGGGAGACTGCAATATAGCAAGGCTTTCCAATGCCTAGATTCAGTTTGCGATCCTAGTCCTGTATGTAAAATACCCAGGCCAACGTAGATAAGCTTTTTGGCAGCCCCTGGCACTCCGTACCCTGGGCACCCCCAGCTATGCCCCTACAGCAATGGTCTGATACTTTTCTAAACACTCAGTTTTAAAGAGGCTCTGTCACCAGATTTTGCAGCCCCTATCTGCTATTGCAGCAGATCGGCGCTGCAATGTAGATTACAGTAACGTTTTTATTTTTAAAAAACAAGCATTTTTGGCCAAGTTATGACCATTTTTGTAGTTATGCAAATGAGGCTTGCAAAAGTCCAAGTGGGTGTGTTTAAAAGTAAAAGTCCAACTGGGCGTGTATTATGTGCGTACATCGGGGCGTTTTTAATACTTTTACTAGCTGGGCGTTCTGATGAGAAGTATCATCCACTTCTCTTCAGAACGCCCAGCTTCTGGCAGTGCAGATCTGTGACGTCACTCACAGGTCCTGCATCGTGTCGGACACATCGGCACCAGAGGCTACAGTTGATTCTGCAGCAGCATCAGCGTTTGCAGGTAAGTAGCTACATCGACTTACCTGCAAACGCCGATGCTGCTGCAGAATCAACTGAAGCCTCTGGTGCGCTCGTCTGACACGATGCAGGACCTGTGAGTGACGGCACAGCGTGATCTGGCAGAAGCTGGGCGTTCTGAAGAGAAGTGGATGATACTTCTCATCAGAACGCCCAGCTAGTAAAAGTAGTAAAAACGCCCCGATGTACGCACATAATACACGCCCACTTGGACTTTTACTTTTAAACACGCCCACTTGGACTTTTGCAAGCCTCATTTGCATAACTACAAAAATGGTCATAACTTGGCCTAAAATGCTCGTTTTTTAAAAATAAAAACGTTACTGTTATCTACATTGCAGCGCCTATCTGCTGCAATAGCAGATAGGGGTTGCAAAATCTGGTGACAGAGCCTCTTTAAGTAGTATTTTGATTGTACAAAACACTTGACTTTTTCATATGGGGCAAGAAAATCCCCATCTCTGACTACAATTATTATTTGTCTGATTGGCATCACAGAGATGCTGACCCACCAAGACTGGTATGTTATGGTGTTGCCGAAAAACGCAGCCTCCCTTTATAATTATTTTCTAATACACATGAATTTTAAAATAATTTGCCAATTCCATCGTTTTGGGTACTAGTCATGGGCATGAGGAATTCAAAACAGCTGTACAATTTCTGCAGGTATGAATATTTCTTATACTGAAGTTCCAGTGTAAAAAGGTAACCACTTTTTAATGATTAACAATAGTCACAAAAACATAATTTACAATGGGGGCGGGGGGGGGGGGGGGGGTCATTTCTTAAGATTAAACGCTGCAGACAATATTAGAGTAGTAGAGGCGCAAAAAGGACACAAGCACACTATTTGTATAATATACGAACATCACTTTTTTCTCTTTTACATTCGGCCAACAGTTTTCGGTTTGTGGGCATGTTTGAAAATGGATCAGACTGGCACTTAATGCAAATACAGAATGACATACAAAAGCATGAGTGACATTTTATAGTTTTTATGATCCAACTAGTGTCAGCTTTGAGCCGTCATATATTGTGCATATGAGTTTTTCTAAATGGTCAAATGGTACACGTTGGCATTACCAAGGAGATATTTAATCTGTTATATACCAGCAAATGGCATGTCTGTTTGTATTTACGTGTCATCCTTACTGGGACATTTTTGTGTCATAGATTTATATGTTACTGTTGTTCATTACTATAATACCCAGTGTCCTATATGTTACTGATTTTTAGTGGGTCTATAGAAACATATAATATTTGGGTCAAATTCAAGTAGATGCATGCACTTTCTCTGTATATATGGCACACATCCGATATTTTTGCTGACAAAACTGGCAGCAAAATGACACTGGATAAAATGTGTCCATTCAGGTTTATCAAAATCTCTCTTATATGAATTAATCTGCGGTTACATTAATTTCTTACAATTCTGACAATGTTGAGAGATACATGGCACGACTGGGCAGACCATTCAAGCAGATTAAATAAACAGCTGTTATCACAGTGCAGGAGGTGTCATATCTCACCATAAAGGTCACAGCCATGCAGCTAAAGGAGTTACCCACCATACACATACTTATCTGCGGCAGAATTAATAATTATACTCATTGCTGTCTGTCCTGCTGCCAGTAATTACCCACTGCCAGAAGGAATGGCCAGGAAAACTGATGTCATAGTTGGCGCAGAGGCTAGATTTTAACCCCCTTACAGAATATTTCTGTTTCATGGAAATTTACAATCACTTTCATAGATATACTAGTATAAATGGTTATACACCAGCAGTTCTGGATAGATAGTTGGCCTAAAGGAACGATTTTCACGTCTTTGCCCACTATTGAAGTTATGTCTCCAATTTGCTGGATAACCAATAGAAGTGAGCTACTTAAATACCGTCTGTTGTAGGAAGTTCTTGCTGTATTTTTTAGTACTGGAACTTGTTTGGTTTGTTGACCGATAAAAAGGAGCGCAGCCTATGTTACAGGACTTCTACAAGCTTCATCTGCCTGTACATGGCTGGTACAGTAATAGGAAACAATTAGGCCATGTCGTTCCCTTGAGGTTACATGTATAATAAGTAGACTTTTGTATTTATTTGGGTATATTAATGTCATGAAGTGATGCACCTAGGCTGTAATAATAACAACGTGACTTGGATAGAAGATCAGGACTTGGACATACTAGTCATAGTAACATATTAAGGTCTAGGCCCCATCATGAATACGTGTAGAAGTTTGATGCTCTACACTGTAAAAAGAATATAGGAGAGCTGGAGAATGTCCAAGGCCGGGCAACTAGATTATAACTAAGATGAGTATTCTCGCCTATAACGAGGTTGGAAAAATTAGGATTAATTTGCTTGAGGAAACCTTAACCATGATTTTATTAGTATGTCTAAATATATACAAGGTCAATATTATAATTGGCACATGAAATATTAATTTCAAGAACTATACTGTGCAACCACAGGATATTATTTACAGGCTGAGGAAAGAAGGTCCCATAATCAATATAGGAAAGGGCTCATTATAGCAAGAGTAGTTGAATTCTGGATTGCCTGACCACATCGTAAAAAAAATAAAAAGACTTAAAGGGAGTCAGTCAGTAATTTATATGATACCAAATGGATGCTAATGGGTAATGGGCGGGGGACATACCTGTGTTCCTGGTTGCATTAGTGGAAAAAATAAGTTTTATTCTGTCGTGCGTGGTGCCAGCCGAACCAAGAAGAGTCCGGCATCTAGTACTCCAACCCCCCTACTCTCCTATGCAGATGATTCAACAGTCAATGGACTGCATAAAAGAGGGAAGGGGTTGGAGAGCTATATGCCAGACTCTTCCAGGTTCTACTGACAGACTCCCTTTAATTAACAAAAATGTCTGAATATCTCTTGACTAGTGATATTGAGATCTATAATTCATAAGAGAGCAGATTGATGTTAAAAAGATCCAGGTAAAATTGGCAACAATTGGCCTAATGGTTTTGCTTTACCTTCCTCTAGATCAGATGTGTCTTTTTCCATCCGAAGTAGCTATGTAACCATAAAAGAAGCCATTTTATCAATCCTAGTTGTGTTGGTCTGGCAGATAAACAATGCCACTTATGGCAAGCCTAAACTTTTTCCCTTTTCCAATAAAGCCATGTAATGGGATAGTGGCAGTATTTGGTAACGTGGCCTAGATTTACTTTAGTGGGCTATGCTTTTCTGCAGTGATGCAGGATTTAGTGCACGTATTTAGAAAGGAAATGTAACTACCGCATCCTAAGCTCATAGTTACCAGCATTGATTATCTCTTATGTTTCCTCAATGTTTGTGCACATTGCCTGCTGAGACCCCCTTTCAGTGCACGGTTTTGAACTCTTTATAGGAGACAAAGGAAGAAAGATCTGCTCTGATTAGTCCATATATAAAAGGGTAACAAACCCATCGTTTTGTTTTTCATGACTGCACAGAGGCATAAGTCCTTTATTGGACAGATAATGAACATAATGACCTACATAGGTTTGGTGGAAAATCCTTTTATGTTTTCTATTATAGAATTTGTGTAATTGGATTACTTACAACAGGTCAGCTGAATTGTACTTTGCAAATAGCCTCTTGTTGGTCAGATTGGGCAAGCAGGAAAGTTGTGAGGAAATTCACTTTCCTGCTGCTTCCTTGTCGAATAGCAGCCACAGGATAGTTTACTATAGCGGGTAGTGGTTTTTGCATTAGGGATAGGGACGTATATTGAGAGACGGGGTCGCCATAGCAAAGATCGAAATGTGGCATCTTTCTTGTACCGGTTAACACCGTCGCATCCCTAACCACCGAAGACAAGAGGACTTGATGCTTATTTACCCCTCATTTCCTTTTCATGATCCCCGAGTTGATTCCTTACACCCTTGTTAGTAGGACCTGTGGAGAGAAAATCCCTGCTAAGTTTCTCACCACCCTTTAAAGACAAGGGATAAGGCCAACCTGGGCTGTGTAGCTTCTCACCAGGGACCCCATATCAGCCGCATGGGAGTCTCTATGGTATTATGCCTTTGAAAAGAGTACAGGCTGCAAAAAATACCTATAGCGATGAATTTGATTTTCCCACGGTTCTTTGTTCTGTTTCTTTTATCAATCCAAGTATACAAAATACACTATCGAATATATCAGTGAAAGGCTTACTGTATATAAACCAATGATTCAACCTTATATTGGTTGTTTAGTTGTGATCTTAAAAATTCGATGAAACTTTGGGTAATGCTTACCTACGAAATCATTCTTTAATATTGACTTTCTTTGTGATTTTAAGCTGCACCATTATGGAAAAGCTGGAACCTGTGACCACAGCTTAGCTAGATACAGTGCTAGTTGGAAAACCTCCTCCAGGCTCCCATATTAAATTTGACTTGATAATTTAATGTAATGCTATAGACAACACAACTGGACGCCAGGCAAAGATGATGTTTACTATGAGACAATATTCCATGGCCTTCTGCTCCTTTGGAATGCATTATCCGTCATAAAGAATGGTAAACATTGTATTCACATGGCAATTCATTAAATATGCTCCTATTCAGTGACTGTATGAATAATTCCATCACAGTAATGTATAATATATTGTGACTATTGCTACAAGAAACGGGGTAGTGAAAAATTCTTCCCCTTTTCTAGGTGGAAAATATGTCAAATTTTATTCCCTTATGGTACTCCAGCACATTGTAAGGCCTGTCTGTGCCATTTGTATTCATTGTAAGCAGTGCGGTAAGAGTGCAATGTGTAATGTTAAAAACAGCCAACTGCATAATTGACTGCAGTGAATTAGAGCGCTTATAGAAAAAAAAACCTGCTTGACAGTTTCCTCACGTCGTCTGCCGGTTTTCAGCAGGCAGACTTCTCTTGGACAGCATCCAATTCAACTCCAAGGATTCAGAAGACAGCCATCTAATCTACCTTATACAAGATGGGAAACAGGAAATACAGGAATGCAAGCCAGTCGCTTCCTGGGACATATAGAATTAGCTGCGTGCTTGATCACTGTCAGTAGGAATGAAACTGGATGAAAAGGGGTTAAAGAAGACCCGTCAGCTCTCCTGACATGACGGTTTTGTAAATACATGTATCCATCATAAAATAACCATTCTGGAGCATCTTTTCTTAGAACTCTGTACTGCCGTTCCTCTGTTATACCCCCTCCAAATTTATGAATAAATTGACACCTGGGTGTTATTAGTTAAGGGTGTGTCCCTGCACAGACCGATACTGTCCAATCAGTACTCACAGTCTTAAGGGGGTTTTACACTGGACAATTATCGGACAAACGATCGTTCATAGAATGCTCATTGCCAATAATTGCCCTGTAGAAACGGGGCAGCGATCAGCAGATGAATGAGCAAACGCTCAATCATCTGCTGATTGTATCGTTTTAAAAAAGTTAATTATTATCGTTGTCGGCAGCACATCTACCTATGTAAACAGGGAGACGTGCTGCCGACATGTATGGGGACGAGCGATAGGAGTAACGACCGCTCATCCTCATACATAGCTCCTTGTGACAGGTTCAGGCAAGCGTCGATCAACGAGCGGTCTCGTTGATTGGCGCTCGCTGCACCGGCCAAAATTGGCCGATGTAATCGGACCTTTAGCCTGTATAGGGACAGGCCACTTTGACAAGGGGAATAGTAACACTTCCTTTTCAATTTATTCAAAAATTTCTGGGAGGAATACCAGAGGAACAGCACAACGCAGAGTGCTAAAAAAAAAAAAAAAAGTGCTTTAGAATTGGGACTTCATATGGAATACAAGTATTCTCTAATACAAACATGTCAAGAGAGCTGACAGGTCCTCTTTAAATATGAAACGCTAAGATGAACATTACAGGACCGCTTGCTATTAGTCATGATTGCTTTTTATGGTCAACCCACTGTGCTGTACAAGGGGAATCTATTCTAGATCACCTGAAGGACCCTGAGGGACTGGCTTTGTTGAACACGGACATTACATACCTGGCTTGCTATGGTCAAGAACATGAATAACCACATTGTTGTTAGTTGTACTTTATTGCACTTCTGTTTTGTCATTTGGTTCCACATTTGTTGTTTGACCTAAAGTTCCTGCAGGGACACCATCCCACATTTAAATTAACTAGTTGTTACTGGGGTATGGAATAACTTGTTACTTCCTGGTGGCAGTTCTCGATGGATCTGCCCCTCCCTTTCTTCACAGCAGGAGAGCGACGCTTTACAGTTAAAGTAATATAGTCTGGAATTGAGATGAGCAGTGACATCACCAGCCCTCCCCTGATAAATCTGCCTCATCACTCTGCTGTTTGCAAGCTTTCTTTTTTGTCTTAGGGTATGTTCACATGGCAGCGTCCATTACGGCTCAAATTACGGTGTTGTTTTCAGGAGAAAACAGCACCGTAATTTCAGCCGTAATGGCATGTTGAGGCGCTATTTCGCTGCGTCCATTACGGACGTAAATGGAGCTGTTTTTCCATGGAGTCAATGGAAAACGGCTCCATTTACGTCTGAAGAAGTGACAGGGACTTCTTTGACGCGGGCGTCTTTTTTACGCCCCGCCTTATGACAGCGGGGCGTAAAAAAAATGACCGTCTGCACATAACATCGTAAGACCCATTCTAATGAATGGGCAGATGTTTGCCGACGCTTTGGAGCCGCTATTTTGGACGTAATTCGGGGGAAAAACGCCCGAATTACGTCCGTAAATAGTGTGTGTGAACATACCCTTATATAAGGAAGTAACTAACTGTAGTCTGTAGTGCAGCTTGTTTGGCAGAAAATCACATGAAGACAATTTTTTTTTAATTTTGTACAAAATAGGTCACTTTCTGATAATAGTGGGCCTCTTAAATTCCAAAACGATTATATGTCCTAGTATTATTATTATTATTATTAATTAAAAAAAATATGTATATACCTAGGTACCTAGGGCATGTTAATTTACGAGAGTCCCAAAATAATTTCCAAACTGGTCATCCCAAGAGCAGATGTATAACATATGCATACATAAAAGTATTCAATTATTTTTTTGGGTGTTGCAATTAAAAAACTGTGGAGTGTACACACATATATATATATATATATATATATATATATATATATATATATACACACACACACACACATATATAAATATATACACATTATATATATATATATATATATATATATATATATATATATATATATACACACACACACACACACACACACACACACTTGCCTGAGAATCAAGCTAGATTATGCTCTACTCCACTGTGCATGTCAAGCAAGTGATAATTACAGTCATCTATCAAATCCAGACATTCCGCTATTTTGTATACTCTTATCCTCCCTAATGCAATTGGCAGGCAAAACAGAAAGGCAAAGGTTTCAGTCTTAAAGAATGACAATAAAAAAAAAAAAATGTAAAAAAAAAAAAAAAAAGATCAAAACCAGACATCAGCCCATTAGATAACAGGCCAAACATGACAGCTCTCGTCACTCTAGTATCTCAATAACATCCTTATTGCTTGCCTTGTTTTGACAAATGTTCTGACAAGTCAAAAGTGGCTTGGAAATATTATACTTCAAAGCCATGTGAAATGAAGGTTCTACCTTCTAAAAACCAAACAAGCATGTTAAAAATCCATTCCTAGAATCCTACAATTCAACGTATTAAAGAAGTTTTACTTTTATTCAAACATAAAGCCGTCAGTCCCAAGAAATACATAAAATAAAAGCTGGAAAATAAGTAGGATGATGTTATGTTACTCTTCAGGCTTATTCATTTATTTTCCTCATCAGAATATATTATTTCTCTCCATCAATTAATTGTTAGCTTTTTTAAGCTAAAATGCATGCAAATTTTTTAGTTTAAATGTATATAAACGTCCAGAGCTTATGCAACTGTGGCCAATCAAATATCAACTTTAGGTTAGGGCTACACAGCAATTTTGGCCCTGTCTGCATTTTAGGTAATGAAAGTTAATGCATCGTTTTGCGACCTGCTAGCTTCCACAACTGCGAGCAAGAAATACAAAAAACCCAGTGGACTTCTTGCGGTCGTGAAACATGTGGGTCGCAAAGTGAGCACATTCATTCACATTACTGCAATGTACACAGCACCACACTGCCACTTTGGACATGCGACCTATGTCACGGATAAAGTTGCCATGCTGCTTTAGCCTTAATTTTTGCAAGACTTATATTAGGCCCTTGCATTTATCTCTGTGGCTGTTTTACTTTGTCTTGTTGGCACAGCGAAAAGTATAATGTGAAAGTGGCCTTAGGGCTCATGAACAAAACTGTGGCCTTTGATCGGTCCGCAAACTACGGATCCTAGTTTCCGTATTTGTGTTTGTAATGCCTCCAAGCTGCTTCCACAATTTTTCTGTACGTACATATATTACTAGGGCTGGTGTTATGGGGGACAAACTGGGCAATTGCCCAGGGCTCCTTTCTTCTCAGGTCCCCTGCCCATGGCTGCTACAGGGTCCTAAGCATGAGGAGACCCACACCGCCTGGCACATAACATTTATGGGCCGGGCAGCACGGGCCCCCTCATGCCCGGTGGCGTCGCTAGCACTGGGGGAGCCCCGATACTAGTGACTGCCACATTCAATTGTATCTGCGTCCTCAGACGCAGATACAATTGAATATTATAGGCTGCAGGCCACGTTAGGCCTATAAGTCCCTGCGCAGGCCAGCGTGATAATGTCACTCACTGCATCACGCTGGCCTATGCAAGGAGGCCGTGGAATGCTCCGTCCATCGCGAACGGGGTTAGGTACAGATGTAGCCGTCTTTACCTTGACTTTTAACGTATTAAATAAACAATGGCTAAATCTCTGATCTTGACTTTTTCAATGACTTTCCAGTGGCTTTTGTTGTGCGATATCACGCTGCAGCAAGTTATCAGAATCAAGTTAAAGATGGCTACATCCGTAAGTATATATTATAATTTTTTTTGTGGGGGCTATGTGGCACTATTTACTAGGGGGCTGTGTGACTAGGAGAGGGGGCTGTGTGGCGCTATCTATAGGGGGGCTGTCTGTGGCGCTATGAATGGGGCTGTGTGTGGCTATACAGGGGAGGGCCGTGTGGTGGTACCGACAGGGGTCCGTGTGTATGTGGCGCTATCGACAGGTGGCCGTGTGTATGTGGCGCTATCGACAGGGGGGTGCGTGTATGTGGCGCTAACGACAGGGGGCATTATTACTGTGTGTGGGCATGGTTTACGGAGGGGTTACTTCTATTGAGTCGAGCACTAAGGGACCATTATTACCATCTGGGGCACTGTGGACTATGTATAAGTGGGGAGGGTGCTGGAAAAGCAAGAAACCAACATGTCTGTGTGCCAAATTCTGCAGAGACGAGTCGTGGCTGGAATAAGTTGTGACAGTGGTCTGGGCCGGCTGGAGAAAAGAAGGGAAAGTGAACGACTAATCAGAGAAAACATCACCTGTGAGTCACTGGATATAAATGTGCTGTAATCACTTATATGGTCCACAGAGCTCCTGTGTATAACTGGCATCTACCATTATATAGTCACTATATGGGGGTAATATTATATGGTCTGCAGTGCTCCTGTATATAACTGGCATTCACTACTATAGGGTCACTTTATGGTGGTAATATTGGTCTTTGTGTAGTGGTTTTTATTCAGTAACAGTATGAGGATATTATTCAGTCACTATGTGGTTATGATGTGGCGGTATTATGTAGTAACCACATGGGGTATTATTCAGTCGCTATGAGGTTATGGTATGGCGGTATGATTTGGACCTTATATTGTGTTATTATTGGTAAAATTGGTCTTATAATAGTGGACACAGGTCCAAAAAATGCGGATAGCACACTGAAGAAAAACACGGTCCTGTGCATGAGCCCTTAGGCATTATGCACACAACCGTGTTTTTTTTTGTCCATGTGCTGTCTGACCCATTCATTTAAAGGCCCCATGTACACGACCGTGATGTTCATGGATCCGTGTAGGGGCCGCAAAAACTCAGGACATCTAATTTTACTGTCCTTATTTGCAGATCATGTGACCTACTCAGGGGATCGGGACAGATTGCTGACATCAATTCCAGCCTTCCTTTTTTTTTGTTCAAATCCGTGAATACTGATGGCCCCATGGAAGGTTTTTTGTGGACAAGTCACTTGCAAATGCAGACAACAGATCTGTGTTTTTTTGGACTGCAAAATCACCACGGTCATGTACATTAGGCCCATTTTTTACACTTCCTTTTAATTGCTTTGATGTACTTATTTTGTACTGTGTATGAGATATATCTTGTTTTTGTCCCATTTACGCCAAAAGCACAAATGAAAAATTTGACAGTTTTTTCCTGAAATGTGTTTTTTGTAGATTCTCTGGTCTCTAGACCAGTGCTGTAAACTAACAGCTTAAACCTGTGTCATTGTCAACTTTACTCCCACAGACTTCAATGACAACAGGAAGAATGTTGAATTAACCTTTGGATGTGAATAAAGAATATATAATTTTGCTGAAAATCAGTAGGGAAAGCAAAGTATTTGCAAACGTACTTGAGAATTCATGAATAAATGGTAAAAAAAAACAGTTTTTAAAAGTGGAATTTGCGGTTGATTTAGAATTTGCACAATGGTGTATTTTACGAACTAAAACGAGAAATGTGTCCCGTCGTGTCACAATAAAATAACCACTCACGCATTTGTTTATATGAAGGTTATTCTTGAGCTGTGTATGCAAAGTCCCCTGTGCGGCAATTTTAAGTAAGCTACCTGTTCTTTAGTCCCTATTACAATACATCAGTCAAGTGCTATAAGCATAAATTAAGTCCCCCACCAGCAGGACAACATCACACTGAATGTCTCAATCTTTTGTGAGTTTTAGTGCTATTTATAGTTGTAATAGCTATAAAAGAAATGTAAAAATCAAGGCAATGTAAGAATTGTTATTCTTATCAATAAAAAATATTGGTCTGATTTGTTATCTAACTCTGATCTCTGATGCAGAAGAAATTTGACATTTATGGGAATTCTGCTCAGCTCTACAATTTATCAATATAGTTGCAAAGGAAAAGAGTTGCAAATAGCAACCAATCAGATTACACCTACTACTCCACTTTTCCATGGCACCAGGTTTGATAAGCCTCACCCAATGGTTGTCATATTGGATTGGTCTTTGCTACGGGGAAATCCAGTCAAAAAGTATCTAACATTTCAAAGCTGCATAGATGTTAGCAGGTCACAAAAGTGTAATCTGAACTTTGGCCAATATTACATTTCCAGAACAAAAAGACTTCTGCACGCTTTAGTGTGCCTAAACATCATTGCTCTGAGGTCACAGTAACTGGACATATCCAATTAAACTTTGTAAGCAAATGATCTCTGAGCGACACCAAAGAAGATATTCTATAGTTATGGAAACGGAGGTCTGAGCTTATGGACACTAATGGCATATCCTCACGTGTCTCTAGAATAGTTACGCCTCATGCACACGACCGTAAGGGTTTTTACGGTCCACAAATATGAATCCAACGGCTACGGATACACATCCGTAGCCGTCCGCAATTGCCGTAGCTCCCATAGGACTTCTATGGGAGAGTTCATTACGCAATTGCGGACAAGAAAAAGATGTTCTATAATTTGCGGATCATTTCTACGGCCCCGACACACATCCGTAAATATACGGAAAGGTGTCCGTGGCCAATATAAATGGATGTGTCTGTAATTTCATCCGTAATTACAGATTCCGTAATTACGGTCGTGTGCATGAGGCCTTAGAAAATGCATTTAGAGGGGATTTCTCCCTGTGCAGAGAAAAACTGGACCAAATGACGTTCTGATATGTCATAGATACAGAGTGTAATCTAATCTCAAACTCCACTGGTTTCCAGAATGAAAGGGTTAAGGCTTCGTTCAAATCTGCGCTAGGGCTCTACATTCGGAACGGAGCCCAGACAGACACAAACGGAAACCATATGTTTCCGTTTCCATCACCATTCATTTCAATGGTGACGGATCAGGTGCCAATGGTTTCCATTTGCCTCAGTTCTGCAAGGGTTCCGTCATTTTGATGGAATCAATAGCGTATTCGACTACAATATTCATTCCGTCAAAATGACGAAAAAATTTCCGTGTTTCTGTCAGTGGACGTCGGAACGGAGCCCTAGTGCAGATGAGAATCAAGCCTTAGCTCTAAAAACCTGTTCAGCCATCTAACCTGTACAAAGCGGAGTGCAGCTTCTGCCAATGGTAGGTGCAAATAGGTGTTTGGTCCTTAAAGAGAACCTTTCACCTGCCCATACATGTGCAGCTGAGTGCAGCATGTAATGGGCAGTGCTTCACAAACACTCACTTTAAAAAAAAAATTAGATCTTCCTCCATATTTACATATCGGTGCCATTATATTTGGGGCCCGATATGTAAATAAGCGCCATAACTATCAATGGGGCATCTCTATCTAACTGGCGTGGGGGCGTGATGTCTTCGCTCTGACACTGTCCAATCAGCTACGGACACTGTCAGGGCGGCTTGCGCGGTGTTCCCTCCCGCAAGAACACACACACACAGACTGGTGGTTCTGCAGAGAGCGCTCCCTCAGTCTGTGTGTGTTCTCACGGGAGGGAACACAGCGCAAGCCGCTCTGACACTGTCCGTAGCCGATTGGACAGTGTCAGAGCGAAGAGATCACTCCCCATTGACAGTTCAGGGGCTTATTTACATATCGGGCACCAACTATAACGGCACCGATATGTAAATAACGGAGGAAGATAGGAAAAAAAAGTTAAGTGAGACAGTGTTTGTGAAGCCCTGCCTATTACATGCTGCACGTGTATGGGCAGGTGAAAGGTTCTCTTTAACACGAAGTTCTCCTGATCCATGGAAAGTAAAGAGTTCTCACAGTCTTATGAAACTCACTGTTTTGGGCCTTCTCATCTCCCTCCAGTTCATTTACTTAAAGGGTTTCCCAGGTTGACATTTTTCCTGGGCTATGTTAGTGGTAAACCATCTATGACCTAGTAGACCAGTGGAATGGAATTGCTTATCGTATCTGAAATTGTGCAAAGTCAGGTATTCTTTAGTATGATCTCAGCTCAGTACTAATTAAATAAATGTGTTCTCTTTACCAATATCCAAAGTCTCCACTTGTGTTTCCTTGAAAATCTTGTCAGCATTCTCATAGATGAACTGCATGTGAAAATTGTAGAGTTACAATAACTTGTCCTTACCCTACCTCTAAGATTAGTCTATGAATAGTGTCAGTAGCTACATATTTGAAAAAAAAAACAGAGGCATAAAAACAGATCTAGATTAGCATAACCAACCATAAAAGACAGAACATCGTCCACACAGTAGCCAAAGGCTGTATTAATTGTAATTAGAAGTGTTTAATTCCAGCTAATCTTCATTAATAAGACCGTATTAGCAGTGATTGAATGTGATTTCCACACTTCCTATTCAACAGTATTTTGCACAGAGACATGGGATTGGTATTGTTTTCCAGCATATTATTATTATTATTATGAAAGGTCCACGTAAATGCTACAAAATGAATAATGATTGCATATAATAACGTTGCCAGAATCTGGTGGATATATTTATTACATAGTCCAAAGTATTGCATATCTGGCCCCAAAAAGATGAGCATTTTTGTGGATTCCAAATGTCTAAAAATTCCGTCACCGAACACCATAATGAATACCATAAAAGGAAGATATGGAAAAACGGTAACACATATTTAGGGTGGGAAGAAGAATTTGCAAATGTTATATCGTAGAAAATGTGGTTTAGAAACACCTCATTACAGAAACCTATAATAGGCTTTCAAAAGAAGAAGTTCCCTACCCTACATCTTATATGGGTAACAGTTCAGTGAGCAGAAAAACACAGTGTATCCATTAATAATAAATGACTGCAGTTCTATAACATATGCCTTCTCCATGCGTCATCAAAAGTAGACACGAATTTAAAAAATAAAATCGATCACCAATTTGTTCAGATTTCAGTGCCACAGATAGATGGTGCTACTTTGGGGAGTTAATATTCACAGCAAATACATACACAATACACAATATAACCATGACAGAACAGAATTTCCACAGTAGCAGCCATATAAGAAGAGGAGCCTCCTCAAAGAATGAAATCTTATGTAGTATCTTGGCATGTGAGTACGTTCTACAATAGTAAAGGCACGATGTATTCAAACAGGACAATACTACAACGTAAAAAAATACAGTACCAGCTATATGCATGAACATGTTTGGGGGTTCATTTTGAAAAATATTTTACCTATCGGAATCAAAATAATACGGCAATGAATAGAAAATATTTTACCACTGCGTCTAAGAAGAGCATAGCAGTTATCTCGCACTGTCTCGGATAAGAGATCCCACCCTGATGCACTTACAATTTATTTGCAAACTTATTCAGAAAAATGTATTCTCTCTCATCTAGCATCTGGGGATGTGGCTGCTTTTATTTTTTGCAGTGCACAAATAAATCGATTTTTAAAAGAAACACAGCACTTGTGAAAAATTGGCTCAGATAGCTTTGTTCTACTACTGCTAGAAATAATCCCACTGCTCTGAGAAAAATACCCAGGAGGTTGGCATGAAACGCTTTACTCTCTGCTTGTAGAACTGCCAATCTCCAGATTTAAAGCTACTATGTGATTATACTTATGGGGAAACCCCAGACATTGAAAACGCTCTTTTGTTACTAGATGTCAGATAAAAATCATTTGCCAGAATCTCCCCTGAGCTTTTATGTTCTCCGTTAATATTTACACTTAAAAACTGTATATTCTACTTTCGGCATCTCTTTCAATTCTTTGAGGGAATCCGGTCAGTGCTTACAAGCCATTTCCTGAGAAAAATTAAAAAGAGACTTTCACCAATGTAATATATACTGGTGCAACAATTGCCAAACACCTAAATACAATATTTAAAGCAAAAAAAAGGCAATGTGTGTGAAAACAAACACAAAAAACAATGCAATTGTGCATTCGAGTTTCATCAACAAAATACTAAGGCTTTTATTGCATTTTTTAACAGACCCAAAAAGGACATTAAACTAAATTCTAAAAAGTACTTAATAAGTACATAAAAAAATCGGCAAACATAGGGGTGCAGACCCTGATAAGATGCTACCACCTGGACCAAACCTCCAAAAGATATAAATTACCAATAAGATTTCACGAAGATGGTATGAAGCACAAAGCGACAGCCATATACAAATAAATTACCAAGTTGTATATAACATCAAACCATGTTACTGTAATGTGTGGGAAATGCATTCCCAAGTAAATGGGGCCATTGTGTTGATCTACTATACCCAGGGCCTTAATATGTCTTGTGGTGATTTATTTGGTATTGTGTCTTTAAGTGCTACTGTATGACTGTCTTGCATTTTGGGGTTGACTGAGAGCAGAGCGCGGAGTCTGAGGAAAGGACTGAAACCGAGGTATCATATGAGGACTAGTGAGAACCGGGCTAGGTTGTATCTGTGCTAGGGCCTATAGCTGCCTGAAAGCAAGCAGTGGTTGGGGAAATTGGCCACACTCCATAAAGAGCTAGCTAGGCGGTTAGAGGCAGAACACAAGGAGACCTTCGGGGTAATCATAGTGAAGAGTAAGGCTATGTTCACACGGGGTATTTTGCCGAGTTTTTTGACGCGGAAACCGCGTCGCAAAACTCGGCAAAAACGGCCCGAGAACGCCTCCCATTGATTTCAATGGGAGGCGTCGGCGTCTTTTTCCCGCGAGCAGTAAAACTGACTCGCGGGAAAAAGAAGCGACATGCCCTATCTTCGGGCGCTTCCGCCTCTGACCTCCCATTGACTTCAATGGGAGGCAGAGAAAGCGTATTTCGCGCTGATTTATGCCCGCGGCGCTCAATGGCCGCGGGCAAAAAATGGCGCGAAAATCGCCGCGATAATCGGAGTGCAGGGAGAGGAAAATCTGCCTCAAAGTTCCAAACGGAATTTTGAGGCAGATATTCCTCCCCCAAAATACTCTGTGTGAACATAGCCTTAGTCTGCAGTGTCGAGCAATAAGAAAAGGACTTCGTGAAAGAGCCAGTTCTCATCCCATAGGTCTAAAGGGGCCTTCTTAGTGAACAGCCATAATAAGTACGTGTAAATGGATAATAAGGTTTCCAAAGGATAACATTTTTAGGTAGTGGAGGAGAGGTCCATGCTTCCTCAGGTTTATTGTCTAGTGTATGTTCAATACCTTCTATATCATGCCATAAAGTAAATGAATACAGACACCTTTGTGTTAAATTACCATTGTGCCTACCAATGATCCACCATTGTAAAGCAGCGTGATGCATAATTTCTGCATTCATTTCTAGTCCGGTCTCACTGCGCCTACGAGATTATTCTCACTTGTGCTCTAAAGTCTGACAATATTCTATTCACACTAAGTTCAAACACATGCACACAAGAACTTGTGAAACATTACCTGTAAAATACAGAAGAATAAGCCCTTCGTATACATGGCTACTAGAATAGTATACAACAAATTATCTAACAATAATTATATATAATTTTTATAGAATAGTAATCTTATATATTCAATTTGTTCGTTTGTTTGTTGGACTAAATGGAAATCTCCACTACCTAAAAATTTTATCCTTTAGTGATATTATCCCTTTATACATTGTTAGGCCCAGTTTTTTGCAAGCAGAATAGGCAAAATACGCTTTCTCTGCCTCCCATTGTGTCAATGGGAGGTCAGAGGCGTAAAACGCCCGAAGATAGGGCATATCGCTTTTTAAAGCGAGCGTTTTTTACCGCGGTAAAAAAAAACGTGTCCGCCTCCCATTGAAATCAATGGGAGGCATTTTCGGCAGTTTTTGGGCGCGTTTTCCGACGTGGTTTCCGCGTGTGAACAGGGCCTTATTGTTGTGACATGGTTTTATGTTATATTAAGGCCTGATTCACACGAACGCTGTGCATCTCGGACGTGAAAAACTGCAGTTTTTCCACGTCCGAGGTGCATCCGTGCTCAGCGCTGCGGGACGTGATGTCACGCATCCACCATAGTTGAGAGTCTATGGAGGGATGCGTGATGCGTGAAAAGATAGGACATGTCCTATTTTCCCACAGACCCCTCACACGGTCCGCTGAAACAACGGCTGTGTGAACGGCCACATTGAATTACATAGGTCCGTGGGACGGCCGCTGTTTCAACGGCCTTCCCACGGACGTTTAACACGTTCATGTGAATCAGGCCTAAAAACGTAAACATTTCTTTGAATATGGCATACACAAGTTATTTGGTGCTTTACAACTTGCTAGTGGCATATTATTGGTCATTTATATATTTTGGAGGGTTGGTCCACGTGGCAGCTTATCAGGGTCTGCACCTCCACGTTTGGCAATTTATGTAAGTTTTAGATGATTTTAACTTTTTGTATACGTTAATTAATACAATAAAAGCTTCTGTATATTTTGTTTTTATCAATTGTGATTTTTTTTTTATACATCACTTTCTTTTTTGCTTTATACAAGCCTTGTTCTTACATTATTAATCACACTAATACCTCATACCCCCAGCCATATTCTGGATCAGTATCAGACAGATCCTGAATACAGTTCTCACACAGCACATGAAGTACAATATGGGTCTGTACCTATAGTGCAGTCCAAACACGACCATATGACTTTGTGCACATGAAATTAATTTGTACATGAGCCCTAATACACAAAGACTATAAAGAATTTCTAGGGGTTCATGTATTGTCTGAGAGAGTAAGTAGCCATGATACCCATTTTATCCATACATGGTCTACTTTTCATCTCTCTGGTGCAGTTTGGACAACAAACTGTGAACTTTAATTGATTGTGAAGGGCAACAAGACCACTTCTTGATGGAGCCAGTTTTAGTAAATTTGGCCTGTATAGAAAAAGCCTGAGCATAAAATCAGAGTCCTTGGCAAAAATTACATTTTAGTCCAACAATAAAACGACCAAACCGGTACAAAAAAAAACATTTAGTCAATGCACAACTGGCCGTGTGTGGTGTGTGTGTGTTTTTATATATATATATATATATATATATATATATATATATATATCTCTAACGCACACATACACACACACACACACACACACACACACACACACACACACACACACACACACACAGTACATTGCAACTCTGTAGGTAGGACTAGGTCTGTAGGGGCTTTCAGCCTCCCAACATGAGAATGTTTTTGCTCTTCTTTATATTAAGCCATGTCAGCATGCGGCAAAAAATTTGCAATAAATATAGTCACATGCCAAACCATTTCAAGATCGGAATACCCCCTTAAGTAATGTGTTCTAATGTGAAAATATACAGCACATATAGAGCAATAATGTCACAACTGAAATGCACAACAAAGCCGACCTTCATATCACTTGGAAGGGCATACAATAATCTAGTTTAATCTGATTTCTTAGCTGTCTCATGGACATCTTCAAAGATACTGTGGTCAGTGAAAAACAACTTTCAGGATCAGGGCCAGCTCCAGGCAGGACACCACAGTTGTTGGCCTGTGAAGATGTGCAGCTGGTTTATCCTCCGTGAAGAACAGAAACAAAAGCTCCAATCGCGATGGGGCTTAAGAACATTTACTAAAATGAATCAAGCAAAGAGCATTAAATGGGAAAGACAAAACAAAAAGTTTGAAAACTCGACCTTGGTTGTTGTGTAATTTAATTGTGAAGAAATATTAAAAGGATCATCTCTTGCCCTTCCATGTGTTAAATTGCTGGCCATTCATTTGAATGACCAGTATATAACACAATATGTGCCCTGCAGCGGCTGCTGCAAGGGAATATATATATATATCTATATATATAGATATATATATATATAAATATGCCCAGATGCAGCTTCCCCTAGCAATAACAGCTGATCGCTGGGGTTTCTGAAGCCAACATCAATTTTAAAAGGGGTCAACTTGATGAGACAACCAGTTTATCTTTAAGTTCTCTGTAGATTTTGCATTTTTTTTAACCACTTAGTAACTAGAGACTTGTATGAGCTGTGCTTCTACCAATCTAGTTCTATCTGTTCTTTCTACAAGTGCCTAGAGTAATTAAAAATGATAACAGTGGATAGAAATGTTCATACTCTGTAAATAACAAAAAAGAAATAAAAATAAATTTTTTTTGTATATATGGCTATTCATATGAAAATAGGATGTGGAAAGTAGGAAAGTTGGAACAGGCGCCTAGTTTAGTATTTGCATCTAATATTAAAAACATGTACTAGAAATGTTTACACAAAATTTCATCTATCATCATGTGAACCAAAATAAGCAACTTTCTAATAGTAAATTTACATAAAATCCGTCTGCTGATCCCCCTGAAATGGAGAATCGGAGGGAATGAATTAAAAATCTACCCAGCTGTTTCAAGGATGACAAATAAGACCGATCCAGCTGAGGGCCCTTTGTGTTGCCGAGGCTGTTTCCTAGCAACCTGAATTTGCAGCTGCCAGACTACAAGCTAGACTATAGTAATATATGTAACGAGGGAAAGGTGTGACCACACGAGCCAGCTCTACCTCGCAGATATACATCACAATGCTATAGAAGCATCTAGAAATATGATGAAGGATACACTGGCAGCGCCAAAGAGAAGGTTATTAGTTTGTAGGCTTCTGCTTTGGATATGATCAATGGATTTACTTACAGTACATTTAATGGAAGAAAAAAAAATAATTACGATAAAAAACTCCGTATGAGCTTTCAATAGGTTTGATCTTAACATTCAGCCCCTGAGACTGTAGATGTATGGACTGTAGATGTATGGAGTTTATTTACACATATATGTCCTTATAGCACAATCGATAGAGGTGCCGAATACATTGTATGCAAGAGACTAAGCAGAATGGACGTGTGCCGATAAACACAGCTCCTCCACAAAAAACAATGGTGAGATAAAATCATGGAAGTCAAAGGACTTTACCATAAGGAACATTAGTTAATACTATGGCATTGTTTTGTGAATTATTTTTTAAATATTATAAAATATTGTAAGTAGAGATGGCAGAATTTATTCTCCATGCCTAAGAGTGCTACCAAACTTTTTCATATTTGCTCATCTTTAGTTGCGAGATGTGATAATTAGACGCAACATAATAGTTTAGATTTAAAGTGTCAATGTACAGTATTTTGCTCCCCCATCTGATCTTACATCAGACAGGGAGATAGGCTAGTAGCACGCCGGGCGGTAGAGTTGCTGACACAACTGTAAGGCCAGGTTCCCACGTGTAAAAGCTGCGGAATTTCCGCAAAGGAAGTGTGCGGACATTCCGCAATTTTTACAGTAGCAGCAAAGTGGGTGAGATTTCGGAAAAAAAACGTGATTGTTAATAACATGACCTGCGGTGCAGAATTTAATTCCGCAGCATGTCAATTTATGCTCCGTTTTTGTTGAATTCATTGGGGAAAACCCACAACGAAAAATCAATGGGGATGCAACCCTTACAACAGAAAGCCAAGCACTGTTACTTTTGCTGTGTAAATCGCAGTGGTTACGCCGCCAAAAATTACAACGCCGGAAGAAAAAAAATAACAAAATCATGCTTATCTAGAATGCCCTCCTCCTTCCTGCAGTCCAGCCTCCTGGGATGACGTTGCATCCCATGTGACCGCTACAGCCAATCACAGGCTGAAGCGTCACATGGCCGCAACGTCACCCAGGGGGGCCGGAGCGGATGTCAGAGGAGGGAGGGGGTAAATATTAACGGCATTCTTCCGCAGCAGAATTTCCGTCAGTGTTGTGGTGCAATTTGTCAGACGGAATGTCCTGCGGGTTCCAGGTCAGACACGCTGCGTGATTTTTATGCAGCGTATCCATCCCGTGGGAACCCGGCCTAAGACGCCCATGGAATCTTATGCAGGAGTACTAGACTCCTCAGACGTCGCATTGTTGCCTTTGCAACTGTGGTGCCCAGTGTCTTTCTATGTCCGATATAAGATGGGAGGGGGCAAAGTTAGTAACACTATAACATTTTTGGAAAAGAAAAAAAAAAGTTTAATATTAGAATGTTTATATTTATTCCTGATTATTAATTATTTCCGTTTGGAAAATAAAATGGGCAATTGGAGTCATGGCTACAGGACACAACATAAAATTGTAGTTGCAGTAATACTGATAGGATTGACATTTTCAGAGCCCCCTTATTCCCTTAAAGTGGTCCTTTACTATAATAAGTGATCAGACACAACAGATTAAACATTTTTCTAGCTGAAAGTTGTACTCAGCAGTTTGTGCGTTCTGCTGTAAGTGTTCATTGTATTTAATTTACAAGTGTTTATGAGCACCCAAGAAAAAAAAAAAACACCGTTGACCCCACACATTGTCTGCTAAATCAATATGCAAAATAGGTACCTCATTTTATTGACCTATATTAAGCGCATGGCCATACGACAGATGCCAAAGCCTGAACTAATGGCGACCTTTGACTTGTCTTCCCCCACTGCCTCTATTCCCATAGATTACACTTTTAATCACTTGGAATATTATACTCCAAGTGATATTGAAATATACTGAATATGACATTCTACGATGTCAAAACATGAAAACAAGTTAATTACAAAGTCATATTAAAAGGCTAATTTTAGACAGATGCTAAAGTTAAAATTGGGAAATGTGGTTTACCTTTGATCTATATATAAAAGACTAGGCGTGAAAGATGAATATATACAGGCATATGTTCAATATGTGTTCATAAATGTTCCAAAAATGTATTGTTTATATTATTTTATCTTTAGCAGTAAGTGACATGAAACTTTAAAACCTATGCAGGCATACGTTATAAGATGTTACTATTATTGGTCTAATCTTGTAGATAAATGGGAACAGGAATTCAGGACACTTATAAAAACTAAATATTGATATAAAGATAAAAGCTATTAGTTCGTTTTAGCATCTCCAGCGAGAAGTTGAATTAACACATAAAAATGATTTCATTCTATTCAAATTAATTCATTAGGGCACATAACACGACTGTTGAAGTCCTTACAAATGGAAATGTGGGGGGGGGGGAGGGGGATTATGTTACTATGGTATAGAAAACTTCTTGATAGCTGGTTAAAAAAAATATAAAAATGTAAATGTAGGGATAAATGGATTAAAGAATTTGGTGGTCTCAGAATCGGATTGGGATAATATGTTAAGAGGGATAGCAAAAACCTTATTTAATAGTTCAGTTTATGACACAATTTATTCTAGTTCATCATTTATATACAGTGGACATTCCGGATGAAAAAATGCACCACAATTTTGTGTGGTTTTTCGGCACAGGACTGGAAAAAAAAAAGAGGGGTGATTGTTGTGATAAATTCGTGGGTTCAGGGCCAAATATGGTACATCTTTTATGGAGATGCCCTTAGCTCCATAACTATTGAGCACAAATTATGGAGGTTGTGGAAAAAAAAAAAGTGTAAAATATTAGAGATTCAGATCCCTGGATATGTATTTAAAAAAAATAAAAAATTGATATTGGCATCAACATTATTGTTTTTGGCATGTAAATTAATCCTATATTTTTGAATTAAGAGAAACCCACCATGTATAAAAGGGATGGGTTCGATTAGTGGACTATGTTGCTAGTAATAAAAGTGTTAGATTATATATAGCGAGAATTTTTTTTTTTAAATTTCCTGGAGAAAAGAAAATAGAAGTAGATGGGTATAAAAAAAAAAGAGGGTGGGAGAGTGGAGGAGCCGTCTTTTTCCCCTTGGTATGGTAATTTGTGTATGTAAAGGATTTGGCTGTGTCTATAGTTTTCTGTATCTTTGTATAATTGGAAGACACAACAAACTGGAAAAAAAGGGGCTAATGTTATACAGATGCTAAAGTTAAAATGAATATGGTGTTTAATGCAACTTTTGAATTGTTTTTTTTTATAAAAAAACAAAAAAAACTAATCTGTCAGGTCAGCAGGACTGACTGCTTCGGTGACAGCAGGTACTGTATGTCTCTGACACGCAGGATCCAGCTGTTATTTATTGCATTAAACCCCATAATACATCGCTTTATATATTTTTTTAAATTAAACAAAGTGTTCAACGGTTTACATAGCCTTTAAGCTATATATAAAATGTTAGACGACATAGATGCCTCCAAACAGGCTTTTATTTATGTTACATAAATGTTACCAATATGTAACACGGAGCTAAAAGCCTCACCTTAGATTAGATTACATTTTTAGATATTTAGGTTGAGATCATGTACTGTACACTTCATACGCAGCACATTTATTCATCTTTCCTCATTTGCCTGCAGATGAGCAGTTAAAGAGGCTCTGTCACCAGATTTTGCAAACCCTATCTGCTATTGCAGCAGATCGGCGCTGCAATGTAGATTACAGTAACGTTTTTATTTTAAAAAAACGAGCATTTTTGGCCAAGTTATGACCATTTTTGTATTTATGCAAATGAGGCTTGCAAAAGTACAACTGGGCGTGTATTGTGTGTGTAACATCTGGGCGTTTTTACTTCTTTTACTAGCTGGGCGTTAGGAATGGGAGTGTATGATGCTGACGAATCAGCATCATCCACTTCTGTTCGTTAACACCCAGCTTCTGGCAGTGCAGACACACAGCGTGTTCTCGAGAGATCACGCTGTGACGTCACTCACTGCCTGCCCCAGGTCCTGCATCGTGTCGGCCACATCGGCACCAGAGGCTACAGTTGATTCTGCAGCAGCATCAGCGTTTGCAGGTAACGCCGATGCTGCTGCAGAATCAACTGTAGCCTCTGGTGCCGATGTGTCCTCGCTCGTCCGACACGATACAGGACCTGGGGCAGGACGTGAGTGACGTCACAGCGTGATCTCTCGAGAACACGCTGTGTCTGTGCACTGCCAGAAGCTGGGCGTTCTGAAGAGAAGTGGATGATACTTCTCGTCAGAACGCCCAGCTAGTAAAAGAAGTAAACACGCCCAGATGTAACACGCATAATACACGCCCAGATGTAACACACATAATACACGCCCAGTTGGACTTTTACGTTAAACACGCCCAGTTGGACTTTTACTTTAAACACGCCCAGTTGGACTTTAGCAAGCCTCATTTGCATAAATACAAAAATGGTCATAACTTGGCCAAAAATGCTCGTTTTTAAAAAATAAAAACGTTACTCTTATCTACATTGCAGCGCCGATCTGCTGCAATAGCAGATAGGGGTTGCAAAATCTGGTGACAGAGCCTCTTTAAGTGCTATTACAATTAATGTGGTTGTCCAGTCTGAGCCATTCTCAGTGCAGCTTTGTCCATTGATTTCAGTGAGTGTCTTCCAATACATTATTTATAAATACACTGACACAGCGGATTCCAAGTCAATAATAGCTGATGGGGATGTCCGAATGAGAAAACCCCTTTAAGTAATAGATAAAAAAAAAAAGAGTATACTTTTCCTTTAAGTACAAATGTGTTTTTAAGGGGCTTGGATGTGTGATAAGCATAAGATCTGATTTATAGAAGTATTTTTGCTAAGGAACTAATTAATGTCGGTCTGTGTCTAATTTACATTGTAATCCATGAGTCTGCAGCAGTTGATAAAGTTTAAGATATGGCAAGGAGGCTTAATATAAAGATTAATTTTGGCGTTTCGTCAATTCAGCTATTTTTGAAATGCTTGTTATATTAATCTTTTCATGGATTTCAACGCTTAAGTACTATATGTCAGTGTCCTCTATTTTCACAGCTGCCAGAGCCTTCCGCACTTAGAGATGTCCTAGTAATTTCTTAGGTCAGGATTTATAGTAAGAAGGGATTCAGGACCATTGACTCTAAATATTGTAGATTTATTGACAATAAAAGTGTATTTGTACCCTATAAAGTATTATTAGCTGATATATATTTACTGATGCCTAAAATGCTTAAAGAGAATGCATCACCCTATTTTTACTGATTAAAACAATACACTAAAACATACTTTATTTACATGGGTATGGGGGCAGCATTCTTGTCTGAGAGGCTGCAACATCAGTTTGCTTTACAGTAGTCCCCTAGACCTAAGAAAAGAAACCTACTGGCTCCTGAGAAGAGCTTTCCACATCACCTATTTCCAATGTGAACCTCTTATCTGCCTCCAGCTTTATAAAAGATCTTACCTTTCATTGTAATCCTGCCTGTGAAGATAATGAGATGATTGCTGAGAAGTGATCTCTACAGAACAGGAAGTATCAGCCCATGGTGAGGCTCACTGGCCAGTGTGAAAATTGCAAGATTATAGGATTTAAAAAAAAAAGATAGTAACATGAAAAAAATCACCATCATTTTAGATTTAACATAATAACTTGATTTCAACATTAAGTAATGTCTGATGACGCATTCCCTATAAACTCTATATTGTCCATTGGTGAACCGAAACAAATTTTGAAAAAGAGAATGGTTTACATAGTAGTGTTCAAATATAGTGTTATAATTGAAAGCATTGTCTTTTATAGCAGGGTCCTTTTGCTTGTATTCTGTTGACAGAAAAACCAAATGGAATTTATTTTATCCATCCCACGTTTTGCATAATGTTTTACTAAAATGCTCCTGCCAGTAAAGGCCCTTTTATAGAACGCTTCTTGCCATGTGTGAACAGGGCAGTGATCAGCAGATGGATGAGCAAACGCTCGTTCATCTGCTGATCGTATAGTTTTAAAAATGAAAAATATTAATCGATGTCGGCAGCATATCGATTAATAAGCAGGGAGACGTGCTGCCGACATGATAATGTATCGGGATGAGCGATCGGAGTAACGACCGCGCGTCCCCATACTAGCTGTGACGGGCTTTGTGAGAGGATCTTAAGGGAGGACTCTAACCAGCAATGGTGTAGACGTGCGATTTAGGGTATGTTCACACGACAGCGTCCGTAACGGCTGAAATTACGGGGATGTTTTCAGGAGGAAACATCCCCATAATTTCAGCCGTAACGGCATGTGCAGGCGCTTGAACGCCGCGTCCATTACGGACGTAATTGGCGCTGCTTTTCATTGGAGTCAATGAATAACGGCTCCAATTACGCCCAAAGAAGAGACAGGTCACTTCTTTGACGCGGGCGTCTATTTACGCGCAGTCATTTGACAGCGGCGCGTAAATATACGCCTCGTGTGAACAGACAAACGTCAGCCCATTGCTTTCAATGGGCAGATGTTTGTCAACGCTATCGAGGCGCATTTTTCGGACGTAATTCGGGGCAAAATGCCCGAATTACGTCCGTAATTAGTGCGTGTGAACATACCCTTAAGCATTGTCCTAACTAACAGTCATGTAGCTTCAACACATGTGAATCTATAGTTTAAATAAAAGTTGCATGACTTGGCTGATTCAGTATTAAAAAATGGCAGGAAAGTATATTTGTATTGGATTATATCCCAGAAATTCAATGGAATGTCTATGTTCTGTCTAGGAAAGGTAAAATAAAGCAGAGATGCCTAGGGTCTTTTTGATAAAATACTAAAAAAACATTATTACTCATTTTAGATTATTACGTTTTGCAGCAGCAGCCAACAAAGTAAAATTAATTCCCCACTGAACTTTCTGGAATGGGCCATTTTGGTATTATATCTTACAATAATCGACATGAGAAGGTCCCATTCACAGTTCAAGTGTGGCCAAATACTTGAGAAGTATTGATCGCAAACAGGACCACTTGTTACTCTGGTCCAAATGGAGATACTGAAACTGCTGCAGGTAGGGGTTATACATTTTCCCTCTTAGATAGCATTCAGATATTTTGCTGCAATCAGTACAATCTTTGAAGTTACTTATGTCCCTAAAGTGATACACTAGGCTTCAACATGTTTAGTAAAGCAACGTCAATTCCTGTTAGAGTGGAGAGTCATACTATAGGTATACCATGGGTAAAGTAATTGGTCTATGAGGCCATACTACACCTCCGTATGTCTCAAATTTCATACAGAAGCATATGGGGAAGTTTTTATTCTGTTCAATTTTTGCGGTATCTGGCAGAAAAAAATGGCACAAAGTATGTTGACACCCCTCCTAATTTTTAAGTTCAGGTGTTTAAGCCACACCCATTGCAAACAGATGCATAAAATCAAGCACAGCGCCATGCAATCCCCATAGACAAACATTCCTAGTAGTGTTGCTTCTAGCGGAGATTATCTCTGTGATATGGTGCCGTACGGAGCCACCATATGGAATGTAGAACTTAGTGGTAGAGTACGGAGTGAGTGCTGCCATACAGGCTCTGCTGTATACATTAGGGGCTAAAGATAGGATGCCCGCAATTTTTTCCATCAGAGGGCCTGGATTTACAATGTCTACCTTAGAAAAATCAAAAAAGGTCAAATGATTTCTTCCTTATTAGACCCAATACAGATGCTTCAGCTGCACATTATAATAATATGTTTCATCATTTAACTGTAGAGCCCTTTCATTTTATCCTATATCAATTATGGGTAACTTATGTTAAGCATGATTTGAATCTGCCCTTTGATCTTTTATCAGATTCCAACAACTATGCCAACCAGCTCAGGAAACAGTGAGGAAATTAAAAATAAAATGTACGGAATTATTCAGATTTTTTTTTTGTTGCAAATAATAATAAATTGAGAGCATGAAATGCAAAGATGGAATTTTCATTATACACTGCTATAGTAAGTACAAATAGACAGATTTGTTCTTCAGACAGAATTCCTCATGGAAGAGAACAGGCTCTCGGGATGTTTGTCAGCCTGGCAGCACAGTATTTGTATGTTTATCTAGTTTGTAAAGCTGAACACACATCATGAAGAAATGTTCCGTTTATAGGTGAAGCATCTTATCAATACATGTGTTTCTGTTGAAAACCTCACTGGATGTAAAATGGTGGAACAGACGGCTGCCTTAGGGTAATAACGCCTTACTACATGGCTCAAATATAGACATTCACAATGCATTCCTGCATCTCAAAACCTGTGTTTACTCTAAAACCAACAATTTCCCCGTCCTTCTCTTCCCACAACCCAAATTGTACCTCATTCACATTGATCTGTCCACAAAATTCTCGAGGTTGTACAATTCCTATCAAGCGATAACACATATGGTGCTTGTGGTAAACAATAAGCAGGTAAATTTAACCAGCTGCCTAGTCTATGAATGGTGGTCAAATCACAGCTGTGACTAGCGCAACAAAGAACGTGTGTGACCAGGTCACTGGTACCTGGTCTACTCATTGTTCTACCATTTGGTTTATTCCTGCAGGGATGGTTTACTGATATTATAGCCTCAATGTCTGCCAAATCACAAGATTTATATTGAGGGTTCTGTGCTAGGTTCTGCATCTGCGTACACACCGAATGGTCGAGTTATTAGAGACACCTGCCCTTTCATGATTCGAGCTTCCCTGTATAGAGATTAGACACGTGACCCCGGAGTGCAACATAAAATCAAGTTAGCAAGTTTTCCGTAGACCAGTTTCAGTGTGAATCCACATTAAAATGGGAAAGTCAAGCGATCTGAGTGACTTCAAAACAATGCATGGTCATCGCTGATAGACTAGCCGGGGAAAGTATTAAAAAAAAAACAACTCACAATCTTGTGGGGTTTTCTCCTGCAATAGTGTCGAGAGTATACCAAGATTGGTGTGATCGAGGAAAAATATCCAGTAAAGGAACATCCGGTGGACATCAACAACTCGTTGCCGAAAGGGGTCAGAGGAGGAGGTCAAAAATCGTTCTGATGAACAGGCGACGCACAATAAAGAAAATTGCAGCTGAATACAATGCTGGTGCTCCAACTAACATGTCCGTATGAACAGCTAGTCGTTCCTTAGCACGAATGGGCTATAACAGCAGACAACTAGTTCGAGAGCTATTGCTGTCTAAGAGAACCAGAAAGGCAAGACTCCAGTGGGCACAAGAGCACGAAAAGTGGATCACGGAGCACTGAAAAAACATTGTCTTGTCAGATGTATCTAGATTTATGTTGCATCATACTGGTAGTAGTGTCAAAATTTGGTGCAAGCAGCATGAATGGATGAACTTTTCCTGTCAGATGTCAACAGTTCAGGCTGGTGGAGGTGGAGTAATGGTGTGGAGAATGTTTTCATTGGCACACCCTGGGCCCTCTGATACCTGTGGATGGACGTTTTAACAGTAGGGCTTACCTAAGCATTGTAGCCGACCAAGTTCACCCATCCCTTCATAGCAGCTATTTACCTAATGTCAGAGGAACGCTTTAAAAGCTACTGCAAGAAACTATCCTGTCATCACAGGCCAATATTCCTACAGAACAAATTCAACACCTAGTAGAATCTATGCCACGATGAATTGCTGCAATTCTGAAGGCCAAAGCGCTACTAGATGGGTTTCTCTAATAAAGTGGCCATTCAGTGTACAGTGTAACTCACACTATAGTGTGTGTGTGTGTGTGTCATTACATATATATATATATATATATATATATATATATATATAAACTCTTATAAAAACTTTTTCTGCTAGCCTTGGTTCTTCTGCGCTCTGTTTTTTGTACAATTGGACCTGAGAGCTGGTAGGACAAAACGGACGATATCCATGTGGATCGTGCTATGAAGGTGTACTACTGAGTTTCTGCTGTTGTCAGCACTGACATCGCTATTGGACGATTTCATATTTTACTCCTACCAGTCTTATGCCTAAAAACTGGATGTAACGGGTGTTCTGAGACTTGCATAGCCACCCCATCAGTGTTCAAATATATCTGCTTGGCAGTTCACAGTTTTGTGCAGAATTTAGTACAGAATAACTGCATAATTTCTGATAATAGAAACAATGAACAGTATAACCCTGTGTAACTTCACAAATGTCGAGCTTCACTTAAAAAAATAAAAAAAAAAAGTGAAAAAAATAAAAATTGAAACCTTCGTGTATTGTCTGGTTTAGTAATAGTCTTAATTGCTTCAAGATGCTTCACATTCATTCTTAGGCTCAGAGAACACAGAGATTCCAATTGAGCAATTCATAATTGTCTTAGCAGGAGAAGTAAATGTGATATTTTTAGAAAAGTACAGTTGTTAGCTGTTGGAAATTGAAAATCCAAATGTAGTTTGAGTGTCCTAATTAATTTGTGCACTCTGTTCCTTCTAGGACTAAATGCTAAAGGATCCATTTCTTTTGTTCTGAAAGCCGCTTACACCAAATCTTTATTGTAATGGCTGGCTACACTATATTAGGAACTTGATGGTGCATGAAGATATAAAAATGAAATGAGTGCAAGGTTACCCTGATTTATAAGGTTACGTGCAGCAGCGACCTCAGTAAAAAAAAAAAAAAAAAATTATACATAAACCTCCTTCTGCTCTCCTAATACAATATATCTGCCACAGCATAAAGCTTATATCATATTACTTTGAGTGCACTATTGTTAACACTTTAGAAACCAAACTAAACGCCTTTTCTTTTTACTTGTTATTTTTATACTAAGAAGGATTGACCACAGTTATTGTTTAGGCTGGATTCACACGAGCATGTTCGGTCCGTAAAGGACGGAATGTATTTCGGCCGCAAGACCCGGACTGAACACACTGCAGGGAGCCGGGCTCCTGGCATCATAGTTATGTACGACGCTAGGAGTCCCTGCCTCGCTGCGGGACAACTGTCCCGTACTGTAATCATGTTTTCAGTACGGGACAGTAGTTCCACGGAGAGGCAGGGACTCCTAGCGTCGTACATAACTATGATGCTAGGAGTTCGGCTCCCTGCAGTGTGTTCGGTCCGGGACTTGCGGCCGAAATACGTTCCGTCCTTTACGGACCAAACATGCTCATGTGAATCCAGCCTTAAACACCATGCAATGATATGTTAAAAACATAATGCCATGTATTTATGAAAAATACCCCAATAAAATACCAGTTGCCTTCCACCGCCAATTTTTTATCTATTAAGATGTAAGAAAACATGCCAACGAGATATTTTCTATCGAAGCTAAGTAATTTTATAGTAGAAATAGATCTTTTACATATGTGTAAAATAGATGTTAAGTAGATGTTAGGGCAGAGTTTCCCAACATTTTCAGGCTTGAGGCACTCCTGGAAAAAAATAAAAAAAAATTCCTCAGGGCACCCCTACCAAAAATGGTTTACAAAAAAGACATGAGACGGCTAAAAACAAGATCTACACTCTTAGGGTATGTACACATGGCATTTTTTGTAAGGCTGAAAAAATCATTCAGGAATTTTGAGGCAGATTATGAATTGACAGCGTTGTTTGATGATTTTTTTTTCACGTTTTTTTCTATTTTGTTTTTTTAAGCCGTTGAAGCTGATGCAAAAACCGCAGGCAAAAAGCACTCCAAATGAGCACCACAGGTTTTTTAAGCCTCTTATTGACTTTAATGGAAGGTCAGATGCAGAAACCACTCGAAGACTATCAGCCCCCACTCACATTAAAATGACCATCAGCCTCCCACAAACAGAAAAATGACCATGAGCCCACCTCTGTAAAGTGACCATCACAGACAGAAGTTCGTTCCTTCTTCAGCAGTAAGCACACTATAACGTCGCTACAATCAAATCATAGAGATGTGATTGTAACGGCACAAAAGTGTTCTTATTGCTAGAGAAGGAATGAATACTTATGCTGCCCAGGACCGCAGTGTTAATGGCTCCGCTCAGTCGGGCTCTTCTGGCGGGAAGTGGTGGGCGGTACTTGTAGCAGACGTGCATGCGTCATGTCTGCTACAAGCATAGGTTGGAGAAGTAAGCGTCGGGGGCGGTTCTTGTAGCAGACTTGCGTGCATCACATCTGCTACAAGCAGAACCATTTTTTTATGGTAGTGGATGAGCGGAGTGTAGCGGCACTCCAGGACGGTTCTCACGGCACCCCAGTTGGGAAACACTGAGTTAGGGTATATAATACATTGCATCATGTCGTGAATAAATTAAGATTTTGGCCACCTAAATAGAAAAAGGAAATAATAGAACCTCAGATTGGGAAATTAAACCAATTATTATGAACAATGGCGTTTATTCGTAGAATTAATCTCAATATCATTTATGGCAATAAAAAAAAATATGAATTTATAAATGTTCTGCTTTGCCTTTCTGTGGAGCAACAAGAAATGAGACAGATCATGGCATGCAGGCATGAAGTGTCCCATGAACTTAGAGCAGGCAGGAAAACCTCCAACATCTGTACATGACAGAAAGAAAAAATTATAGCTACACTATAAGGGCAGATTCAGACGAACGTTGCGTTTTTGCGCGCGCAAAAAATGCGCCGTTTTGCGCGCGCAAAAACCACTTGACAGCTGCGTGTGTCATCCGTGTATGATGCGCGGCTGCGTGATTTTCGCGCAGCCGCCATCATAGAGATGAGTCTAGTCGACGTCAGTCACTGTCCAGGGTGCTGAAAGAGTTAACTGATCGGCAGTAACTCTTTCAGCACCCTCGACAGTGAATGCCGATCACAATATCGAGAAACCTGTTAAAAAAAAAAGAAAAAGTTCGTACTTACCGAGAACTTCCCGGCCGTTGCCTTGGTGACGCGTCCTTGGTGACGCGCCTCTCTTGACATCTGGCCCCACCTCCCTGGATGACGCGGCAGTCCATGTGACCCTGCAGCCTGTGATTGGCTGCAGCCTGTGTTTGGCCTGTGATTGGCTGCAGCTGTCACTTGGACTGAATTGTCATCCCGGGAGGTCAGACTGGAGGAAGAAGCCAGAAGTTATCGGTAAGTCAGAATTTCTTTTTTTTTTTACACGTTCATGTATATTGGGATCGGAAGTCACTGTCCAGGGTGCTGAAACAGTTTAACTCTTTCAGCACCCTGGACAGTGACTATCTCCTGACGTCGCGTACCGGAATTTTTTTTGCCGGGTTCGGTTCGGTTGTCCGGGTTCGCTCATCTCAAAGACACTCCGTTTGGATGTTTGGAAACAGAAAAGCACGTGGTGCTTTTCTGTTTACATTCATCCTTTTGACAGCTGGTGCGCTGTTTCAGTCGGTTCGCACGGAAGTGCTTCCGTGAGACCTGCGTGGTTTTCACGCACCCATTGACTTCAATGGGTGCGTGATGCGCGAAATACGCGGAGATATTGAGCATGTCGCGCTTTTTGCGCAGCGGACAAACGCTGCGCAAAAAGCACGGACTGTTTGTACTGCCCCATAGACTTGTATTGGTCTGTGCGTGGCGCGTGAAAACCACGCGGCCCGCACGGACCCAATACACGTTCGTGTGAATCCCCCCTAAGTGGCACAAGGTATTAATGATGCACCCTGTTTATCATGAATGCTATATTTTACTTCAAAAGGTCTTACTTTACTTTAAAAGGAGATGGCCTATTCTGATAGTTGTCTTAGCTTTAGCTATAATCCCCAAATAATCCATAAATACGTCAATAACTGTACAAATCGTCCCCTACCTGTTTTCCATCCAAGGTGTACAGCTTCTTTACTACTCCAGTCTCCAATTTAATGGCTTCAGTGATATCAGTGAGGACTTGTTCAAAGGAATGGGCTGTCTTCTTGTTGAGCAGGACACGTACAGCCTTACGAGGCTTTACTCCACTACGAATGATAGTTACCAACTTGGGACGGACAAAGTCCTTGCTCTCCCTGGATTGGGTGTTGTTGCAGGTACCCAGGGACTGTGGGCTCTTTTGACCGGCTGAAGTCTTCACATTCACCGACCAGTTTGGGTTAACATTCTTTGTGTATTCCAGTTTCTTGAAAAAGTTATCAGATGAACAAACATAGCTCTCTCCTAAAAGATATAAAACATAAGTAGAATTTTAATAACCTATATTTCATCTGCTGATATTATTTTGTTGTGCATGTAGATATTATGGTTTTATAGTTTTTAAGCTTCACTTTGGTGCCACTTTACATAATATGTAAGGGGTTTGTATCATGAACAGTTAAAAAAAATAAAAAATAAAATAGTGTACAGTGTACTCCAGCAGAGAAACAAAGTGCCCTTACACCCTTCCTCTCCCAAAATTATTTGACCAGCAATCCACGACAACATGCTGACGGTAACTAGATGTGTAGGGAAAGTTGTTGGATTGTTACTGTGGTTTTTGACATTCAGGGCCGATTATAAGAACGACAATCTTGGTCATGATCTCCAGAAGGGCCCAAAAAAAAGATTGCCCTCTTTATAAAAGCTGACAGCCATGGAATGGATCAGGGAAAATCAGATAAGAATGGCAGCCATATGGTGTGGCATGTAGCAACTGTTGTAGCTGTTTGGAGACCTGATGCTCTATATTTCACTAATAGGCCCCTTTTACATCACATTCGGGAGATCTGTTCTCCCTTATGGAATTTAGATCAAAAGGAGGTTCCGAGCACAGCTAAAAGGAAATATTTATTTTACTTGAGTCATGCTCTAATCTTCCGAGTATGATGTAAAAAGAAGGCCTTAGTTTGGGGCTACACACAAGATGTATGTTACTTATATTATTTCTGAAGATAAAATTTGCACATGAATGCAACTGGTCCTAAATTTTCCATCAAAATGGGAAATTTCTGAGAAATTTCTGAGAAATTTACATGTATAGTAGCATGCAATTTTCTCATAGGAAATAATGGACCGCAAGTGTGAAGTCACAGCAGAGAACCAGGTATATTCAGACGTTGTTTCACTCTATTATTTATGTGCTTTTTGGCACGATTCTGTACATGTTATGACGAATATTACCAAATCTATTTATGGAAGTTGGTTCTGTTGCTGTATCAATGCACGGAGCTTGATTCTGGAACATAATCAACATACTGAGCTTGGTACTGGTATTGTATTTATGCAGTAGCATTGGTTCTGGTACGGTTTTTATGCCATAAGATAAGTGCATAGATACATTAACGAAACCAAACTTGGTTCTGTTACGGTACTGCACTACACCTATGTATTTAGGGGCTGGGGCAAAAGGCTTTGAAATTCTGAGGCTGGAGATGTGCCCACACTATCCAGACTGACCAGGGCCCATGGCACCCTTAACCCGCCCATGTTGACATTTGTGTTGGTTTAGGATTCACCGCCTGGAAGAACGATTAAAAAGTAGTTTATTAGTTGTATTCATAAAATTGTGGCTCTACCAGCCGTTGATACCAGACCAGGCTTAAGCAAGTGATTGGCGACAAGAAAGGTGGTGTAGAGTGATTGATGTCTCCTTTCCACCCAAATCACCACCTATCTGCTTGTAGTATAAATAACGCTATATCCTTGCCATTGATAACTGTCTATCTAAATCCTACGCGTTTCATCATCACATACAAGGTGATGCTTCCTCAGGGATTGATAGATTTCGATTTATTTCAAATATCGTTAAATTCAAAAGTAGTGAAGAGATAACAATGTTACAGCACTGGATTGCACTGTTTATGTGCTGATTCGTAGCCTCCAGACGCATGCACGGCTCTGATACACTGGCCGTACACGCGCCGGAGATACTAAGGACTTAAAAGGCTGAGAGCCCGCCCTCCAAAAGTCGTCCCCTGAATGAGCCGCCAATCCGCATATTACACGGCAACCAGTGACGTGCCAGAGGCGGCGTCCCGGGGACCTAGCAACCTAAGAGGGTTACTGGACGATCAAAGCGTCCATGGTAACTAGGGGACGCTAGACGCGGCTCCTGGGTTGTCAGTAAACAAAAATACATCGTGTGAATATTGTGGTAGCACACGGCCCTGTGAACAGACAAGGCCGTGTGGATGCAGGAGGAGGAACTCAGACGTACGGAGAACCGTCTCGTTCCGAGACTATCTTACCAACTGTGACACCACAAGTGTCCTTATAGTATCCTAAATAAGCCCGGGATCACAATGAATAGTGTCCCAGGGCATCGTAGGCAGGAATAGGTTAGGAGAAAGCGGCCATCCCGTACCGAATAATCCACAGGAGGGCGCAGCGCCCGGATTAAATTCGTAGCTCATGTTAACCTATCCCATAGCGAACCTATAGCAAATTAAATCAACCGATACCGGTGCCGTATGTGGGATAATGGGGTATTAAATTGTGTTAAGAGCCAGCAACAGACCTTGTGGAGAAACACGATAAAAAACGCGATAAAAAACGCGATAGGAACCGCATAGTGTGCATGAGGACATAAAAATTGCATGCATAGATGTGTTGGAATAAGGTATACGGTACAATATATGGATGCCCAGACCAGTAATCAGGTGGTGCGGTTAAAGGAAACACGAATACGAGATTTGTTCATTAATGCCATGCGGGTTGATAGTCTGCATTTTGAATATCCATTCTGCCTCTTTTTGGAGTATTTTCCTATCAAGGTCCCCACCTCTAGGGAGGGGTCTCACATGTTCTATACCCTGGAACACAAGAGCCGTAGCATCCCCGTCATGGCAGGACCACACATGTCTTGATACAGGGGTATCCACTTTCCTTCTGACGTCCCCAATGTGGTCCCGTATCCTTCTCCTAAATTCCCTTTTGGTCTTGCCCACATATTGTAGGCCACATTTGCATGTCATGAGATAAACAATGGCCTTTGTTTTACAATTTATGAATGACCTGTTGTCAAAGGTTTTGCCAGTATGGGTACTCGTGAAATTCTTGCTGCATAATAAAGACACACAGGCTTTGCATGTTCCGCATCTGTATGTCCCTCTAGCACTATTGTCCAGCCAAGTGCCACATTGTGTAACCGGTTGTAAGTGGCTATGGACCAATCGGTCCCTGAGATTACGTCCCCTCCTATAGGTAATGAGCGGGATGTGTTGGTTTACTTATAAAACTTCGGGACCCCACGCACAAAATAAAGAAGAGGTTTTGGTGTATGTGTCCTTTTCGAGTAACTGGGGATTGGGCCCTAATGAAGGAGGATTGGCAGCAGGCAGGGATTTTTGGCTCCCTGCAGTCAAATTTAGATAACTGCTTAGCAAACAGCATCAACAATGCCGAAGGACTCCCACACAATATCCTTTGATGTTATAATCATTCCCTTAATAAACCGGAGCACTTGGATATTACAGCACATCAGCAGCAAGGACAAAATTATTATGACATATAGATTAAGCAATCGCAGCACATGTTGGAGTTATTCAGTTTGGGGAAAAAAAACGGCTATGGAGCAATCTTAATCACTATACAAAAATAGTAGAGCGACAGTAAAGAGAGATATTTCAAATGATCTTTTTATACCTAGGCCTGTAACCATTACAAGAGGACATCCTCTATGTCTGGAGGAAAGAAGGCTTCACTATCATCATAGGATTCTTTACTGTAAGTGCAGTGAGAATATGGAACGCTCTACCTCAGGATGTTGTAATGGTTAATTTGTCTAGATGCTTTTCTTGAAAGTAATGATATTACAAGTTATATGTGCTAGATTACTGGAGATGGGTCATTGATTGAAGGATTTATTCTATCGTATTTAGAGTAGGCATCACTTGTTCCAGACTAATACAAGGTAAATGACAACTACCGCATGGTAGTGTTGTTTACCTTCCTCTGGATCAACACTGTAGAATTATAGGTTGAACTCAATGGACTTGTATCTTTTTTTGACTTTTCTATGTAAACATGTTACATTAAAAAATGGCGTTTGAAAAATAGAGGTCTGTAGAAGCTGTACAGCAAGTCAATATGGAAAGAAGAGGTGTTGTTGGGATCTTAAGAACAATGCATGACAAGACCATTGGTGCTCCATACAGACCATAGAGAATCACAGATGCCTAATAAATACTGCATACTCTGCAGGTTAACTTCTGCTGGTTTTAAATGGTTATCCAGAATGGGAGGTATCTTTAAAATAGACCCAGGCAGAGGCATTATTCTACACTTTTATCACGTCTTACAATTGACCACATATAATTTCTATATAAATTCTATAAAAAAAAAGTGTGAGCTATATTTTCATGAACACAGAATCACAATATCTGTATATGGTTTGGAGCCAACGCATCATCATAGTTGTAGAAGGTGACACAGGAAAAGTATTCTAGATGGTTATATTTGACTTGAGTATATGTCTGGCATGATACAGCAAGTCTCATATAACATAAACCCCATATTTGTTTTTTCTGTCTCTAAAATAGATCTCATAGCTCTATATGTGGTGTTGTTTTTCATCCGTCCCGTTGAGGAATCTCCCATCTTAAGAACTAGGAAGATTAATGAGACAGATCTTTCCACACTGTATTTTCTCAGCTCACTATTTCATTGCAGTAGTACAGATCTTCTTAAAGAAGTTTACTTCAGAATCCATTTACTTCAAAGACAAAATAATCCCTGTTTTTATAATGAGCAGTGACCCTAAAATGTTAAAGGGGTTGTCCACCTTCTGACAATTGATGACCTAGCCACCAGATAGGTCATCAGTATGTCATCGGTGCAGGTCCGACTCCCGGACCCCGCACCGATAAGCCACTGCGGTGGCCTGTGGGCACCGGATGTTATGGCTCATAATGCTATATACGGAGCCCGGAAGCAGTTGGCTCCATACATAGCATAGCGGCCGTGCTGCAGAACTGCAGGTCTGCTCCTATTCACTCCTATTCAGAGGCCAAGGGCGACTGCTTCCGGCATGTACGTCCGATGCACGGAGGCACTAGACCAGCTGATCTGTGCAGGACCCGGGTGTCGGACCCCCACAGATTATGTACGGATGTTGTCATCAGTTGTCAGAAACTGAAAACCCCTTTAAGCAGTACATGTAAAACATTAGAGCTACAGATCCACCTATTTCAGGTGTCTAATGAGTAAAATACATTTCTGCAAGTGGAAAGACAATGGATCCAGCAGCAGGCGACAATTGTATCAAGGCTGTGCAAGGTAAACCTGAATCTGTTGCCATAGAAACAATGCGAGTTATAAACAGCGTTCTACAAAAGGCGGTCTGAATGTGTATGCAGCTACAAGACGGGGTTAAAAACCTTCAGTTCTATTAATGGCATTTATTTATCAGAAAAACGCCTTGCAAAAAAAAAAAAAAGCTTCACATAACTGTACCTATTTCCTGACATTTCTAGAAGTATAGGAGAAACGGAGGCTTCTTATAGGATTAGCATTGCTTGCCAGTCCCTCTAAACACATATCATACCCATCCGTTTTAATTTCTTTCAGCTTCTAGGCCTCAATGGGATTTGCAAATTAATTGGAGCGGTTTTAGCTTTGCCGAAAAAGAGCACATGCTTATCTAAACAGCCCCTTCATTCCAGCAGCCTGTATCCTATTCATGAAATCTCTACTGCGTGACTGTCATGAATTTCTGCCATATCCCTCCCGCTTTCATTTATAAATATATATGCTAAAATATTCTGTTTTATACCTCCCTGTCAGTAGGACCCGCAGCACTTTCAGCTTTAATGTATTCACTTTTTTAGACCAATATCTAGTACAGATTGTGAGCTAGGATTTATGTGTATTTTTAATTGGAAATCATTAATAGACAACGCTGCTAATTACTCTAAAGAAAGACCCCGAATAGAAAGAATATTTAGTGTTACATTGCACCGCTTTATTATTTACACTTGTATAACGTATGCCATATAAACTTCATTGCAATCAATGTGAGGTTGGGTGTATATATAGAGGCTATTCAGGATGGAATCAGGGTTCTGTATCCAACAAATTCACATTGAAAAAAATAGGTCAATGTTATTTAAGAAAGAGTTGACTTTTTGCTGTATTTTGACATTGATTGCTGTAAAAAGTGACACACTTCCATTACAACGCTGTCAAAATCGATTTACCTAACATAGCCAACCCTGTAGCTCAGTGCTTTGCATTGCGGTTTTATTATTACATTAAGAAAAAAAATCTACCTTTGGCCATGATGTACCACGAAGTAAGCAGAGGATCCTCATAAGTCACCAGCAAATCGGGGAACGAGATCACATTCCACTGTGACCACCCTCAGCACCGAGTTCATAATATGAAAAGCATTGGATTATTTTGCCTCTATCCTGTTCTAGGCGTCTTTCCTTCGTTCCTACCCATCTGCGTGTTTTTTCACAGAGCCTTCCATTCTTCTCCTCCATCATCCTATGTGATTCTCTAACTGTACCTTAGCCTTTAAATGTAGGTGGGATCACTAAGCTGCTATGTCTGCTACCTTGGTAGTTTACACTCACACAAGGAAGACTTGAATGGAACCTGTCACCAGCATTTCACCTATTGAACTCTACTCACCCCTCGCTGGCCGCTGCGGTCAAAAGTTCATTGCCGTTATCCCCTCTCCTAAACTCCTCCTCCGACCGTAAATAACGGCCTGCAAACAAATCGTGCCCTTTATGCCAATAATACGTCAGTCTAGTTCGTTCCTCTTCTTATGCCCGCCCTGAATGCCGAAATCTCGTCTGAGATTGCGCGCATGTGTCAATCAAAAGTAACGAGGCGGGGTTAGCTCGGAAAGGCTTGAGGAATGAAGATATGACTCATTAGCTCATTAGCATACGGCACGGGAACACTAAAAAAAATGGAACACTGAAAGGTACAGAGCCTACTTAGAAGATAATTATGGGTTACATAAAAATAATTTTTCACCCACTATCACCGGGTATTGCTGGTTTAATAAGTGAAATGCTGGTGACCGGTTCCCTTTAAAGGTGTGGTCTCATAAAAATTCTTTATCACCTATCCACAGGATAGGTAACAATTGTACGAATGCCCCCCAGCAATCCCAAGAACGAAGGTACCGTGTCTCCCGTTTCAATGAAGCGGTGGTCACATGTGCGCTTCATTCGCTCTATGGGACCGACAGAGATAATGGAGCGCTGTACTTGGCTATTTCCATCGGTCCTATAGAGAATGAATGGAGCGGAAATGCACACGTACATTCAAAGTTTCATTTAAACAGAGGGACACGGGCCCTTTGTTCTCATGATCACTGGTGGGGTCCAGCGGTTGGAACCACAGCAATTATACATGTATCACCTATCCTGTGGATAGGCGATAAAGGATTTTAAGGAGACCGTGCCTTTAAAAGGAGTTGTCTCAAAGACAATCCCTGTCAATATGCTATTATTATGGCATATGGACATCATATATGGGGCACTCCTGCTCGGGACCCCAGCAAAGAACTCTTCTGTAAAAGTGGCTTTTCACTCTGGCGGACCCAGCTTAGTCTTTGTATTATATTTTCAAACCAGGGAACAGAGGAGTAACAGTGCTATAGACGCCTAGATGGGGAAGAAGTGCAATGCATGGGATTGTGGGAGGACACAAAAAAAGAGAATTTAAATAGGTAAATGAACATTTAGGTTTCTAAAGAAAAATGTGATTAGGTTGATATAAAAAGGATCTGTTGCCTCTAAGAACCATGGGAGAGCTATAGTATCCTGGAAAATTGTTCTACATCTCATTGTTCTGATATTCACATGTCTGGGCATTGGGAAAGGGGGAGGTAAAAAGGCATGCGACCGAGCATACTGTGTATCTCCCTGGGTATTCCTGCAATTTAAACTCTGAGTATTGCAAAGACGTGGGGAATTTAGGATATTTTCTGGGACTGTCCTAATTATTTGTAAGGGGCTTGCAAAAATCCATTCCCATGCTGCAGAAAAAACAATTCAGATGTATGGAATGGATTTTCAGTCGCATACATTTCTGTAACAAATCTGCTGGGAGTGAATATACCCCGAGATTGCTTTGCATGTTGTTCCATCGTATAAACTTTAAAGTGGGTCCAATATGGAGCTTTACTTTAATATCGTCACATTGTATTATTTTTTTCTTATATTTCCAGAACACCATGGCATTTGGAATAATTTTATGTATTTATAAATTTGTACTATATAAATCAGGCCTTTATAAAATTTGTTACAATGTGTATTATATCAAGTTTTAACTATGCTTTACTTAACATGGCTGCAAGGTTAAACAGATTGTTCAGTTCCTGCCTACTAATATAAACTCTGATCCATGAAATTACATAGGAAGAGAGTCATGAAAATGCTCTGCCACCTGCCATTACAATGCAAAATCTGCCTCTTTTTACTAGACAAGGCAGCCTCCCAGGCAGAGGGATGCTGGTCTGCCAAGTCAGTACTGCAAGGGACAGATGGCCCAATGGTAATGACAGCACAGAAGACGCAGTGAAACTAATGAGTGATTATATGCTTTGTTCTTATATGGACATCAAAGAAACTTTCCAGTGTTAGGCCGGGTTCCCACCTAGCGTATATGCTGCGGAATTTCCGCAACGGAATTCTGTGCGGAACCTCCGCAGAATTTACAGTAGCAGCAAAGTGAATGAGATTTAGAAAATCTCATGCCCACACTGCGGGTTTTTCCCATTGAATACAATGGAGATGCAAATCCCGCAACAGAAAGCTGTGTACTTTTGCGCAACGTATCTGTCCTGTGAGATAAGACTTGAAAATGCTCTCACTTTGTACATACCCTAATAAGTTATGGATCATTTATACTACTACTCTAAGAGCACATGCCTACAATTTGGAGAATGCAAATAGTGTAGATTCACCTTTTGAGTTGTTTTGTGTTAAAGGGTTATTCCCACCTTAAAAAGGCGACAGCATATTGCCAAGATATTCAATCACTTTATGAATGGTGGGTGTCTGACTCCTGGGACCACACTGATCCTGAAAATGAAGGGACAGCAGCGCTGAATAAGTGATGAAACCCCTTCACAGTTTTTTCATAGACAGCAGCGCCCAAGTCACCCACTTATGGCGATATGCCATAACTTTAGAAGATGGGAATACTCCTTTAACCTATTTATTTATTTCAATCCAGTCCTGATTTTTGGCTAAAAACAGCAATACTCATGAACATTCCAGTCCAGAAGCCTTTTATGGTGGATTCTTATGAACATTATTTTAGGTATTATATTTTTGTTATTACAAATACATAGTCCGCCCCGTGTGCAGGTATTCGTAATATCCAAATCACATGGAAACATTTAATACCAGATCCAGTAAATAAGTGTGTAAAATTCTACAGCATGTTATTTGCAATGTCATCAACCATATAAATGTATCCTCATTGTATACCAACATGATCGCTGCAGCCAATCACAGGTCTCAGTGAGTATACGGCACAGGATCGCTGAGGCCAGTGCTTGGCTGCAGCAAACACTTGGGTATATGGGGATGTCATCGCTGCAGCTATGTCAATACACAGCAGTGGGGAGGAATGGAGCGGCGGCGCTGAAACGACAGATCTGTGTGGTAAGTAATGGCTTTTTTTTTCTTTTTTTTTTTGCATCCCTCCTACATTGGCCAATTTTTTAAATAACTAGGAGAACCCCTGTAATATCAATAGCGGAATGAAATCAGAAAAAACATGGAGAAGCTTAATATAAACTAGCTACCATACCTCGGAATAAATAAAACACAGCATAATCATGTTAGCATCGAGTGACAAACAATCATGGTTAGATCTTACCTATCCTGTGGTTTACGGCTGTCACTTGTTTCCATAGTTGGGGGAAAAAAGTGGACAGAATTGTTATGGGGGGGGGGGGGTATTATGACTTTCCTGGAGTAGACCCTGGGACTTGCCCTTTTGCGATAAAGCAAAAGTTATCTGCCATGACAAGGGGTGAACCTGCCAGGAATGTCAACCTGTATAATCCGTCTTTGGCGCTAGTCCACAAGACTGGAGTTGGATGTTTCCAAGTTAATTTAGGTCTTTATATTGTTTTAATATCATTGCGAATAACAAAAATCTTTATCACCCTGCTGTGATTCATTTGTGGGCTTTATCTGGTCAACATGTGATCTATGATAGCATACCTCTTTATTATATGATGCCATAACACAACGTTTTTCATTTATGTTATACTCCAGCATGACCATTTTAATTTCGGTCCCCCTCCCTTTCAGTAGGGTAACAGTCATCACTTCTGGGTACGCTTTCCACTAAATTTTGGAACATGGTTGTTGAGATTTGCATTGGTTCAGTCATAAATTACTAGTGAAGTTAAGGCCCCCTGCACACGACCGTGCTCTTAATCACGGTCCGCGATTATGAGCACGACCGACAACAGCCACCCGCATTTGCGGGCCGTGCTCCCATTATGAAGTATGGGAGCTCAGTCCGTAAAATCAAAAAATAGGACATGTCCTATTTTTTGCGGAGCCTTTCTATGGCCCAGACACCTACCTATAACCATACGGGAAGGTGTACGTGGTCAATAGAAGTGAATGGGTCCATAATTACGAACAGGAATTACGGACTAAAAATACGGTCGTATTTGAATGGGGCATGGAAGAAACAAACTGGTGGGGTAACAGCTGCTGTTCCAATCTTTCAGAAAGATGTTAAATAGAGTTGAGGTCAAGGTTCTGGGCAGGCCAGTCAAGTTCTTCCAAATGAGTCTATTACTACACGTTTAAAATCACAGTTCTATCAAATGTTATTTCATGCAGTAGCAATAAGATTTCCTCTTTTTGGAACGAAGAGGCCCAGTTGAAACTAGGAAACCACTCCAGATCATATTTCCTCCTCCAAAAAAAAACAAAACTTTGTAGTGGGCCTTTGACCAAGAAATGTTCTCCTAGAATCTGCCAGGTCAACATTTGTATCTCAAACCCCCAGGTAAGGCCCCATGCACACGACCGTAGAATTACGGATCCATTCACTTCTATTGCCCACGGACACCTTCCCGTATATTTACGGGATGGTGTCCGTGCAGTAGAAAGGCTCCGCAAAAGATAGGACATGTCCTATTTTTGCTTTTACGGACCGTGCTCCCATACTTTATAATGGGAGCACGGCCCGCAAATGCGGATGACTGTCCATGCCCGTAATCACGGACTGTGACTACGGGCACGGTCGTGTGCAGGGGGCCTAAGAGATGTGATTCATCACTCCAAAGACCAGATGAACAATTCTTCTGCTGACAGAGCAAGTAATAGGACAGACATTTTAGGCCCCATTCACATCACGTTTTTGGCAAACGTTTAGCATATTGCAGGGAAAACCTCCCGACGTATACGTTAAACGGAGTCTGTGAAATATGCCTAACAGTGGCATCCGTCACCCATAGACTATTATTGCATCCGTTTAATATACACGTCATGAAAAGCTCATGACAAATATGTTAAACGGATGCCCTACTGTGGCAATAGTATACGTATGGAATAGTCTACTAAGCCATTCCATACCTTATTTTGTGGTATATTGACATCTACCGTTCAGACGAAGGCTAAAAGGAAATTTATGTTGGCCTTTGTTGGGATAATGTAACCCTATGGACATATTTAGCGTGTCCGCCAGGAGCTTTCTTGGCGTACACGCTAAATGTACATGACAATGATGTATAGAGAGTTTACCTGGGCAGTCACTAGATATTTCTTTTAGCACTGTATATTTTGTCCAGTATATCTAACTTAACCGCTTTCATATACTGTAGGGGATTATGGAAAAATACATAATGTTTATATAATATTTTCCGACCAGTGAGTTGATCATATTGGGAGTTTCCAGTAAATGAATGAATCTGATAAGAGCAATAGTTTTGTGTATTTGTGAAATGGAACATACCATTTCCTGTGGGAATTTCTACATTTATATATGAAGATAATTGTTTCCAACTAGTCTTCAGGAAACCAAAGCATTTAACTTTATGTTTATGATGATGGTAATAATGAATAAAGATCAATATACACTATATGGCCAAAAGTATGTAGACACACCTATACTTGGTAATTAAGAGGGATTTCAGTCACACCCATTGCAAACAGGTGCCTAAAACCAAGCACAAAGCCATTTTATCTCCAGAGGACAAACATTGTTAGGCTTCGTTCACATCTGTGTCAGGACTATGTTCATGGATTTCGTCTAAGCTTTCCGTCAGGGGAACCCATGAACCAAATACAAACTGAAACCATAGGTTTCAGTTTGCATCACCATGGATTTCAATGGTGACGGATTCAGGGCAAATGGTATCCGTTTGTCACCGTAGTTTAAGGGTTCCGTTGTTTTGACGGATTGAATAGCCCTGTTGACTACAGTATTGATTCCGTCAAAACAACGGAACCCTTAAAAAACAGTGACAAATGGTGTCAGATCCGGTGCCAATGGTTTCCATTGAAACCAATGGTGATACAGTTTCCGTTTGGATTCCGTTCACGGGTTCCCCTGATGGAATTCACCAAGGGAACCAATGAACGGAGTCCCGACGCAGAAGTAAATGAAGCCTAAGTAGTGAAAGCATTTAGGACTTTCAACACCTCAGCCAAGAAACAGTAGACCAAGCAAACTCACAGAGGATGGTCGCCGAGTGCCAAAGTGCATGACGCTTAAAAACGTTCTATCCTCTGTTGCATCACTTGCTATAGAGATCCAAACTGCCTCTGGAAGTTACATCAGCACAAGAACTGTGCATCAGGAGCTTCATGTAATGGGTTTTCATGGCCGAGAAGCTGCACACAAGCCTAAGATCAGCATGTGCAATGCCAAGCGTTGTCTAAAGTAGTATAAAGCACGCCGCCACTGTACTCAAGAGAACATGTTTCCACATCTCCAGAGTAAGGAATCACATTTCATTATCTGTCAGTCTGATGGATGAATGTGGGTTTAGCGGATGCCAGGAGAACGCTTAGTGCATGGTGCCTACTGTAAAATCTGGTGGAGGAGGGATAATAGTCTTTCTGCATTTGGGTTAGGCCCCTTATTTCCAGTGAAGGGTGATATTAATTTTACAGCATACAAAGACTTTTTAGACAATTGTATGCATCCAAATTTGAGGGAACAGTTTGGGGAAGGTCCCTTTCTGTTCCAGCATGGCTGTGAACCAGTGAACAAAGAGAGGTCCATAAAGACATGGTGTGACGCGTTTGGTGTGGAGGAATTAGAGTGGCCTGCACAGTTTTCTTACCTCAACCCCATCAAACACCTTTGGGATAAATTGAAACGCCAACTGTGAGCCAGAACTTCTGATCCAACATCAGTGTCTAACCTCACAATGGCTCTTTTAGGTGAATAGGCACAAATTCTCAAAAGACACACTCCAAAATCTTATAGAACGCCTTCCCAGAAGAGTGGAGGCTGTTCTAGCCGGAAAAGGAGACCCAACTCCAAATTAATCCCCATGAATTTGAAATGTGATGTCCAACAAAATCTTATAGGTGTGCACATACTTTTAGCCATATAGTGTATATTAACTTACAGCATAATTAATATTTATAGACGTTGAGCAATTCTAAGAATAATTACAATGAAAATTAATTAATTAAACCTGCCCTCATTGTTCATCGCTATAAGGGTATGTGCACACGTAGTGACCAAAAACGTCTGAAAATCCAGAGCTGTTTTCAAGGGAAAACAGACCCTGCTTTTCAGACGTTTTTTGACCAACTCGCATTTTTCGCTGCGTTTTTCACGCCGTTTTCGCGGCGTTTTTTTACGTCCGTTTTTGGAGCTGTTTTCATTGGAGTCTATGAGAAAACAGCTCCAAAAACGTCCAAAGAAGTGTCCTGCACTTCTTTTGACGAGGCTGTATTTTTACGCGTCGTCGTTTGACAGCTGTCAAACGACGACGCGTAAATAACAGGTCGTCCGCACAGTACGTCGGCAAACCCATTCAAATGAATGGGCAGATGTTTGCCGACGTATTGTAGCCCTATTTTCAGACGTAAAACGAGGCATAATACGCCTCGTTTACGTCTGAAAATAGGTCGTGTGAACCCAGCCTTAGAAAAACTGAGAAATACAAGTGAAATAGCTACAGGCAAATCACAAATAGGAGGCATGACCAAGCAGTTCGTGATATGATCAATACATTGCTATTTCATGCTCCACTTGCATTGTTCAATTTCCAGTAGATAGAATGCAGTGTAAAGCACTCAAAACCAATGTTAAGCAGCATAAGGGCAAGCCTTATATTTTTAGAATAGAAAATACTGCAGACATTTATAATTCACACAACAGGAGACTTAAAAGTGATTCATATTTTTTGAATCTACTGAATAAACAATTTTCCCTAAAAAAATAAAAATAAACATTATTAGAATTCCAACCAAACAGGGTATAAAAGATAGATAGATATATAGATAGATAGAGAGATATATAGATAGATAGAGAGAGAGATAGAGAGATAGATAGATAGATAGATAGATAGATAGATAGATAGATAGATAGATAGATAGATAGATAGATAGATAGATAGATAGATAGAGAGCCGCATAGCCAAAATAGCAATAGTAGGCGGTGCAAGCCCGCCAGGGACACGACCAAGGTCACCCAGATGTATAAATCCAGAAAATCAGGCAGCACTCCAGAGATATTGCAAATAACGGTTAAGAGTGCCTTATTGATCCATCAGTTCAGTGCAACGTTTCAGCTCTACAATAGAGCCTTTCTCAAGCATGAGATATATATATATATATAGAGAGATATATATATGAAACACAACTGACAACTCGGCACACTTGGGAATGAACCTGTCCACCAGACACCAAAAGAGGTTACCGTCATACTTCCTAAAACTTTCTAACACATATCGGGCAGAATTTATACTCAATGACAATCCACTGAAATCTATAACCCATACTGTGATTTAATGCTATTTATGATGGTTTTTGCCGAGGTCTCCATTGCTTGTGATTTTTAGAGACTAGAACTGGGCCGAAGCAAAAGTGTTATTTTTCAAAGGACATAATTTCAAATGACTGTGTTTTAGGCTTTGTTCACACTGGTTTCTTAGCCATTTTGTCAGGAATTCCGGTATTTTTGGTGGCAAGAATAGTGCAGTCTGTAGCACTATTTTTCCTTTTAAAAAAGCACAGAATTCAGATGGAAATCTGATGGACTCTATTCTGTTGAGACTCCTTCAGAACCAGCAACATGGTCATCCATTATAATGATAAGCCATTGCAATAGTGTGAACAAAGTATGTCATGTACCAAAGTTATACATTTTGGGGTATGCTTTAAGAAATCATGGTTCCATGAGTAAACTACTGCAGTCATGATTCTCTCTTTTACATATATAACATTGTTAGGGTTAATTGTATATTCCTTATTTTACAGCTGTATGAAAAAAGTAATTGTTTTGGAATAGAAGCAACTCCGATATGTGATGGTTAAGGACACTTGAGGATATTAATAAAAACTAAAACATATGGTAGCATTCAATGGAGCTGTACTTCAAAAAGATATAGCGTACCATTGTAATAATAGCCATCTTATCTTACTCAATGACAGAAGGTCAACCCAAGCTGCTCTTTTTCTCTTGGCTAACCAGTTAGGACATGATTTGAGGTCCAATGCAGTTAATCTTTTCAACAAAGTAACTATGACATTACTTTTTACATTAAGCAGGGCCTCATAATTCTAGGCCGTGATGTGACCCTTTAATACACAAATTAGTAAAAAAAAAAATCTGCTTAATGAAATCCACGGTCTGCTATTCAGCAAAACATAATTTATTTTTTTACTTTCATAAATTCTCTAGAATATGCTGGGTCTTTGATCTTTGTAAGATAAAAGTACTTAGCTTTGCAAAGTGACTGATCCCATATTAAGACACCATCAGAAAGCAATTATATGAGATGAAGTAAGGTAACTCTGCAATGTTATTAAACATGATGTAAAGAAAACTTCCATGAGACAATTATGGGAGTGTGTAAACTTAAGAAACTTGTCATAATGGCAAAAGGTACAGTAGGCACACAGCTAAGTTATATGAAATTGAATGCCAAGTGGTTACATTCCTCTGCAGTACAAGAGTCTATAATTGGTATCCAAAGCCGAATAAAAAAATTACAACTGTGTACAAAACCTATATTCCTTAGCAAAAGCCTTAAAATGTTTACACTTGGACATTTGTATTATAATGTCCTGATATATACTATACTATGGTCCTCGGCCCCATGCAAAATTTGTACCCGGGTCCTTCACCTACAGTACCAAGGGGTCTTTTATTTGGCGGAAGGGTCCTTGGGCCCTGGTACAACTTATATCTCTGAACCCCTAATAGTACACCGCTGCTTAGGAGGGAAAAATTAAAATGCCCCCATGATCACCAAGTCTAAACTTTGCTAAACCATAACAAAGATGTTAATTTCTTCCTCCATCAATTGTTACATTTGTTCTAAGAAAGTGAGCTAATATGAAAATTTGCAGTACTCCAAGAGTGATTGAAGCTGGCCATAAATGAATAGTTGGCCCTCCTTGATTGTCATGCAGCCCGAGGAATGGGCTGTAACTGGGCCAGCAGATGGTGGTGTGAACCCTCCTTGACTACAAAGGATTTGATTTGGGGCTACTCTGGGAGTTGAGTCTAAGGGAACCCCAGGGCTTCACTCTTTAACCCCTGTACAGGGATGTGGACTTTGCTGTGGGGGTACCCCAGATTGCTACATCTGGAGTAGTCTCCCTTGGTGAAGGCTGACGTGAATAGAAGCAGAGTGGTTAGGAAAGCTAAAAGGTTAGGGCAGGCTGCAGGGGTTTGTTACGGTAAACGTAGTTATAGGTCAGAGCAGGCATGGATGGTCAAGAACAGGCAAAAGGTCGGTACACAGGAATTCAAACACTAAACAGCAGAAATGACTTGGAACACAAAAGGAAACAAATTGCTTTGGCGAAGTGTATTGGGAGAGAATGTCCTTTATACCTATGGTGTCTGGGAGAATTTGACTTTGGCACACGGTGCGCCTTTAAGAATACATGGGTCATCGCGCGCTAGCACCCAGTGACTAGCGTTGGTGACCACAGCGGTCGCCAGATGCAGAGCGAGGACTGAGAGGATGGCAGCATGAACCGGGGAATTGTAAGTACGAGGCAGAGAGTGGGGCGCGCTACATTGATATGCCATTTTCCACTTTCTGGATATACTTGATTTATAAGCATTTCAAATATAATGGATTGATATTGATTTTCATGCCTAAACTTTGGCTCTTCATAACATATAGACATGGTTAAAATATATATTACAGTTGCATTTTTCAGCATTTTTGCATACAGCAAGATCTAGAATAGATGATACATAAGTATTTAAAATTTGACCAATTTTATCCTTTACATTGCACTGGGTCGGGTATTTATTTTACAGTATTGTAAATTAAATTTTAACCGGATATGACATATATAGATGGGTATTCAGGTTTAAATATAGCAGAATATTTTCTGTCCGCAGATGTTATGCCATTTGCACCACTGCTTTTGAGGTTTTTTTTTTTTTAAATCAGCTAGGGGTTTTCTAAAATGAGCCATAAATGCTTTTTAAATAATGTGTAAACTCATCAATCACAGAAGAGTGCGGACCTCCTGGAGAGACTAGGCATCATATGCCAAGCCCCTAAGTGGTTTCCAACATTCAGAGCAAGCATTTATTGCTTTCTAAGGCAACCTTATCCAACTCCATAGCAGGAAATAATCCAGCCCAGAGGCATCTAATCACCAAAGTTAATAGCAAAATGTTTCCTGGGAGGAACAATACAATATGTGGACAAAATTCTATATACAGACCCAATGCAGTGAAGTCAGTGTCTGTCTGTACAATTTGGAAACAATTAACAGACGTAAAGCTCAGGTGACTGAAAAATATTCTCAACCATTATTACAATCTCCAATTTTCCATGATACATTGGGCACTGGGGGGGGGGGGGCATATTTGTTGTATCTTGCCAGAATAAAACATATATTAACCACTGATCACTAACTTAGAGCTGTTTTTTTTAATAGCGGTTACAAATGGAAGACATGGTGTCACAAATGACAACCAATCAATACAATTCTGATAGCTTGCCATCCATGGGGCTAGCTTCAAGCTATACTAGGAGATTTAGGCTGGACTTTTTTATATTTTTTTATATCTCAAGCTGGTCAGGAACGTAATGATTATCATTAACTGTCCAAAAGTTTTATGATTGTTACATATAGTTACATAGTTAAGGTTGAAAACAAAGACACACGTCCATCAAGTCCAACCTCTAATCCTAACGTAGTGATCCAGAGAAAGGCAATAGCCCCATAAGGTAGATGACAATTGTCTTATTAGGGTAGAAATTGCTCCCTGACTCCAAATATGGCAATCAGAAAAAATCCCTGGATCAACGTCCCATCTCCAGAATCTAGTACTCCTAACCTGTAATATTATATTTTTCAAGAAACACATCAAGGCCCTTCTTGAACTTGAATATCCTGTGGCAGAGAGTTCTATAGTCTCACTGCTCTCACAGTAAAGAATCCCTGTCTGTGATGAAGGTGAAACATTTTCTCCTCCAGACGTAGAAGATGCCCCCTTGTCTTTGTTACAGGCATAGGTGCAAAAATATCATTAGAAAGATCTCTGTACTCTCCAATTATATATTTGTACTAGGGCTTTTTTGCCAAAAAATAAAATCTAGAATTTTTTTTCAACCCCATGGGCGATTTTGGATTTGAATCTCGATTTTCTTAAAACTGTTAAATAGATTGAAAAAAAATCTTGAGATAATTTAATAAAATTATTTTTTTTACATAAATTACTTTTTAAACATATATTACTATAATAACTGTACGTAACGTAACACAATTTTATCAGAAATACAACTGGAAAAATGTATATCTAATGGATTATAACTTCTATAAACCTGTTCCCCGGCAGGGAACAGGTTAACAGAATCTGTAATCAATTATGCACTGCGTCCACTAACATCCATCTTTGCCCCTCATCACATCAGCTGGTCTCCGACATTGCGGGCGAGACCAGTCTAAATTGCAGCAGGGCCAAGCCGATAGCCCTGAGCGGCTACTTTGGGGAGAGATTACATTATAGTGTCCAAGTCGGAGCAGGACACTGTAATGCAAATGTCCAGATTCACACGACTGTGATTGGACTGTAAAAAACGGTCTGTATGTCAGCTGGATTTCCCAGTCTAACCACTGTGTATGTGAACGGGACTCCTGACATCATAGTCATTTAGGCTACATTCACACCACAGTGAAAAAAAATGGGCATTAAAAACGAAGAGTTGATCAATAGCCGTTTTGCATCAGTTTGTCTCCAAATTTTCATTCATTTCCAGTCCATCTGTCATCAGTCTTTCATGGGCGTTAAAAAAACAAAAAACGTATGGATTCCATTTGTCAGGGTTTTTTTTTGTTCCAACCCCCTGAAAACACCACAGTGCCGATGTAGAACCGCAATGACCTGGTGGGTAGTACCTACATAGACAGTGCCAGCCGTAGATAGCACCACATTAGCTGCCTCTATCGGGAGTCCTTGAGGTCTGTCTATATAGGGACAGTGGCGTCAGGGGCTCCCTCTAAGAGCGGAATCCCCTGCCAGAGGGTCGGCAATGCTCTGGCCAGGGATTTTGCTCCAGGAGTAGCCCCTGACACGTCAAGGGCTTTCCCAAGACAGGAGTCCCCAGCCAGAGATCTTGCGATGCACTGTCCAGCGGCTCCGCTTCTAGAGGGAGCCCCTGACATCACTGTCCATATGGCAAAGACATCAGGGACTCACTCTAGGAGTGGAATCCCCGGCAAGAGCGTCGGCAAAGCTCTGGCCGGGTATTCCGCTCCTAGAGGAAGCTATCGTGGTGCTATCTAGAAGGGGGTATGGCACAATATTAGGAGTTCCATATTATGCTGTTCCATACTGTATCATTTTGTTCAGTACAGATCAGCAGTTCCATGGGGAAGCAGGAACTCCTAGCACCATATATGACTGATGCCAAGAGACCCGTTCACACGTACCGTGGCCCGGCTGGGAAATCCAGCTTACACATGGGCCGTTTTTTCACAGCCCAATCAGGGTCGCGTGAAACGGTAGAGGCAGAGCCGGGACAGAACAGGGAGCAGATAAGGGCGACGGGGTGCAGCTTCTCAGACGGGGCGGACCAGGCATGTGACGAGGCAGCAAGGCGGAGCTTCCTCCTTCAGCATGTTGCCACTAGGGAATCGATTCAACGATTGTTAAAAATAGAATCGTCAGAAGCCTTGAGGGCGAATTAATTTGATTAATCGTCCAGCCCTAATTTGTACATTGTAAAAAGATTAAGCCATCTTTTTTCTTAAAGGGGTTTTCCCATGAAGGACATTTATGACATATCCACAGGATATGTCATAAATGTCAGATAGATGCAGGTCCCACCTATCTCTAGAACGGGCCCCATAAACCCCGTTCTAGCTTTTTGTGCTCACGTTGCCTCCCAGCCACTTACTGATTACATGGTCAGGAGTTACGGAAACAGCGTAACTCGCTGAGCTATGTGGTCTTCGTAACTTTTATGGAACTGAATACTACTTACGAGAACAGCGTAGCTCGCATGTTATGCTGCCTCCGTAACTGCAATTCACTACTATGGGAGTTACGGAAACAGCGTAGCTCAGCGAGTTACGCGGTTTCTGTAACTCCCGACCATGTAATCAGGAAGTGGCCGGGAGTCAGCGTCAGTGGGTTTTGTTCAACTTTATAATTAGTTTAATTTTTAAAAAATTTACTTTTTGAGATACAGCTGCTCTGTAGCCTGTATACAAAGCAGCTGTATCATGCATTAAGACCTGAAGCCGCCAAGTCCGCAGGCCTGACGGGTTCAATATCAGCAGGTCCTGCTTGTCTGACACGTAGGATCACATTTATGTTATGAACTTAGATTTGATGGATAACAGGTGAATCCTGCATGTCAGAGACATGCAAGACCCGCTGACACTGAACCCGTCAGTCCCGCGGACCTGACGAGTACAGGATTCAGCGTAAGATACAGGTGCTCTGTATGCAGCATAGAGAGCAGTTGTATCTCAAATAGTAAAAATGTATTTTTAATAAAATCTAATTATAAAGTTGCTCAAAACACACTAAAAGTTAAAATAATGCCTTTCAAACATGTACATAGCCTTTAACCAGTGAAGTGTCCTGAGCTTTTGGCATTAAATCCTCCCCTCTGCCTTTGAATGATGGGTGTAGTGGCATAGCTCCCAACCATCCCGGATCCGGCGGGACAGTGCCGGTTTTTCACCGCTGTCCCGGGAGGTCTCGGGCTCCCTGTTGCCAGCCATGCCCTCTCCCCTCTGTAAGGTCAACGTAAAGCAAATTGAATTTGCTTACGTTGACCTTACATAATGCAGGCAGCTCACGAGTCACGGTCTGACTGTGGTTCGTGAGCTGCCTGCTCCCAGCGTGAGTACGTCACTACGACGCTGGGCGCAATAGCACTATGTTTGCCCGGAGTGAGGATGCAGGACACGCACTCAACATTTATAGGCACCACGGCACCAAGTCACCGGTCAGTAAAAAACAGTGTGGTGAGTGAAGTAAAAATAAACAGAGTGCCTGGAGACACTAGCGTTTCTAACATCATAAAATGAATGACATTTATTTATTTTATTTTAGCAATGCTAGTGTCTCCAGGCACTGGCTTCTTAAATATAAAAAAGCCCAAGTGGATCATGCCCCATATAGAATTAAAGGGGGTTTTCTCACAAACATTTATCCCTAATCCACAGGATAGGGGATACATGTGTGATCGCTGGGGGTCTGACCCCTGGGACCCCCAGCGATGAGGAGAATGGGGAGCCGAAAGTCCCCCGCAGTGATCCATAAAAATGGAGCGCTGATGTGAAAGCTCGACCATTGCGCCATTCATTTTTATGGAGTTGCCGGAGAAATCGGTCCGGGAAGTCCTATGGAAATGAATGTAGCGCTGGCCGAGCATGAGCACCAGCGCTCCATTCTTATGGAGCACTTCGGGGGACTTTTGGTCCCACGTTCTCCTCATCGCTAGGGGGCCCCAGTGATCACACATTTAACCTCTTATCCTGTGGATTAGGGATACATGTGGTTGTGGGAAAACCCCTTTAATTTGTAATACATGATGTTTCAGATCCTGAATTGATCACGTACTGCTGCAGCCAATTGCTGGCCTCAGCGGTGATACTGCCATGAACGGCACATGATTGCTGAGGCCAGCGATTCGCTGCAGCTATGGTGTATTATACTCTATGGGGTCCGCTATGGAGCACTATACTGTATGGGGGCATCTGTGTGGTAATTATACTGTATGGGAGGCACGATGGTGTATTATACAGTGTGGTGGTCCCCTGTGTCATACTCTGGCCTATCCAGGTGACCGCTACCGCCTTAACTCAAAAGCAGAGGGGACGGTTTTGGGAGGGTAGATAGATAGAAGTTGGAATCTAGCTGCTTGCAGTTCTTACTTGCACTAGTTTTCATATACTGTATGAGCCCAGTTACGTTTAGAAATATAAATCAGTTGCAAATTTGCAACAGGGAAAGATCGAACCACCACTTTGAGTCAGGCAGGCAAGGATACGCAGCCTCTACCAGTACCATTCTTTAGCATTGACCAAAATTCCAAAAGCAGCACTGCCCCACTATTCCCCCCTCCAGGATTTGCAGTGCAGACCCTTTAACACTACACAGCACTTATGTGCCGCCAGGCAACAGGAGAGACTGATTCAGCAGATCTGACGGAGAAGGGACTCATTTTACGGTGGTGCCCTCTAACTCCTGACCATAAAAAAATTTGGTATAATGAAAAGTTCCACTTAATATATTTATCCTGTTTATTTAGCATTTACATAAATGTATCCATGTATGATTTGAGAATGTGATATACATACACGTAAACACAGATAAAACATATTTCTGCAAAAATATTAAATTTTTTCATATAGTTCATAAAAATGTAAGAAAACTTTAACCCACCTTCCTCAAGTTCATCCATACTGGAGATTTTGTTGATTCCATCAATAGTGTAAATGAAGCGAACACCCTGGGGCAAATTAATATTATCAGAGAGTGACCTGGTCAGGTCAGCTAGGAGGGCATCAAAACTTCGGAACCGATCAGTAGACACAGCATACACTATTCCCTTGAAATATCGATCTCCATTACGGTAGAACCGGACCTTTTTGGCTTTCTTTTCGTTGCTGAGAGCTTGCAAAGTGCGGGTTCTGTAAAAACTGCAGTGGGCACTGTGTGTAGGACTGGGCAATCCGTTCATTCGAGATGTTCGTGCATTCCTGGAAGTCTTATCCCTTTCATCAAAGTGACCAAAATCGAGCTCCATGTCTGAGTTCCTCTGGAGACCTAGAAGAGTCATTCAAGCAGAGATGAGAATGTTTCTCCCATGTCTCGCCCAGAGATACTACAAAACAGGGCAATCCCCATGTAACATTAATAATTCCTTTTACTTGTTACAGGCACATTCTCATGTTACTCAAAGATTGTGAATAATTTATACCAAAAGTGACTCAACTGAGGCATGGTGAAAAGCACGGATTGCTAATTGAGACAAACAGCAGCCATAACACCTGAGCCCATACAAATCCTGGGCATTGTCTGGTCCTTGAAGATTAATGAGCTTAGTTTATTGCTACAAAGGTGACATTTTGTTTGAGGATTTTTGTCTTAAATAGAATTTTATAGGATTAGTTAAAGACAAAGAGACAGAAAAAGACAGGGAGTAATTCTGATATTTAAAGTTTTTGTACGGTTTTAGGAAATTAATGTTATTTTTTGTATAATTAAAAGTTATACAATTTTCCAACATAATTTCTGGGGTTTTTTTGTTTGTTTTTTTAAGATCTCTGCTTGTTGTTGTTCAGCAGGAACATTCATGGTTTACTTCCACTGAATAAAATTCTCTCCATGGTCATGTGATGGACACACAGGTGCATGGCTCGTTACAGTATATGCATCAGAGCTGTGTCTTCTAAGGAGCCGATCACCTGTGTGTCCATCACATGACCATGGACAGAATTCGAACATTATATTTTTGGGACATTATCTGCCACATGTCTGCCCAAAAATATTGTCTGCTGCATTTTTTTTTACCAATGGCCGACAGTTTCCGTCTACACCCATTCACACCCAGGTCCAATATTAGAGCAGGAAAGTCACTGGAAAATTAAATCCTAAAATCGGCTTTCTTGCAGACTGTCAGCAGAGGTAGATATTTTTTAAGACAAGGCCTAGTCAGAATAAAGGACATTATAAACAGTAAACTGCATGATGGATTCACAGTAAATTAGGTTTTTGGGCCAATGCCACACCTTATTATAAGATTGCCACCCTCCTTTGAAAGGAAACCATTCCAATAATAGAAGTGCAGTGTATTAGAGTTTTTGTATGCAGCTACATTATATTCAATCCGGGGTACACTAAAGAGAAAGATCACTAAAAGTTTCCAAACGTGTATAATCCAGTAAATGACATTCATCTGAAGGTATACAATCCCTATTTTTTTTCGGGTCGTATAAGAAAACTTGACAGAATGTAATAAATAAATCTGCGTTGGACACTCCTGCTTTTTCACCATGACACAGACAGCTGATAGTTGTGTTAACTGCCAGGAATTGAATGGGCATACCAAATGTTTATATTATATAAAAACTAGAAAATAAAATATATAAAGATCCATAAAACAAAGTTCTATAAACGTCTCCTATAATACTAGATATAATTAGGAGATTTCAGGCACAGCTGAAATATTGTCTCTTCTATATTATGGGTATGATCCAAAATGTTGGATTTCATTTTACTTACACATCATCATATAAACGGATCCTGTACATTATGGCAGAAGTGTGAACACCACAAAATTGTCTCCTGTGTTTTATTCCCAAGCCTTTACTTCTATAGTCTTATCGTTTGCCTATAAAAACGCTTTTATCAAGTGCAGTTTACAGTGTTTCCCATGAGTCATCTCCATGAATCTGTTTCATTCTTTTACAAGCCACCACATTTCCTAAATATAAAAGACACTCCTAGCACATGTGGCATGATGTCATCTATTTGATTCTGCCGCAGCCTTAGTCGACACAAAAGAATCAGTTGCCATGGCTGAGAGATGCAACAAGAAAGCCAATTATCACATGGCATGTCCTACAAGTCGTATGACCATAGGCAAAGCTGCCAGCCAAGACATCGTGTGAGACAGGACATTCAGATGGGATTAAGGAGCTGTCTAAAGCTAACATGATACTGTACGAATCAGGATTACAAGACTAATTTCAGAGGGAAAGACTAAATTCCCTGCCTAACAATACAGATTATTTATTGCAGTGTATTTCAGTTAATGCTCATTTGTGCCTATTTATCCATAAAGATCACCATAGACGACATTTTTGTACAGAAATGTAACAGAAAAAAAACAATATTTTTTTAAAATAACAATATATAAAATAAATACAAATGTCCCATAAACAAAACCATTAAATAATAGCCGTAATATTGATCCTCTACTAAGACATCATGTCCAGTATGTTGGATATGCCTCATTCACAAATCAGGAGTCATCAGATTGCCAAATATATGTCAAAATCAAAGGATTACAATAAAAATGAAAACATTTTCTCTCTCTAATACTGTACTTTTTCCAAATGATTCAGAGAACTGCACTTGATCATATGCGATTATTGTACTTTAACAGAACTATTACAATGGCTCAATATTGGATTTACAAATCCTCATGTCTGTGGCCACCTATCCTTTACCATTATCTGATCCAGCTCATAAAGGCCCTTTTACATCGGCCGGTGCAGCGAGCGCTGATCAACGAGACATCGTTGATCGGCGCTCGTTTGCTCCTGTCACGCGGATCTATGGATCGGGACGAGCGGTCGTTACTCCGATCGCTCGTCCCTATACATTATTATCATGCCAACGATAATATTTTACTTTTTTAAAGCGATATGACCAGACGACGATCGAGCGTTTGCTCGTTCATCTGCTGATCGTTCCCCTGTTTACACAGGCCAATTATCGGCAACGAGCGTTCTATGAATGCTCGTCTGAACAATAATCAACCAGTGTCTCCCTTAAGATGTTCTGCATGTCAATTTAGATTTAATGTGACTGACACTGAGAGGCCTCACACGTCCCTCAGTCATCATGTCATGGAGTTCATTCAGCCAGGACGACCAAGCCGTTTGCTTTTATTTCTCTTTATACTTGCCAAAATCATTGCAAGATGGCCACAAACAAGCCAGTAAGATTTGGTTGTAGCTCTGATTCAGCTTTATCATCCTCTAATATTGTCTGTGTTATTTCTATGTAACTACTAGACAAACCATTGTTTGGGCATCTATAGCGGTCAACCCAAATTCTTAAAATAGCAGAAACATTCGACTCAGTCAATGTGTATATTACTTCAATAGAGCAAGAGGGGATGAGCAGCTGCCAGATAAAGCCAGTGCAGATCTCCAGGGGATCATTTCACACGATGGCAGCCCTTGTACAGGCCCCATAGACATTAGAATGTAGATTAACCTGACAATAAAAATTGAATGTCTAAGTGACTATACACCAATGTTCACTTTCTTGGACCTCCACATGTAAATTTAAATTTCCTTTTTTTCCTCACAGAATAATTAGTAATTTTTTTTAATTACACATTAAAATTTGGCATTTATTTCTACCATCAATAGTATAAAATATTCAAATAAGTGGAAAACTACTTCATGCTAACCTGTGGTGTGGTGCTGGAGTCCATTTTGGAAACTGGAGTTTTCAATTGTAATTATTTATTGAAAAGCCTTTCACACTGGGTGATGAGTAGTTTCCTACACCATGATGTTTTTGGGCCTCATACGTCCGTCCAAAAGTTGTAGATCCAGAGGGGTCAATGACATACAGAACAGGAGTTGCAGGTGCCCGTTTATTAATTTAGATTATGGTTGCCAGCGGAAGGAAGATGGCAGCCGGAAACCAGCGCTGGATTTGCCACCAAACAAAGTCTTCTATAACTGATTGTATATCGAATTCTAGTTCAGTTTGTATTAGAGTGAACGGACGATATAGTAAAGAGATTCATTATGTATTTTGTAGCTAAATACATTGAACTTTAATTGGTCCTTAGAAAATCAATAGAATTTCTTTACAGTCCCAATGCGGGAGATTTACTTAGACAGGAGTTTCACAAACCAGTCTAAAAGCAAAATAGGTTGGTGTAAAATGCGCCTGATTTATTAAGAGGTGCACGTCTCTTAATAAAGAAGGTGCATTTCTGGCTGTACATGCGCCAGGAAGGGGGAATCTACGCCAGCTACAAGCTGGAGTATATTTCGACTATAATTTTGGCCAGTTTCTGGTGTGAAATATGGAAAATTTGTCAGCCTGTGGAAGGTCCACCCACTTTTCGGTAAAATGGTGTGTGTAACACAAATGCTGCAAGTCACATTTTTTTGCAACTTTCGCGCCATTTATTTTTCCAGAAAACTGGAGTAAAACTATTTATCAGTTCACTCCAATGAACTTAGGCTTCATATCTGCAGTTTACAGACCCTACAATGGTCAACCTATTGTCCATCGAGCTCAACGGACTAAAAAAGTATGGTGTCACTTGGCATGGCGTCACTTGGCATGGCGTCACTTGGCATGGCGTCACTTGGCATGGCGTACCTCTTCCTATTTTTTACAGTAATAAATCTACACCAGTACCTGCTTATCGATATAGGTGCCTTTATGTAGGAGGATGGGTATATTCAAACCATGAATTCTGAATGCCACCTTGGCTAATTTATGCAAATCTGAACACATGCACCTAAACACTATTGTTCCTGAAATGCATACCACTAAAACATGGGTTCATAGGGCCATCTCCCATTAACAAAGGATTATTAATCAACAGCCGACACAGATAACCCTCACCCCTTCTCATATCTATAAGCCAAAAATACTTCTCAAGATTTGCTATCCAAATTTAACAAAATAATTCCTTTGTGCCAGGTAAGCACCATTAAGTCTTATGAAAATACACAGTCCAAAATTAGAGTCCATATTTGATAGTGAAAAGATAACAGGTCCTGAATCTGCTCTCTATTGTTTCAGAGCGGAGTATGTGACAAAATGTACATGTGGATTTAAATAGACATCTTTTACATCTCTATAAGCTCCATGCTGCAGAAAATGGGTGGAACAAGGCAACTGTTAACACATCCCATCTGCAGCATAGAAGAATGCCCACCGAGGGGTTAAGCCCATATGACAATTGGCCTCTCCCATAGTCTATATATTTTCCAAAATATCCCCAACCTTCACCTCCCACTATGCTGAAAGATATATTATTACACTACTATATGGCGGCATTAACAATGGGTCCACACCTTTCCATGTATTCATTGTCTCAATACACTTTTATCAGTAGGAAATTATTATTCCCTTTAAACCCTTTTTTATGTGGTAAATAGGTAATAATTTTATTCTTCGTGCCATGTGTGTCATATTATTGGTATATCACATTTTATTATACTGTGGGTATTTTATTAGACGTTACATTATTATATGTACTCTTTCGGCATTAATCCTTATTTCACGTCTTGTCTGTCAAACTCACCGTTACCGTAACAACCACCCTTTAGGTTGGGTTCCCACAGTGCAGATTTGCTGCAAATTTTGCATGCGTTTTTTAAGTCAAAACCAGGAACGGAACCTAAACAGACGAAATATATAACGGATGGGCTTATAGGTCTGCTCTCCTGGATCCAATTCTGGTTTTGGCAAAATCTGCAGCAAATCTGCTCTGTGGGAACCCAGCCGTACAATTGCCACCACACGTATTTGATCACTGTCACCTATGTGATACAAGGAATGACAGCCCTCAGTAGATCCTCTCGATGCAGCCCCATGCTTCCTATGCATTTTTCTCAGCACAGTATTAAAATGTGTGCAATATACGTGCTCAGAATACTAAAAGGAATAGATAATAGTGAATCATTGATTTTGACTCCTGATTTGGATAAAAGTCAGTGGTCTGAATGAACGCAGTGAATGAGAATGTTCCAATATCGTGATGTTCTATACATTTCCCACCATTGTATACTGTCCCTTTAAAATGCACATGCAGAGATGTTACTGTAAAGCTGCGACTACTCACCGGACTAGCACTGGTACAAGCGGAGGATGCTGCTGGAATGACTGCAATTTCCAATCTGCCTTTGTTATCCAAGCTTCAAGCCAAGGGATTCCTGCCAGGGTGGGTGAGACTGCTCCCCGGTCCTAGTGCCTAAAAAGAGCGGACTCCTCCTGCTTTGCTTTAACCCTTTGTCTGCTGCTATTTTAACTCCTATTCTGCTTCTAGAATTTATTCCCCTGCTTCATCCCATTTTTATCATGCAGCTACAATATCATACAACCACTTTGTCCATTTGTGTATATATGTGAATCTTTAGATGCTATGTTAAACAATCGCTGATGAAGAGATCTAGGTAGTCTGGAAAGTGTGCTATTTGTTATCATATATATTTTAGTTAGCCATTAAAAGGTATCATATAAAGATGTAGCAGGCCTAAACGATCCATATAACTCTTTTGGGTTGCACCATTTTAGCACCAACATAAGGCGAGTTTCAGACGGCTGCTGTGTGGCTACATTTTGCAACCTTATGCGATTCTGCTGAACCAAATTTAGATCGCCATAGAACCTGTTGGTGATCTAAGTCTAGTTCAGTAGAACCACGGGGGCTCTAGGTATCGTAGTTGTAATACAAACACAAAAAAAATATCGGCTAAAATAATGCAGATAATGCACTCATATTCCAATATAAAACCCAGTCATGGTGATATGTTAGCAAGTTGTGCCACATGACAAACTCATGCTGTCATTTTATTTCTACTTTTGCCCTATAATATATATACATACCAAAGACTAAATACATACTATATATATATATATATATATATATATATATATATATATATATATATATACATAGCATACGCCTCTCATTACAAGCCATTTTATGATCACTTTATGTTCTGATCTATCCAGATTCACTCTTGCACAAGTAAAGCGAGTTACCATTTCACAGTTTAATAAGATAATGTGTGAGTGATTTATAAGCTGTAAAATGAAAATATCACCACATTTGTTAATCATTTTAGTGCACTAGGTCCTGTATGATCATCGCCTTGAGGATATTTTGATGTAATGTATTTTAGCAGGGGATACTTGGCTTCGAAACATTGTGAAACGCTGCAGTAGGTTAATTAAATAATACATGAATTCTTTGATATACCACTGTACAGATCCATTCAACTTAAAATAAAAAATAAAAAAAGCAATGGTAATTATAACGTTTTGTTCATTAGATCTGTTTTTGGAAAAGCTGGGTGACAGGAAATATGTTTGCCATTAGTGCTCCTAATTTTTCCTGAATCTTGAAAGGGAAGTATGCCTTGTCGTATAACATGTGGTTGTACTTATGCATAAGTAGGTAGATTTGCCATTCTGGAGCCTGGGGAAGCTGGATGATTACCCACTGTGGGATATTTAAAGAGGCTCTGTCACCACATTATAAGTGCCCTATCTCCTACATAAGGAGATCGGCGCTATAATGTAGATGACAGTAATGCTTCTTATTTTAAAAAACAATCTATTTTCACCACTTTATTAGCGATTTTAGATTTATGCTAATGAGTTTCTTAATGCCCAAGTGGGCGTGTTTTTACTTTAGACCAAGTGGGCGTTGTACAGGGGAGTGTATGACCAATCAGCGTCATACACTTCTCTCCATTCATTTCTTCAGCGCATAGTGATCCTGCTAGATCCTTATGTGCTGTCTTATACTAACACATTAACGATACTGAAGTGTTTAGACAGTGAATAGACATTCCACGGGATGTCTATTCACAATCTCTGCACTTCGTTACTGTTTCTATGGTATTTACAGCAGAGCAAGCATAATCTCGCGAGATTACGCTGTAGATGACAGGTTACAACGAGATTACTCTTGCTCTGCTGTAACTACCACAGAAACAGTAACGAGGTGCAGGGATTGTGAATAGACATCCTGTGGAATGTCTATTCACTGTCTAAACAGTATCGTTAATGTGTTAGTATAATACAGCACATACTGATCTAAAAGGATCCCTATGCGCTGACTAAATGAATGGAGAGGAGTGTATGACGCTGACTGGTCACTGATTGGTCAGCGTCATACACTCCTCTGTACAACGCCCACTTGGTCTAAAGTAAAAACACGCCCACTTGGGCATTAAGCAACTCATTAGCATAAATCTAAAATCGCTAGTAAAGTGGTGAAAATAGATAGTTTTTCTAAATAAAAAGCACTTACTTTTTGAGATACTGCTGCTTTGTATTCTCTATACAGAGCAGCTGTATCTTTCGCTATGAACTGAATCCGTCATTCCCGTGGACCTGACGGGTTCAGTGTCAGCGGGTCCTGCGTGTCTCTGACACAGGATCCCCCTGCAATCTATCACATCTAAGATTTGATCTTAGATGTGATAGATTACAGGTGGATCCTGTGTCAGAGACACGCAGGACCCGCTTTCACTGAATCCGTCAGTCCCACGGACCTGACGAGAGCAGAATTTAGTGAACGATACAGCTGCTCTGTATAGAGAATACAGAGCAGCTGTGTCTCAAAAAGTATTTTTTTTTTTACAATAGTAGAAATAAAATGACAGCTTGTCACGTGGCACAAAAAAAAAATGCCATTGAAGGGTTTACTTAGCCTTTGAAACACTGCAACAAAATGCATTTAATTTCAGTAAAGCTCACCCCATTTTCCCTTTCAGAATATATTCAGGTATTGCTTAACTAGCTATTCAATAATAAAATCCTATTATTAAAATTCCTCCCTTTAGCAACAAAAGCAATGTAATAGATGGCCATAACATGACCACCAGACACAGACCACTGCGGTTCTATTGGGCCGAACTTAGACCACCATAGCAGACTAAAAAAACGGAAACATGGAAGTGTACACGGAGTACACACAGGAACCACACTGATACAATCACGGACACACGGATCCGTGAAAAACGGCCGTGAAAACGGTGATGGAAGTGCGCATGAGGCCTAGTTTTCAGAATTCAGTTCAGAAGAACCACGGCATTAGAAAAATGTATTCCGTGGTTTAAACATTTTTTTTCATTATATATTATGATTTTTAATACAGTTGGAGTTGCAGGATCCCAACCTATCCTAGTAAAACGTAGACAAACGTATGGCAAAAGAACACTCAAAGTCAAAGTCTATGGTCATGTTGGCGCATACTTCGGGAGATTTTCCCAGGTTATACGTGGACCATAACAGATGTAGTGTAAACTTAGCCTGACCGATACCACACGTAATCAAAATGAACACAGATATAATACAAAAAAAATATCAAAAATATGTATGTCTGGCTCCACGTCTGTGTAAATATAAAGCACTGTGATATGCTGTGTGTCTGAATAAGATAGTAAAAATATATATAGCACTATGGCAGACAACATGTCTGTAATAAAATAATATAAATATATAGCACTATGGAAGGCTATTTGGATCGCTTGCAACTGCTTCCTCACTGTGCTGTTGGCGCGAGCACAAACCTACACAGACTTATATAGGAGAGTCGTGTTATGTGACACAACACTGCCAAATTGGCTGTTCAATATCCCAATTCGCCAGCAGCAAATCACACATTGTAAATAACATGCACGACAGATCCCAAACTTGGAATGTAACATGGGGTTGCTGGATTGTTTCCCCTTTAAAAGAAGACAATCACAGACCAAAGGGAATTAGAAAAATGTATATAATGGCACATAAAACCTTATGGTTACTATCTCTTTAAGGCCAGATTCACACGAACGAGTGCAAACTCAGACGTGAAAAAATGCAGTTATTTCACGTCCAAGTTGCACCCGTGCGGGACCCGTTTTCACGGATCCCCATAGACTTGAGTCTATCGAGGGATCCGTGAAAACGGACGGAAATGGGACATGTTCTATTTTTCAAAGGACCCTTCACACACTCCGTTAAAACAACAGCCGCGTGAACAGCCCCATTGAAATATATGCGTCCGTATGATGGCTGTTGTTTTAACGGCCGTCACACGGACGTATACTACGGTCGTCTTAATTCGGCCTAAGAGGAACAATATGCTTAAATGGTCACTAACTTTTAAACAAACTTTGCATAAGTGCACAATGTGGCGATACGGGTGGGGCTTTTCAGTCCCCTTTTCCCCACCTAGGATGTCATGCTGCATATTTTCACATATTCTGGTATTTATTACCCGTCTGTTTTGTACTTATCAGGGTGGCCAAATCCTCCTTTATAAGTCATTTTTAGCATGTGTCTGCTATTTTAAATGATTTTAACTTTGTACATTTCGTATTGCTGTTGAAATAAAAGATTTTTATGGTACTTTTTATGTTTTCACTATTTAGTTGCCATATACATACTCATTTCTTTGTTGGTATTGTAGTTCGTGGTTTATAGGGTATGTGACATTCTTATTTTTGCGGTGCCCGCTGGGGATACTTTCCTATGTTACTTCACACAGTCTCTGTTAGGCTCTCAACGTTCACTGTGTAGTGGCGACAATCCCTCTCTTTCTGTACCCCTGTTCTCAAAGGTTCTCCCTTTCATGGTCACAGATCCCTGCGTCTCAAGGGTTCTGTCTCTCACACGTTGATTTCCATGCCACCTATCCCATTGTCTACTCCACCAAGTCCTGTCTAGTTTAGGACTACACTACCAGGTCACATCTCAGGCCTGCAGGGTAACTAGTCCTCAATGTAGTTACCTGTAAAGGATCTGCCAGGTACTACGTCTGTGTATACTCCCGGGATTAATCAGTCGACACCTGAGGCCAGACCTCTTAGACTGACACCGGCTCCCACCAACCAGGGTGGCAGGCTCAGGAGTGGGAGAGCCTATCGCGGCCTGGTCAGTCGGAGTTAGCTCCGCCCCCTGTCCATTTATACCTGCCGTGTTCTCTTCCTCAGTGCTTGTTATTCTTCTTGGATTCCTGGCCCCACTGCTGCCTTGCTCCAGCCTGCTTCTGCCGTGCTTCTGCCTTGCTTCAGTTCCGCTTATCCTGCTTCGCTTTGCCCCTGGCTTGCTTCCTGCTCCGTGCTCTCGTTGGTATACTCCACTACATCCTGATCCTGACTGACTCATTCACCGCTCCGTTTCCTCGCGGCGTTCCGTGGGCTACTGACCCTTCCCTTGCGTGTTCCCTGTTTGTACTCCCTTGCACTTAGACAGCGTAGGGACCGCCGCCAAGTTGTACCCCGTCGCCTAGGGCGGGTCGTTGCAAGTAGGCAGGGACAGGGCGGTGGGTAGATTAGGGCTCACTTGTTCCCTTCACCTCCTTCCTGCCATTACATAATAACAAGCCCATACCTAGTCTACCATTTCTCCTACGCTGACGCTATCATGGACTCCCTTGAGATCCTGACCCAGCAGATGCAGGGCCTCTCCCTACAGGTCCAGGCCCTGGCTCAGAGGGTCAACCAGGGTGATGCTGCCTTAGTAGTACCCCTCACCTCACCTCTAGAACCCGACCTCAAGTTACCTGACCGGTTCTCATGTGACCGTAAGACTTTTCTCTCCTTCCGGGAGAGTTGCAGACTTTATTTCCGCCTAAAACCTCACTCCTCAGGTTCCGAGAACCAGTGGGTGGGTATCATTATATCCTGACTCCAGGAAGGGCCCCAAGAGTGGGCCTTCTCCTTGGCTCCTGACGCCCCTGAACTTTCCTCCGTTGATCGTTTTTTCTCTGCCCTCGGACTCATTTACGACGAGACTGACAGGACTGCCTTAGCCGAGAGTCAGCTGGTGACCTTACGTCAGGGTAGGAGACCTGTTGAGGAATACTGTTCTGATTTTAGAAAGTGGTGCGTAGCTTCTCGGTGGAACGACCCGGCCCTAAGGTGCCAGTTTAGGTTAGGATTATCTGACGCCCTGAAGGATCTGCTGGTTAGCTACCCCTCTTCTGACTCCCTAGACCAGGTTATGGCCCTAGCAGTACGACTTGACCGACGTCTCAGGGAACGTCAGCTTGAACGTTTCAATGTGTTCCCCTCTGACTTCCCTGCGATTCCCCCCGAGGTCCCGTCTCCTCGCTCTTCCACGGAGGACTCGGAGGTACCTATGCAACTCGGGGCCTCCATGTCCCCTCGACAACGTAGAGACTTTCGCAGGAAGAATGGTCTCTGCTTCTATTGTGGGGACGACAAGCATCTACTGAACACCTGTCCCAGGCGCAAGAATAAACAGCCGGAAAACTTCCGCGCCTAAGTGATCATCGGGGAGGTCACTTGGGCGCACAGGTATTTCCCGTTAATATGAAACGCAATAAAATTTTGCTTCCCTTTCAGGTCTCGTTTGCTGGCCGGTCTGCCACTGGCAGTGCCTTCGTGGATTCTGGCTCATCTGCTAATATCATGTCTGTGGAATTTGCTATGTCTCTAAAAATGCCTTTTATTGATTTGCCTTATCCTATCGACTCCACTCCTCTTGCTAATGGTTATTTTACTCAGCATACTCCTGTTTTTGAACTCCTTGTTGGCTCCATGCATTTGGAGCAGTGCTCTGTACTGGTGATGCAGGGATTATCGTCCGATCTGGTATTAGGTCTTCCCTGGTTGCAGCTGCATAATCCCACGTTTGATTGGAATACTGGGGATCTCACCAAATGGGGTAGTGAATGCCTGATGTCATGTCTTTCGGTTAACTCTATTTCTCCCCGGGATGAGGTAAACACGCTTCCTGAGTTTGTTCAGGACTTCGCTGATGTGTTTTCTAAGGAGGCCTCCGAGGTGTTGCCCCCCTCATAGAGATTACGATTGTGCCATCGATTTGGTGCCTGGTGCCAAGCTTCCTAAGGGTAGGATATTTAATCTTTCATGTCCTGAACGTGAAGCTATGAGGGAGTATATCCAAGAATGCCTGGCCAAGGGTTTCATTCGCCCCTCGACTTCTCCTGTAGGTGCTGGCTTCTTCTTTGTGGGGAAGAAGGATGGTGGTCTTTGGCCGTGCATTGATTATCGGAACCTGAATAAGGTCACCGTAAGGAACCAGTATCCCCTTCCTTTGATTCCGGATCTTTTTAATCAGGTTCAGGGGGCCCAATGGTTTTCTAAGTTCGATCTACGGGGGGCATATAACCTTATCCGCATCAAAGAGGGGGATGAGTGGAAAACTGCGTTCAACACACCCGAAGGTCATTTCGAATACCTGGTCATGCCCTTTGGGTTGTGTAATGCCCCTGCCGTCTTCCAGAATTTTATTAATGAAATTCTGAGAGATTACCTGGGTAATTTTCTTGTAGTGTACCTTGATGACATACTGGTGTTTTCCAAGGACTGGTCTTCCCACGTGGAGCATCTCAGGAAGGTCCTCCAGGTCCTCCGGGAAAATAATCTGTTTGCGAAGACCGAAAAATGTGTGTTTGGGGTACAGGAGATACCATTTTTAGGTCAAATCCTCACTCCTCATGAATTCCGCATGGACCCTGCCAAGGTTCAGGCTGTGGCGGAATGGGTCCAACCTGCCTCCCTGAAGGTGCTACAGTGTTTTTTGGGGTTCGCTAACTATTACAGGAGATTTATTGCCAACTTCTCGGTCGTCGCTAAGCCTCTTACGGACCTTACTCGCAAGGGTGCTGATGTCCTCCATTGGCCCCCTGAGGCCGTCCAGGCTTTTGAGACCCTCAAGAAGTGCTTTATCTCAGCCCCCGTGCTGGTTCAGCCCAACCAAAGGGAGCCATTTATTGTGGAGGTTGACGCATCCGAGGTGGGAGTGGGGGCCGTCTTGTCCCAGGGTACCAGCTCCCTCACCCATCTCCGCCCCTGTGCTTACTTCTCTAGGAAGTTTTCGCCCACGGAGAGTAACTATGATATTGGCAACCGCAAACTTTTAGCCATTAAATGGGCTTTTGAAGAGTGGCGTCACTTCCTGGAGGGGGCCAGACACCAGGTAACGGTCCTTACTGACCATAAGAATCTGGTTTTCCTAGAATCTGCCCGGAGGCTTAATCCTAGACAAGCTCGTTGGGCACTATTCTTTACCAGATTTAATTTCTTGGTCACCTATAGGGCTGGGTCCAAAAATATTAAGGCTGATGCACTGTCACGTAGTTTCATGGCCAATCCTCCTTCCGAGAAGGATCCTGCTTGTATTTTACCCCCTGGTATAATCGTTTCTGCCACTGATTCTGATTTAGCTTCTGACATCGCGGCTGATCAAGGTTCAGCTCTCGGGAACATCCCTGGGGACAAACTGTTTGTCCCCCTGCAATACCGGCTAAGGGTACTCAGGGAAAAGCATGACTCCGCACTATCTGGTCATCCTGGCATCTTGGGTACCAAACACCTCATTACCAGAAACTATTGGTGGCCTGGGTTGCCTAAAGACGTTAGGGCTTACGTCGCCGCTTGTGAGGTTTGTGCTAAGTCCAAGACCCCTAGGTCCCGACCTGCGGGCTTACTACGTTCCTTGCCCATTCCCCAGAGACCTTGGACCCATATCTCCATGGATTTTATCACCGATTTGCCTCCATCTCAGGGCAAGTCGGAGGTGTGGGTGGTAGTAGACCGCTTCAGCAAGATGTGCCACTTTGTGCCCCTTAAGAAACTACCTAACGCCAAGACGTTAGCTTCTTTGTTTGTTAAACACATTCTGCATCTCCATGGGGCCCCAGTCAATATCGTTTCTGACAGAGGGGTACAATTTGTTTCCTTATTTTGGAGAGCTTTTTGTAAAAAGTTGGAGATGGATCTGTCCTTCTCCTCCGCCTTCCATCCCGAAACTAATGGCCAAACGGAAAGGACTAACCAATCCCTGGAACAATATTTAAGGTGTTTCATCTCTGACTGTCAATTTGATTGGGTCTCATTCCCTCCCCTTGCCGAATTTTCCCTGAATAACCGGGTCAGTAACTCGTCAGGGGTCTCCCCGTTTTTCTGTAATTTCGGGTTTAACCCAAGGTTCTCCTCCGTTTCTCCTGGTTGTTCCAATAATCCCGAGGTAGAGGACGTTCATCGGGAACTGTGCACAGTCTGGGCCCAGGTTCAGAAGAACCTAGAGGCGTCCCAGAGCGTACAAAAGCTTCAGGCTGATAGTAGACGTTCTGCTAACCCCCAGTTTGTCGTCGGGGATCTGGTCTGGTTGTCGTCCAGGAACTTGCGCCTTAAGGTCCCGTCCAGGAAGTTTGCTCCCCGAATTATTGGACCTTATAAGATCATTGAAGTCCTCAACCCTGTATCCTTCCGTCTGGAGCTGCCCCCATCCTTTCGCATACATGACGTCTTCCATGCCTCCCTCCTTAAACGCTGCTCCCCGTCCTGGTCCCCCTCGAGGAAACCTCCTGTTCCCGTTCTCACCCCTGAGGGGGTGGAATTCGAGGTGGCCAAGATTATGGACAGTAGGATGATCCAGGGCTCCCTCCAGTACCTGGTCCATTGGAGAGGATACGGGCCGGAGGAGAGGACTTGGGTACCTGCTCGTGATGTTCACGCTGGGGTATTGATCAGGAGGTTCCACCTTCTCTTCCCCACTAAACCGGGTCCTCTTAGTAAGGGTCCGGTGGCCCCTCATAAAGGATCTGCCAGGTACTACGTCTGTGTATACTCCCGGGATTAATCAGTCGACACCTGAGGCCAGACATCTTAGACTGACACCGGCTCCCAGCAACCAGGGTGGCAGGCTCAGGAGTGGGAGAGCCTATCGCGGCCTGGTCAGTCGGAGTTAGCTCCGCCCCCTGTCCATTTATACCTGCCGTGTTCTCTTCCTCAGTGCTTGTTATTCTTCTTGGATTCCTGGCCCCACTGCTGCCTTGCTCCAGCCTGCTTCTGCCGTGCTTCTGCCTTGCTTCAGTTCCGCTTATCCTGCTTCGCTTTGCCCCTGGCTTGCTTCCTGCTCCATGCTCTCGTTGGTATACTCCACTACATCCTGATCCTGACTGACTCATTCACCGCTCCGTTTCCTCGCGGCGTTCCATGGGCTACTGCCCCTTCCCTTGCGTGTTCCCTGTTTGTACTCCCTTGCACTTAGACAGCGTAGGGACCGCCGCCAAGTTGTACCCCGTCGCCTAGGGCGGGTCGTTGCAAGTAGGCAGGGACAGGGCGGTGGGTAGATTAGGGCTCACTTGTTCCCTTCACCTCCTTCCTGCCATTACATTACCTCTCCAGTCCATCAAGAGAGGGATCCTTCTAAATCCCCAAAAGTACCTAACTACAGCCACCCCGGGTTTGTACTCAGTTCTGCTCACCCGACCACTGGTTCTCATACCGGGCTTACCATTTTCTACAGCCCCAGAAAACTTCCCAGAGCTAAACACTCTAGGCTAACAGTACTTTTCAGCCGCCCCCGCTTCAAAGGCAACCTATATGATACAACTATAAGCTTACCCCTTTCGGCCCATAGACAACCGGTGATCACTTTTTTAGCCCGCCATCCGTTCCGTGACTCACATCCCAGACCTCTATTGATAAAGCAGTATTGCTCTGCACAGAGACTTGCTTACTCTTGGCAGCCCCTCTCATCATCTCTGCTCAAGCCTTCTGTCCACCAACTCCTCAGCTAGCAGAAGCACAAGCTTGCTTCCTATAATTACCAGGTCCCGGTTTATTATTGCAGAGACCTTCAACACTCCGGTTAGCGCACACTTACCCAAATGGCACCAATCCTTCCTCGTGGGCTCTCACTTTTCCACCTGACTACATGATGATGCAGCGCATTAGTGTCAGCCGACCTACATGACAAAAGATTATATAGAGTGCAACACAACATATATAAACAGTGAACATGTAAACAGTCTATAAGCTGCAAATGGAGGTTATACCGTTTATCCTCCTTACAGGTAGATTTAATATGCAGTAAATAGCATGGTCAGGAAATATACTAGGTTTCGACCAAACAATATACAGTATATCTGTAATGTCCGTGGCTGCGGGCCGTCAGCTCCACTCCCCCCTGACAGTCGGCAAGCGCTGGCCCCAGCCTCTTCCTCAGGAGATGCCAGCACTCACTTCCAGTCACTTCAGCCGGATCCCGTAGGGTGCGCGCGCACGCTCGTGCCTGCTCTTAAAGGGGCAGCGCACGCACCAGACTTTTGATGAACTTTGAACCTGTGAGTACCCTGGACTATAATAGGGGTCCAGCCCCCTGCTTCTATGCCTGAGCGTTGTTGATGTTTTCCAAGTTTGTCTATGTGATCGCCTCCTAGTGTCTTCCTGTTCCTATTCCCTGCATTCCATACTATCCTGGTCGAGCACTGTGCTGTGCCAAAATCGTGTCATGCTGTATCCCACGTCTGATCTACTTCACCTCCTCTGACGTCTATCTGCTGCCTAGTCTCAGCCGAGCCTGCCATACTGCTGTCCGAGCTGCCACAGGTACCTATACGAACTATAGACATTGACCTGCGCCCTGTTGGCCAGCTGCCTTACCGCCAAGGCGGTACGGCCCAGTGGGTCCACAGACCCTTCATGATAATATCGTAGTAGTGAATTATTTTGAAACTGTAATTTGCCTAGCTCTAGATGGGTTAATTCGTGGTAGCTTCCACTGTTATGACATCTTACAGTTGTAAATATATGCACTTCCCAAATTTGTTCCTTATTTGCATATTCTATTTTAATTGGTACTTCAAGCTGTACCATACCTAGAAACACACACTTCATGCTCAATTTATCAGGACTACATACTTAGTACTTCGTTGGGACGCCTTATGCCCATATGTTGTAATTTCCACTATTGTACAGTACATAGAGATATCTGACTTTTTCCCTGATTAATACTATCTGTTATTTGACAAATTGTTTGCTTGTACACATCTAACAACCCTCTGCTTCAACATCCAATTGCTACTATACAAAATAAATTTGGCCCCTGTCTCCAACGTTTCCTCAAGGAGGACCAGGCAGACTCCCTCACAGACTCCACTTCTGCACCTGTAGGAAATATACAAATTGTGTAACACTAAGATCTAAGGACAAAAGTTGATTATTGTAAGTTGATCATAAAATCACTTACAGGATTTCTCCAAGTGGTCTTCTTCGGCATGCAAGCTTTGACATTCTTCTGTAGTGGACTCCTAAACCTACAGACTGAACCAGTCCTGTTTCATTTACCCCTTTTGATTCTGACAATGTACCAAACCCTAAAGCTGTCATATGTGTGTACATGAGGAATAACAATATTTCTGGCCATTATATTACTTTTCCCCTGCAGGCTCTATCTCTAAATCTCAGTTTTTTCTTAGCTAGTGGGTGGGTCCTAACTTCTATGATGTCTACGATATGAATCATGGAGAAGAGAGCATCCTGCTCCCCATTCTTTGTGTAGCACAAACTCCGAAGCAGCAGCATGGAGGACATTACACAGCAGTACCGAGCAATGGAGATGTGAATCAAGCACTAGGGTGACATAGAACACAAAGTGGAAGCTGTAGCATTGTCTATGAGTGTCTTTCTCTGACTCCCTCCAGTAGCTTCCCCCCTCGCCCCTCTCCATAGACTTCTATGGGCAGCTGTATTCTGATCCCTCAGTGAGCTAAAAATCTGTCTTGTCCTTCAAGTATTTTAGCATTGAATTTAGAGTGAATGATCAGTGCAGGAGGGATGGTGCTGGGGAGAAGTGCCTGATAAGTGGAGAAAGTGGCATTTTTCTCTAACAAGATAAATTACAAAGTTTCTTATATTCACTTGTACTATGTATTTATGCAGTTTGTTGAAAGGTTAGTGACCGTTTAAAGCGTGTCATTTCAGGTGACTCTTCAGAATAAACTGTCATGTGTGTGTACATGAGGAATAACACTATTTCAGGCCATTAAATGACTTGTATAAAGCATCTTTCACCAGTTTTCACCTCTGTATGCTCTCTCTAAATGTCAGGCTTCCCAGAGCTAGGGGGCGGGGACTAGCTCATATGATGTTCCCCATGTATTGCATAGAGAGGATGTCCTGCTGTCCTATCTCTCTGTAGCACACACTCAGAAAAAGCAACATGGAGGACATTATAGAGCAGTACTGAGCAGTGTAGCTGTGAATCCAGCACTGGGTAAGATAGAACATTTACTAGAAGCTGAAGCAGCGTCTTAGTGTGTCTGTCTGACTCTGTCTGCCTGCAACAGCTCTCTCCCCCTCCCCTCTCTAAAGACTTTTATGAGCAGCATGTAACCGGATTGCTCAGTGAGCTGATATAATCTGTCTCCTCTCTCAAGACATATTTTAGTAAATTGAGAGTGAATAATCAGTGCAGGCGGCAGGGTGAAGAAGAGGAAGTGGCTCATAAGTGGAGAAGGAGGCATTTTTCTCTAATAAGCTTTATTAGAATGTTTCGTATATTTGCTTGTATTATTGAATTATGCAAAATTTCTTAAAACAGTGACAAATTAAGACAAACTCTAGCCTAGAATTTATGAATATCCATAGCAGACAACATACACAAGCACCTGTCTATATGAAAATATCCACTGTTAAAGGCTAGTAAACCTTTTGAAAGGCAAAAAAAAATGTTGTTTTTTTTTACTAAAAAGGTGTATCAGTGTGCTTTGTGTAACTTTGTGAATACTTTTTATTAAAAATAATTTTTACTATTTTAAATACAGCTGCTCTGTATTCTCTATACAGAGCAGCTATATCTAGCGCTATTCCCTGAATCCGTCAGTCCCGCGGTCCTGACAGGCTCAGTGTCGGCGGGTCCTGCGTGTCCTGTAAACTGAGATGTGAGCTGTGAGCCGTCACTGAAGCCGTCAGGTCCGCTGGACTGATGGATTCAATGAAAAGCTCTAGATACAGCTAAAAAGTAAAAATTATTTTTAATAAAAGGTATTTACAAAGTTACACGAAACACACTGATACATCTTTTTATTTAAAAAAAAAAAAAAAAAAGATGTACATAGCTTTTAAGGCCACTATTACCTATTCCGTGAATGACCTAGTGGTAGATTTTGCATATCAGTCAAGAATTTTGAAATTATACGGAACTCTACTTTTCTATGGCCACATGCACACAACCCTGATTTACACGGATTGGTGTGGGGGCCACAATTGCGGAACGCAAAATCTCAGGACAAGTCATTAAACGGTCCGCAATTGCGGTGAATGGTTATGGATCCGTGGGTCTAGATGACACATGGATGCACAGCAAGTGTTGCGTTATAAAGTGGATGCGTTATGGCCACAATACTTCTGTGGTTGTACTGAGCCAAACTTCGGTTTCTATAGTAATCTAAATCTGATTCAGTAGAACCGCAGGGCAATCTGGGTTTTGCGGCCTTAAAATCCAATGAATAGAAAAACTAGTATCCTGCTACTTATTCATTTCAGTAATTTAAGCCAAAATAAATTTAGTGCATATATATATATCCCATAAGGAAAAAATAATGGCTGATTCACAGCATGTATCATGATGAGACTGACCTAATACAGGGGCCAGTCTGCAGCACACAAGGTAACACATGAGAAACACTGTCATGCTGCGCCAGCAGATGACTGTTCATGTGTAGAATTCTCTGTGGGCTGTACGGCTCAGCTGTTCTTTAGGGATACTAGCCTTCCAGCCGCATACTAGAAATAATTGTAATTCAGCTGGACTAACTTCCTGTTACCAGCTCTGACAGCTGAGAGACCATCTCTGTTTAAAGGGCTGTCCCGTATCTGCTACCCGCCTCTCTCCTGGTTAATGCACGAATAAGCTAATAAAGAGTCACTTTGGAATCCCTCATCACTGCACCACCTGCTCATTCATTTACTGCTATTTTATTTGTTAAAGTCGGCTTTAGGGATTAAGAAATGTGTTTAAAGGGCTAAAATTCACTGCACATTGTTATCCTTTTACAGAGAAGCGTAACTTGAAGCACCTGGGCCACCAATGCAAAATCTGTAACAGGGCCCCCCCCCCCCTACCATGTGCCATTCGTAAAACTGGGGTCCCTCTATACAAAAAAGAGAACAAGGAGTCATATACCATTTATAGTATGAAAATTGAAAATCTAAATCTTTATTATTACACATAAATATACAATGTAAAAACTAAAGAGGATCCAAAACAGGATTTGACTGTATATGAGCTACTATGGAATATATAGGCATCAAGATGGTACAAATCTAGTACATCGGTGTGATACAGTGCTAGAGATATACTATATAATTGTGCAATGAACCTATATAGAAGATACCAAATGGTGTGCCTAGTGACATACACTAAATGTAAGCTGTAGCTCATGCTAATATGGAATATAGGAATAGTGCGAAGTAATCAATGGCATATCCACAGAAGAAAGGGTATATAATGGTATAAGTTTGGAAAAACTTTTACATATGGTGGAGGTAAAGATTATACATTGATGGAAAACCTTAAAATAGTCTGCCAATAGTGCAGTTCCCCAAACAAGAGTACATGTAAACAAAGTCCCATTGGAATATCAAATAGCAAAGTGCATTACCCATAAATATAGTGCAGTCTAAGTGGCTAAGAAAAGCACCCGACGCGCGTTTCACGTATAGCTTTATCAAGGGGTGATGACAATGGAAGTTGTGTAAAGACATGTGGTACATTATAGGCTAATCATGACCTGGGTCAACAGCGTGCTTTATCGAAATTATACGAGAATATAGCCTCAGACCATCAAACGCCTCTGCGCATGCGCCGCAGCCAAGACGTGTCACTAAGGAAACGGCGCAGGCACAGAGTATCGGAAAGACAGCCTAGAATGAAGACTCCGCAAATCGATTCACAGCGCTTGCGCATCCCCAAAGAAAGATATGCATAAATCAACTAAATATGAAAAGGAGTATATATCATGTACATTATCTATCCACCCCTGGAATACCCCTATCTTCAGTGAGTATATAGTGCAAACAAGTAGTATAATTACAGTACAAGTCGCTACGGCAAAAACCACATAGCTAAAATATGTAATACATAATTACATCAAGAACAGTGAAAAAAATATATATTATTTTAAGATACAATTGCTTGATTCGTAAAGTGAAATTCCAATCAGTACAACTAAGTACTAAAGTGAAAAAAGTGGTCACGGAACAACATGCACAATAACAATTACATGCTTTACCTTAAACAATACAGGTGCGTAAAAAAATATACTGGATGCAAAAAAATGGAACACAAAGGGCGTGATTCCATCTTCACATGCACAGTATATTTTTAAACACATATAAAATGTGATAGAAGTGGAAAAATCTGCGAGTGGAGTAGTACTCAATAAAAATGAACTATTATATATATAAAATTGAAAAATAACAAGTGAAAAAAATAATAAAAATATGTGTATGATAAATGTGAGAAGAAAAAATAATGACAAAATAAAAATGAAATAGAAGAGGAAAAGAGGTATACTAAAGATGAAGACAGTGTCACAGCCATGTTGTATCATCAATACAATATAAAAATATTATAGAGGTCTTGCATGCTTTTGATCCACAGATAGAAAGGGGTAGTTTAAATTGTCAGGGAGTATATATCTGGGAGAACATCATCCAACGCCATCAGATCAGTAGGGCAATAAGAAAATATCTAATCATACAAGAGAAAGTATAAAAATGCCCTAAAACGAAATTTTTCATTGAGCCCAGTAGGGACCATTGTACCAAGGGTTATTATCTATTTACACTCTTTCTGAGCCAGTAACTTCCTCGCATCTCCTCGTCTGACTCCACAGTGTACTCTATGAATCCCCCATTCTTTAAAAGTTCTGGGGTCACATCCATGATGTAATTTTAAATGTTTAAGAATTGTTTTGAGTAGGGTTAGATCCTTCACCTCCTTTGCCGCAATAATGTCCCACACATGTTTCCTAATTCTAATTCGTAGTTGTCGAGATGTCAAACCTACGTACACTATTCAGCAGCCACAGGTTGCATAATAAATCACAAAATATATATCCTGGTATTACAGGATATATATCGCCATATTTTAAATTGCCGCCCGTCACTCATTGATTCGATCGTAGTTGCCCGTTTTATGTTGGCACATGACACACACTTACCACATGGGTAACAGCCCCAAGTTGGACCTCTTGAGGAGAAAGGGTTCTGTTGTTTTGGTACATAATGACTTTTCACCAGAAAGTCCTTAAGATTCCTACTTCTCCTTGCTGTCATTAAAGGGAATGTGTTGCCAGAAAAACATGTTTTTTTTTTTAAATTAAACATTTAGTGTGTGGGTGATTAAACATTGTTCAAATTTTTTTTATTTTTTTCACGAGTCAGGAAATATTATAAATTAATTCTAATTTATAATATTACCCATTTCTGGTCACTAGATGGAGCTATTCCCAAAATTGCAGCATTGCAAAATTGGGTAAAAAGCCCTCGCTCTAGTGAGCTCTCAGCATCCCCCCCTCCTTTATCCTGGCTAGTGCCGGGATAAACGAGGGGTTTGAACGGTGTAACCTCCTACACTGTGTGTCGCCATTTTTTGAGCTAACACACAGTGTAGTAGGTTTACATACAGTAGTAAACACACACAAACACGAACATACATTGAAATCTCTTACCTGCTCCTGCCGCCGCGGCTCCCTCCGGCCCGTCCGCTCCGTCTGCTGCCGCTGGTCCAAGTGCACAAATCCGGAAGCCGCGACCGGAAGTAGTAATATTACTGTCCGGCCGCGACTTCCGGTCCACAGGAAAATGGCGCCGGACGGCGCCAATTTCGAATTCGACTGTGTGGGAGCGGCGCATGCGCAGTTCCCACACAGACGCCGTACACTGAAGTCAATGGGACGGGAGCCGTTCGCAGTCCCTATGGGACTGTGGCTGCCGTATTCCATGTCTGTATGTGTCGTTAATCGACACATACAGAAATGGAACAAAAAATGGCAGCCCCCATAGGGAAGAAAAAGTGTAAAAATAAGAAAAAGTAAAACACAAACACACAAATAAATATAAACATTTTTAATAAAGCACTAACATCTTTAACATATAAAAAAATTATTTGTGATGACACTGTTCCTTTAAGGTTTTTTTTTTTACAAGGTCAATGCAAGGGTGAGTTCTGTCTGTAATATAGGGCAATGCCTATTTAAAATAGTTCTCATTGGCTGCCACTGGTTATTGAATGTCTAAATAAATCTGGTAGGATGAAGATCCGATTGTTTCTTCCCTGATGAATGTAATAAAGATTTACGTTCAGTAGGCTTTGCGTGTCTATACCCTTGCTTAATGCATCTACGGCTGTATCCTGTCTCTAGAAATCTATTATCAGGATCCCTCGATTGACTTTCAAATTTGGTCTCAGATAAGCAGATTTGCCTCATCCTGAGGAATTGACCAACTGGGACAGCTCCTCTTGTGGACTGCATGTGTGCCGATGTTGCGTGTAGCAGGGAGTTCACAGATGTCTTTTTCCTGAAGACATCTGTTTGTAAACCTCCCTCCTCATCCACCTCAATGGCAACATCCAAAAAATCCACTTAACTTTTTGACAAAAGTATACGTCAATTTAATATTGAGATCATTGGTATTAAGTTGCTGCATAAAATGCAGCAACTATGTTTCAGTACCCTGCCAGATTATAAATAAATCATGAATGTATCTCAACCAGCACTGCACATGGTCAGCAGATAGCGCAGGTGCCATCGCCATGAAAAACCTGCCTCTCCCATAGCCCCAGAAACAGGTTCTCATACAATTGCGCGCAGGCCGCCCCCATGACAGTGCCTTGTTTTTGTGAATAGAACACATCTTTGAATACAAGGACATTATGAGTTAGAATGTATTGTAATAGTTCTAATATAAGTTCACAAACATGGCTGTCCCAGTTGCTCATCCCCAGGAAGAGGCAAACTGCATCGACACCATCCTTGTGTCGAATCAGTGGCGTAACTACCGCCGTAGCAGCAGTAGCGGCTGCTACGGGGCCCGCAGCATGAGGGGGCCCGTGTCGCCCGCCGGCACGGGCCCCCACCATGGCCGGAGGCTCCGCTAGCAGCCGCTATGGCTGCTACAGCGGGACGCCACTGAACACTACGGCAGAGCAGGGAGGTATCTCCCCGCTCTGCCATTAACTGGTTCCCGACCGCTGACTGTATTTTTACGGCCAGCGGTCAGGGTCCTTAAAACCCGAGCCATAGACTTTCTACGGTTCGGGTTTTAACTTGCTGCCCACGCGATCGGGCAGCTGAATGTCGGGTCTCCGGCTGTCAGTGACTGCCGGGGACCCTGAGGAGAGGATAGAAGCAGCTTTCGCTGCTTCTGTCTTCTCCGATCACTTGTACACAGCGCTTAATGCGCGCTGTGTACAGGAATAGAGACAGCAGCAGCGGCGCTGTCTCTATTCCTCCCGGTGATCATGTGACTGGTCACATGATCGCCGGGTGCCGTTAGTGGCAGACTGTTGCTGGGTCTTACTAGACCCAGCACAGCCCTATTAGTGACAATCGTCACTATGAGAGGGCTGATTTCCCTTGTAACTGGGGCTGCTGTGCAGCTCCAGTTACAGTGGAAAAACATGGTGTAAAAGAAAGAAAAAATATATATAAAGTTCCCCAAAGGTCTTCTTTGACCTTTGGGGGACAGACCATAGTAATAAAAAAAGAATAAAGTAAAGTGCAAAAAAAATATAAATAATAAATACACATAAAATACCCACGCCAAAAAAAATACCGTTCCCCCCGCCAATCATTGTTGTAACGCTAGCGCTGACCCAATTACCCTAATATAGACATGTAATATATAAAAATTTACGGTAGACAATGACGATTACAAATAAAAGGTCTATTTTAGGGTAAAACTATGTTATTACCAAAAAATAAATAGCTGAAATGTAAAAAAGCTTATTTTTTTACTATTATTTTCAAACTTTATGAATAAAAATTCTAAAATAGCAAAAAAGGTGTGTATAAAAACGATAAAAAATGAAACCTGCATTGTCTACGGAAAAAACTTCGCAAAAATCACGTCGTTAGCCCAACAAATAAAAAAGTTATAGCAATTTAACTAACACGTGCTAAAAATGGCTAAACGGTGTCTGGTCCTGAAGGCGCAAAATAGAGCAAAAGACACGTATCCCCCCCCCCTCTCCACAGGACACGTATCCCCCCCTCTCCACAGGACATGTATCCCCTCTCCACAGGATCTCCACAGGACATGTATCCCCCCCCCCCTCTCCACAGGATCTCCACAGGACAGGGGATACATGTGTGATCGCTGGCATTGATAGGGAGAACGGGGGACTGAAAGCCTCCTGAAGTTCTCCATCACAAACCTCGGACTTCCGGGATCTGTGTCGGCAGCTCCGTAGAAATGAATGGAGCGCCGGGCGCGCTTGTGCGCATGCGTGACCAGCGCTCCTTTCATTTTTATTGAGCTGCGCAGACGCCGGAAGTCAGAGGTTAGTCATGGAGAAGTTCAGGGGACTTTCAGTCCCCCGTTCTCCCTATTGCTGCCAGCGATCACACATGTATCCCCTCTCCTGTGGAGATCCTGTGGAGAGGGGATACATGTATTTTGTAGGACACACTGTAGGTCGCATTTTTTTGAGAGGGGTGACGCTGTATGGCGTTCCCTACAGGGGGGGGGAACGCTGTATGGCGTTCCCTACAGGGGGGGTGGCTGTATGGCGTTCCCTACAGGGGGGGAGCTGTATGGTGTTCCCTACAGGGGGGGCTCTATGGCGTTCTCTACAGGGGGGGCTGTATGGCGTTCCCTACAGGGGGGGGCTGTATGGCGTTCTCTACAGGCGGGGCTGTATGGAGTTCTCTGCAGGGGGGCTGTATGGCGTTATCTACAGGGGGCTGTATGGCGTTATCTACAGGGGGGCTGTATGACGTTCTCTACAGGGGGATGTATGGCTATATCTACAGAGGGGGGCTGTATGGCGTTATCTACAGGGGGGGGCTGTAAAAAAGGCACTATCTACAAGGGGGGGGGGTTGTGTGACACCCAGGGGAGGGGGGGCCCCAGTCAAAAGTTTGCTATGGGGCCCAGTCTTTCCTAGTTACGCCCCTGTGTCGAATACTGGTGTAAAGGGATTCTACGTCAGTTGTAACCAAGAACACATCTGGATCCAAAAAGATCCCGTCTATTCTCATTAACACATCTGTTGTATCCTTCACAAAGGAGGGCTGGCACTCAACCTTTTGTATATGCTATATTTTGGAGTTTCTATTTTTGACTCTTGGAGGTGGAGTGCAGTATACAGGACTCACCTAGCCACTGACACACTGCCTTGGGAGACTGTTTATTATGGTGTCCCTCTATGTAGCAGAGGGACCTTAGTACCCCCTTAGTACCCCCTCCAGCACCAACGGAAGAAGCATCTACTTCTACACCGTGTTCCAAATTATTATGCAAATGTTATTTTTCGCTGATTTTCCTAAACAGTCGATGCAAATGACAGTCAGTATATTCTTCAAGTCATCAACCGTTGGAGTATAATGCGAATTTTATTGAACAAATCTGCTAATGATAACAGATTTTTTTTAGAAGTAAAAAACTCAAAATGCACTGTTTCAAATTATTATGCACAACAGAGATCAAAACATTTTAAAGGTTGTAAAGAGAACTAAAATGGTAATTTGTTGAATTTGCAGCATCAGGTCGTCATATTTACAGAAATCAAAAGCTCTTTCAATCAAAAAAAACTTAACAGGCCAAGTTACATGTTAACATAGGACCCCTTCTTTGATATCACCTTCACAATTCTTGCAGCCATTGAATTTGTGAGTATTTGGACAGTTTCTGCTTGAATATCTTTGCAGGATTTCAGAATAGCCTCCGAGAGCTTCTATTTTGATGTGAACTGCCTCCCACCCTCATAGATATTTTGCTTGAGGATGCTCCAAAGGTACTCAATAGGGTTGAGGTCAGGGGAACATGGGGGCCACACCATGAGTTTCTCTCCTTTTATGTCCATAGCAGCCAATGACACAGAGTTATACTTTGCAGCATGAGATGGTGCATTGTCATGCATGAAGATAATTTTGCTACGGAAGGCACGGTTCATCTTTTTGTACCACGGAAGAAAGTGGTCAGTCATAAACTCTACATACTTTGCCGAGGTCATTTTCACACCACCAGGGACCCTAAAGGGGCCTACCAGCTCTCTCCCCATGATTCCAGCCCAAAACTTGACTCCGCCACCTCCTTGCTGACGTTGCAGCCTTGTTGGGATATGGTGGCCATTCACCAACCATGCACTACTCCATCCATCTGGACCATCCAGGGTTGCACGGGACTCAGCAGTAAACAACATGGTTTGTAAATTAGTCTTCATGTATTTCTGAGCCCACTGCAACCGTTTCTGCTTGTGAGCATTGTTTAGGGGTGGCCGAATAATAGCTTTATGCACACTTGCAAACCTCTGGAGGATCCTACACCTTGAGGTTCGCGGGACTGCAGAGGCACCAGCGGCAATGGCATTTTAGCAGCTGCTCTCCTAATCCTATTAATTTGTCTGGCAGAAACCTTCCTCATTATGCCTTTATCTGAACGAACCCGTCTGTGCTCTGAATCTGGTGAATTGATCAGGATGTCGTCCAAATATACACCACACAGACATACAGAAGATCTCGGAAGATGTCATTCACAAATTCCCGAAATACCGCTGGAGTGTTACACAGACCAAAGGGCATCACGAGATACTCATAGTAACCGTCTCGGGTGTTGAATGCGGTATAACATTTGTCACCTTGACGGATCCGGATCAATTTATAAACCACGCGTAGATCCAGCTTTGTAAAAATCTTGGCACCACGAATTTGATCAAAGAGCTCTGAGATTAGCGGCAAGGGTTACTTGTTTTTGACCGTGGTCTGATTCAAGCCACAGTAATCGATACATGGTCTAAGTGATTCATCTTTCATTTTAACAAAGAAGAATCCAGCTCCGACCCGTGAAGATTTTTGGATAAACACCCTTTCAAGTTTCTCCTTGACGTAAGCCGACATGGCCTGGTTCTCTGGCAAGGAGAAAGGATAGACCCATCCACGCGGGGTGAAGGAATCAGGAAGCAGTTCAATAGGACCATCATAGGAATGATGGGAAGGAAGAACCTCTGCCTGCTTTTTACTAAAGACGTCTGCAAAGCTGGCATAATGTGTATGTAGTCCAGAGAGTGACTGAGGCAGTAAAGGCAGAATAGGATGAACCTGTGGCAGGCAGCGATGAAGAAATTTGGATCCCCATTGGAGGATCTCTTTGGAAGTCCAGTCGGGAACCGGAGCATGTAGACGAAGCCAAGGAAGGCCCAGCAGAATAGAGTTGATAAATTTTGGAAAGACGAAGAAGGCAATCTGTTCCGAGTGGAGGATTCAGACTACGGTTCCGTGATGGAGAGGATAGGATTGGGCAGTGGTTGCCCATTCAGAGGCGACTGAGAGGGGTCTCTCCAGAGTAACCGTGGCCAGATGGAGATGATCTACTAGATCCTGCTGAAATTTTTTTACAGCCGCTCCGGAGTCCAGATAAGCAGAAACGGTATGTGATTTCTCACCAGAGACAATGGTTACTGGAATGGATAATTTGGGAGAGGAATTGGCATTTGGTGTCGTTCCACCTAGGGTTGTCTCTCAAACCAACGCTAGGTACTGGAGTTTCCTGGCTTCTATGGACATTGATGCACAAAATGGGCTTTGTGGCCACAATACAGACACAGACCTGAAGAGCGTCTGCGCTGTTTCTCCTGATCATATAATTTGCATTGGCTCTTCAGGTGGAACAACTGAAGAAGGCAGTAGGGGGTCTCTGGAAAGTGGTGCCAGTCTATAGGGCCGTCTCTCCCGGTGAACCTCCTTAGAACGTTCCTGGATCCTCATGTCGATCCAGGTTGCCAACAGGATAAGGACATTCAGGGTGGAAGGAAGGTCACGTACTGCAAGCTCATCCTAGATGTGTGAACTAGTCCCTGCCAGAAAGTCACCACCAAGGCCTCATTATTCCATGCCAGCTCCACCGCCGGTGTACGAAAGGAGATTGCATACTCCCCTACAGTAGATTCCCCTTGTTTGAGAGTCAGCTGTGAGGCAGCGGCAGTAGATGTTCGACCCGGTTCATCGAACATTGTACAGAAAGTCTCTAGAAATATTGACAGATCAGAGAATTATAGACCCTCTCGTTCCAAGATGTGGTTTGGCCATGCCAGGGCTTTGCCGGAGAGGAGAGAAATAATAAAAACAACTTTGGCCTCATCAGAGGGGAAGAGGTGAGCACGTATCCTGAAGTGAATAGTACACTGATTGATGAACCCTCTGCAAGTCTTGGGATCCCCGTCATAGCGAGGAGAAAGAGGTAATGAAATTGTAGGGCCAAGGTAGGCAGGAGGGTTAGCAGGTGATGGAGCAGCGGAAGCAGCCAGAGGAGGTGCAGGAGGATGATCGAATCAACTTATGATGGAGTTTACCACCTGTAGTAGATGATCCTGGCGTGCTCGGAGGTCACGCATATCCGTTTGCATAATTTGAACTGCGGACTTGGGTTGACCAACGGGTTCCATTGCCTGAGCGTACTGTCACGATTCTGTGGTATGTGGACCCACCAGGCTGCTCCGCTGTAGCGGAGTGGCAAGCTGGCTAAACAACAGTCAATGTAATTCTTTAGCACAAGAGTACCTCTATGAGAGTTCTGACAGACACGAGATGTAACAGATGCTTTGGCACGGATGATTATTGGGGAAGATTCTAATGTTGCGTGCTGGCCCTTTAAAAGGACACCAAGGCGCACGCACTCTACTGGAGCGAGCAATGGACGGGTGCAGTACATGCCGGCGTCCTCGGGGAGGAGAACGTCGGCGCACAGGTAACAAATGCTGGCGTCTGCTAGGAGAAGCCGAATAGCAGTGGACTAATAGCTACATGTACATCCACCAGTGTCCTTCTCTTCTCAGTAAATACGGCAGTGTCCTTCTCTTCTCTGTATTTACACCAGTGTCCTTTCCTTCTCTATACATACAGCAATTTCCTTCTCTTGTCTGTACATACAGCAATTTCCTTCTCTTTTCTGTACGTACACCAGTGTCCTTCTCTTCTCTGTATGTACACCAGTGTCCTTCTCTTCTCTGTATGTACACCAGTGTCCTTCTCTTCTCTGTACGTACACCAGTGTCCTTCTCTTCTCTGTGCATACACCAGTGTCCTTCTCTTCTCTGTACATACACTAGTGTCCTTCCCTTCTCTATACATACAGCAATTTCCTTCTCTGTACATACTGCAATGTCCTTCTCTTCTCTGTACATACACCAGTGTCTTTCTCTTCTTTGTACATACACCAATGTCCTTCTCTTTTCTGTACATACACCAGTGTCCTTCTCTTCTCTGTACGTACACCAGTGTCCTTCTCTTCTCTGTACGTACACCAGTCTCCTCTTCTCTGTACATATAGCAGTGTCCTTCTATTCTCTGTGCATACACCAGTGTCCTTCTCTTCTCTGTACATACACTAGTATCCTTCCCTTCTCTATACATACAGCAATTTCCTTCTCTTCTGTGGACATACAGCAGTGTCCTCTTCTCTGTACATACAGCAATGTCCTCCTCTTCTCTGTACATACAGCAATGTCCTTCTCTTCTCTGTACATACAGCAATGTCCTTCTCTGATCTGTACATACAGCAATGTCCTTCTCTGATCTGTACATACAGCAATGTCCTTCTCTGATCTGTACATACAGCAATGTCCTTCTCTTCTCTGTACATACAGCAATGTACAGGTTCTGACTGTCCAATCAGCTTCAGCTAATCTCTCACACAGCTGTAGACTCTCCAGCATCTCACACTCTCTCCTCAACTTCTGCCACCTGCAGCTTTCTCCTCTCTCACTCTCAGCCAATTAGAGAAGCTTGTGTCTCTGGCTACTCAGGGAGGCTATTATACTACTGCACCCAGCCAGCATGTACCTGTGTAACAGGTGGAAGGGAGTTTTGGATGGTAACCGCTCCGCAAAGAAAATGGTGCATCGAGAACGTCAGCTACCACAGGTGTAAGATGCTGAACTGAACATTACTACAACAGAGGCACGATCTTCATGGTTACAATAAATCACCACTATACTTGGCGATTTCTGATATAACATGTGATAACTGAACACCGTGTTGGCTATGGTTGAGACCATAGTTAAATTTGTGGCGCAGGGCATCTTCATTCCGCCTAGCAATACAAAGTCTCTTTGGTGGATCAGTCACTTCCGTCCTAACTGACTATCCAATCTAGCAGCTCTCACCCTGCCCGGTTATCCAACAACAGCTCATGCCGGTCTCCGCAAGTCGATCCACTTTGTACAGACTTCTTTCTCCCTCTCCTGCTTGTCCCACATACTTCATTCTTCCTTTCTCTTTCCTCAGTCACAAACCAACTGTAGCTCTAAAAAAAAGGTTATTTTTCTTAAAGACTATGCGCCTCCCTTGTTTTTCCAAAGAAGCCATATGGTGGCGTAGTACAGCGTATGCACTCTACAACTGACCTCTTACCTTAATGTGCCTTCCTTCACAGTGTCCGGTCCATACAAAACATATATAGTGCTCTATGGAAGAGAACCTGTTCTAATACAAAGACAGTATGTTAAGATATAACGTAACATTAGGGACTTGTTTCACAGCATGTTACACGCCGTGCGCTGAAAATAAGGTCACATGTTTTTATACCAAGCAACAGCATGATGAACACCGCCCAATATGCTGGGAAATACCACATTTCACTGAAGAGACTTAACTCAATTCCTCTTACTCAGTCCTTCAAGGAAAATACTGAACACTGGCACATAACATTAAACTGAACGTTACCTAACATATGCAGATGGGTGGATTTCGGGCACACCGTACACCTGGACAAAATCACATTTAAAAACATATACAGTTAGGTCCAGAATTTTTTGAACAGTGACACAAGTTTTGGCATTTTAGCTGTTTACCAAAACATATTAATATACAGTTATATAATCAATATGGACTTAAAATGCAGACTCTTAGCTTAAAAAAAAGTGGCATGCTCATTCTTGGAGCTGTTACCGCCTCTGACATAACGGGAGGCAGGAAAAAAACGCAACGCTCTTTTTAAGAATTTTTTTGGCGCAGTTTTTGCCAAAAAAGGGCCTTTTTGTATTTTGTTTCATTTAAAAAAACGCCTAACAAATACCATGGCAAAATACGCCTTTAAAAAACACAGCAAAAAAAGCGTAAAAAAATGCTGGCATTTCAAAATCTGCCTAAAAAATACTGAAGGAACTTTGAGGCAGAACTGACACATGCATTTTTCTAGCATTTTTTAGAGCCAAAAATACTACGGCCAGATATATACTGTATAGTTTTAGTCAGTAGGAATATCCCTATAGGGGGGAATTATTATTAATGCCGTTTCATGCACCAGTTTTAATCTAAAACAAACTAGAGAAAGATGTGCCTAATTTATTAAGAGGTTAGGAGTTGGCGTAGATTTGCACTATAATTTACGCCAGATTTTGACATAAATTATAGTAAATGTATTAGTTTTTTTTTTAAGTGGCATGAATTGCACAAAGGTAGTCATTTGGTTTTGCTCAAATTCCGCCATTTGCATCTTTTATAGGCCAGAAAACTGTTATAGAACGAGTAATAAATTAGTTTTTTTGGCAGAAACAATAGCGCAGTCGACTGCGCTATTGATTTCGTCAAAAAACAGAAACTTTACGGAAGGTCTGATGGAACCCATCAACGGAAACCGAATGCTGATGTGAACAGGCCCTAAGAGATAAGAGATGGGCTTTGCCCCCTGTTTATGCTCCAGGTTACTGTATTTTGATTGTCGAACTTTGAACAAGTCACTGAAACTCAGGGTTAATGGTCTAGTTTATAATATCAAATATTATGGACCACAAATGGCGGCCTAACATAAGTTTCATATCCGCTTTATCTCCTCATTGTTGAGTTGATTAGGGTTTTACAAAAAAGCCCCTTATAAGCTTCCCAAGTATAATTTTATAGCTTGGACAGCAGCTGCCGAGTGACCTCAGTCTGGGAGTATTTAGTTAAATGGGGATTGTGGTCACATGTAGTGTGACTAATCTTTAAATCTAAAATAAAAATAACACAGCAATGCCAACACAAGAATCATCAATTGCCACAGGTATTACCTAATTAAAATTGGTAATATAGATGAAATTAGATTTATTTTATTTTATTAACAAAAATACACACAGACCCTATTATTTGTCAATACCCCCATTAGTGTCTGCCATAAATACCCTTACTCAGTGCCGGCTCCAGGTTTATGTGGGCCCTTGATCAACACAGACTTAGTAGGCACCTTTGCGGTAGTAAAATGGCAGAAAATGGCACTTTGTGCCCCCATATAGACGTTAGGCCCTGTTTCTGCCCCTATATAGAAGTTAGGCCCCCAGTTTGTACCCCCATAAATTTAGTGCCCTCTGTAGATAGTACCAGGTAGTGCCACACAGCCCCCCAAGTAGTGCCACACAGCCCCCTCCCTGGTAGTGCCACACAGCCACCCCCTGGTAGTGCCACACAGCCCCCCTCCCTGGTAGTGCCACACAGCCCCCTCCCTGTAGGTAGTGCCTTTAGGGTTCCCTCTAGGAGTGGAATCTCCAGCCAGAGCATTGCTGAGGTTCTGGCTGGGGATTCCACTTCAGGAGAAGCCCCTGACATCACTGTCCGTATATGGACAGTGTTGTCAGGGGCAACCCCAGAGCCATAGTCCCAGGCAGAGCACTACTAGCACTCTGCCTGGGACCAGGGATGTAGCTAAAGGCTCATGGGCCCTGGTGCAATAATTCAGCTTGGGCCCCCCTACCCCTCCCCAACACCACCAGACCCCTGCACATGCCTATGCCCAGCTGCCTTGCCTGACAGACCCCATGAATGCCCCCATAGTATAATGCCCCCCATAGCTGCCCCCACAGTATAATGCCACCACACAGTATAATGCCCCCCATGGCTGACCACCACAGTATAATGCACCCATAGCTGCCCCACAGTATAATGCCCCCATAGCTCCCGCCCACAGTATATTGCCACCCATAGCTGCCACATGCAGTATAATGCCCCCCATAGCTGCCCCATACACTATAATGCCCCATACAGTATAATTCCCCCATAGCTGCCCCATAAAGTATAATGCCCCCCATACAGTATAATGCCCTCCATAGCTGCCACATACAGTATAATACCTCCCATAGATGCCTCATAAAGTATAACGCCTCCCATACAGTATAATGCCCCCCATAGCTGTCTCATACAGTATAATGCTCCCCATACAGTATAATGCCCTCCTTAGCTGCCACAAACAGTATAATGCCCCATGCAGTATAATGCCCCATACAGTAGAATGCCTCCCATACAGTATAATGCCCTCCATAGCTGCCACATACAGTATAATGCTCCATGCCGCATAATGCCCCCATAGCTGCCCCATACAGTAGAATGCCCCCATACAGTATAATGCACTCCATAGCTGCCACATACAGTATAATGTCCCCCCTAGCTGCCACATACAGTATAATGGCCCCAATACATTATAAAGCCCCCCATACAGTATAATGCCCCCATACAGTTTAATGCCCTCCATAGCTGCCACATACAGTATAATGCCCCCATACAGTATAATGCCCCCCATAGCTTCCCCATACAGGATAATGCCCCCCACAGCTGCCACATACAGTATAATGCTCCATGCCGCATAATGCCCCCATAGCTGCCCCATACAGTAGAATGCCCCCATACAGTATAATGCACTCCATAGCTGCCACATACAGTATAATGTCCCCCCTAGCTGCCACATACAGTATAATGGCCCCAATACATTATAAAGCCCCCCATACAGTATAATGCCCCCATACAGTTTAATGCCCTCCATAGCTGCCACATACAGTATAATGCCCCCATACAGTATAATGCCCCCCATAGCTTCCCCATACAGGATAATGCCCCCCACAGCTGTCACATACAGTATAATGCCCCGATAAAATATTATGCCCCCTCAACAGCTACCATATAAGCCCCCTCCCATACCCAGTATAACGTCCCCATATGTATGTACCTAATAGAAAAATAATATAATTATTTACCTATCTCCGTTCCCAAGACGGGTGGAGGAGATCCTTTTCCTCCTCTGCACTGTGATGTGAGCAACTCGGCGCAGACAGGCGAAATTACGTTACTAAATCGCGCCTGCCTGCGCCGAGCTGTTCGGGTCACAGTGAATGCTAGAGCAAGGCTCCAGCATTGAACACAACTGAATGTGCGTCCTGTGGACGCAGATTCAGTTGGAAGCAGGACCAGCGCAGTCAGCGCCGTGTGGCAACTGGGCTTAGGGGCCCAGTCGCAGTTGTGACCCTATAGCTACGCCACTGCCTGGGACACTGCTCTGCTGCTGACAACACTGTACACATATGGACAGTGATATCAGGAGCTTTCCTAGAGATGGAGTTCTGGAGCAGAGTCGCTCCTAGCGCTCTGCCTGGGACTCATTCTCTCATCCTGACATGATTGTCCATATATGGACAGTGATGTCAGGAGATTACCCCGAGACGGAGTCCCGGAGCAGAGCCGCTAGCGCTCTGCCTGGGACTCCTTCTGTCCTCCTTACATCACTGTCCATATATGGACAGTGATGATGGCAACGTCAGCACCCGGCGGCTAAGTGGGCCTCCCCAAGTGTAGTGGGCCCCGACACTTGCCCGGGTTCGCCGGGTGCTGAGGCCGGCCCTGCTCCTACTAATGCCTGTCACAGATGCCCAGTCAGTGCCTGCCTCAGATACCCACATAGTGTCTGGAATAAAGCTGTGTTTTAATTGCGACATAGCCAGGGCCGAATCTAGCTTTTCTGCTGCCTGAGGCAAAAATTTAAATGGCGCCCCCCAGATTTTGATTGACATCCCCCTGACTGTTCTACATCACTATCAGCCACCTCCATCTCTTTCGGATGCGCCGTTGCTTTGTACTTCCCTGGCATGCGCGGTGCAGCCTGGCAGAGTACACCTCTCTGCACGGTTTGTGCCCAAGGAGTACAAGGCAATGACGCATCCAAGAATGTTGGAGGAGACTGGTAGTGATGTATAATAGCCGGGGGGATGTCAATCACGTATGGAAAGGTGGGTTTGATGGGACTATGTAACTCTTCAGGATAGCTGCACCGCCCCATGACCCTTTAATGAGTAATTAGCATATAGTGTGCTCTATTTTAAAAGTTGATATTATAGATTTTGCTGCATCTGAAAAAAACATACAAGGGAATGTTTGGAAATATTGTGAGGCCATGTATTACCGCATGGTGGCGGTTCAAGGGGTTAAAACTATTTGTCATACCATGAACTGAAAACAACTCCATCTGCCCTGTAATTTTGTTATTATTAATATATCATATCCTACATAATTATAGCTTCAGAACCAAGCGCAGTACATAAATACAACACCAGAACCAAGCTCAGTACATATATACAACATGAGAACCAAGCTCAGTACATAAATACAACACCAGAACAAAGCTCAGTGCATAAATACAGCACCAGTACCAAGATCATAACATATGTACAGCACCAGAACCAAGATCATAACATATATACAGCACCAGCACAAATACAGCTTAATTTAGTGCAACCACTACCGTATAGGTTTGCATGGCGTAAAACTACAGCTCCCAGCATGGTTCGAACAATGATAAGGCTTTGCTGGGAGTTGCTGTTTCACCAAAAAATAAATCATACCACGAATCATCTCACTGCAGACCATACAGTGACTACAGTACTGATTAGAAGCAGAATAAACATCACCAGTGACGTCTCAGATTCTAGTTCTTTTTCGCTTTTCTTCTCCATCCGGTCCAGATAGTGCCCCACATACAGTCCCCTGTAGATAGTGCCCCATATATAGCCTTCCCCTGTAGATAGTGCCCTACATATAGCTCCCCTATAGATAGTTCTCCACATATAGCCCACCCCTGTATATAGTGCCCCACATATAGCCCACCCCTGTATATAGTGCCCCATATATAGCCCACCCCTGTAGATAATGCCCACATATACAGTGAAGGAAATAAGTATTTGATCCCTTGCTGATTTTGTAAGTTTGCCCACTGTCAAAGACATGAACAGTCTAGAATTTTGAGGCTAGGTTAATTTTACCAGTGAGAGATAGATTATATTTAAAAAAAAACAGAAAAACACATTGTCAAAATTATATATATTTATTTGCATTGTGCACAGAGAAATAAGTATTTGATCCCTTTGGCAAACAAGACTTAATACTTGGTGGCAAAACCCTGGTTGGCAAGCACAGCAGTCAGACGTTTTTTGTAGTTGATGATGAGGTTTGCACACATGTTAGATGGTATTTTGGCCCACTCCTCTTTGCAGATCATCTGTAAATCATTAAGATTTCGAGGCTGTCGCTTGGCAACTCGGATATTCAGCTCCCTCCATAAGTTTTCGATGGGATTAAGGTCTGGAGACTGTCTAGGCCACTCCATGACCTTAATGTGCTTCTTTTTGAGCCACTCCTTTGTTGCCTTGGCTGTATGTTTCGGGTCATTGTCGGGCTGGAAGACCCAGCCACGAGCCATTTTTAATGTCCTGGTGGAGCGAAGGAGGTTGTCACTCAGGATTTGACGGTACATGGCTCCATCCATTCTCCCATTGATGCGGTGAAGTAGTCCTGTGCCCTTAGCAGAGAAACACCCCCAAAATATAATGTTTACACCTCCATGCTTGACAGTGGGGACGGTGTTCTTTGGGTCATAGGCAGCATTTCTCTTCCTCCAAACACGGCGAGTTGAGTTAATGCCAAAGAGCTCAATTTTAGTCTCATCTGACCACAGCACCTTCTCCCAATCACTCTCAGAATCATCCAGATGTTCATTTGCAAACTTCAGATGGGCCTGTACATGTGCCTTCTTGAGCAGGGGGACCTTGCGGGCACTGCAGGATTTTAATCCATTATAGCGTAATGTGTTACCAATGGTTTTCTTGGTGACTGTGGTCCCAGCTGCCTTGAGATCATTAACAAGTTCCCCCCGTGTAGTTTTCGGCTGAGCTCTCACCTTCCTCAGGATCAAGGATACCCCACGAGGTGAGATTTTGCATGGAGCACCAGATCGATGTCGATTGACAGTCATTTTGTATGTCTTCCATTTTCTTACTATTGCACCAACAGTTGTCTCCTTCTCACCCAGCGTCTTACTTATGGTTTTTTAGCCCATTCCAGCCTTGTGCAGGTCTATGATCTTGTCCCTGACATCCTTAGAAAGCTCTTTGGTCTTGCCCATGTTGTAGAGGTTAGAGTCAGACTGATTAATTGAGTCTGTGGACAGGAGTCTTTTATACAGGTGACCATGTAAGACAGCATTAAGTTGATTTGGAGCGTGTAACTGGTCTGGAGGAGGCTGAACTCTTAATGGTTGGCAGGGGATCAAATACTTATTTCTCTGTGCACAATGCAAATAAATATATATAATTTTGACAATGTGATTTTCTGTTTTTTTTTTTTTTTTTTAAATATAATCTATCTCTCACTGGTAAAATTAACCTAGCCTAAAAATTCTAGACTGTTCATGTCTTTGACAGTGGGCAAACTTACAAAATCAGCAAGGGATCAAATACTTATTTCCTTCACTGTAGCTCCCTCTGTATATAGTGCTCCACATATAGCCACTCCTGTATATAGTGCCCCACATAAAGCCCACCCCTGTATATAGTGCCCCACATTAGACCACCCCTGTATATAGTATCCCTCATATAGCCCACCCCTGTATATAATGGCCCACATATAGCCCACCCCTGTATATAGTGTCCCTCATATAGCTCACCCCTGTATATAGTGTCCCTCATATAGCCCACCCCTGTATATAGTATCCCTCATATAGCCCACCCCTGTATATAGTGCCCCAAATATAGCTCCCTCTGTAGATAATGGCACTCACATTTTTCTTAGAAAAAAACAACTTTATATTCTCACCTTGATCCCGTTCCCACGCTGTCCGGTGGCAATGCAGACCTGCTCTCTTCTGAGCAGGTTTGCTGGGGATGAACGAAGAAAGGCGTTGATTGACAGGGCAAGTCAGTCTGCCCTGCCAATCAGTGCTTTTCAAAGACTCAAGCGGCACGATGACATAATCACGCCGCTTGCGCTGTTGAAAGGCGCTGATTGATTGGCAGGGCAGAATGACTTGCCCTATCAGTGCCTTTCAACGACGCAAGCGGCGCGATGAAGTCGACGCGCCGGTTGAATAGTTGAAAAGCGCTGAATAGCCGGGAACAGCGCTCGGCCATTAATCGTTTATGCAATTATAGTGCATGAGGGAGTGGTGGCGGCGGCTGGTTTCAGTAGCGCCGCCGCCTCAGAGAGGCCGCAGACCGCCGCCTGAGGTGAGATGCTCATCTCGCCTCATGGACGGTGCAGCCCTGGACACAGCTTTGGTTGGGAAAGATAGCTGTTGGCACATATACATTGTAAGGCCAGATTCACACGAACATGGAACTCGGACATGAAAAATGGTTCAGTTTTTACAGATCCCCATAGAATTGAGTCTACGGAGGGATCTGTGAAAACGGAACAAAATAGGACATGTTCTATCTTTCAACGGACCCTTCACACGGTCTGTTGAAACAACGGCCGTGTGTACCGCCCCATTGAAATACATGTGTCCGTGTGATTGCCGTTGTTTTAACGGCCGTCACACGGACGTACCCTAAGTTCGTCTGAATTCGGCCTAAGGCCCTATTCACACGAATGTGTTTTACGACCGTGATACGCTCGTGAAAATCACGCTTGTCGCACGGAGCTATGTTAGTGAATGGGGCCGTTCAGACAGTCCGTGATTTTCACGCAGCGTATGTCCGCTGCGTAAAACTAATGACATGTCCTATACTTGGCCGTTTTTCGCACATCACGCACCCATTGAAGTCAATGGGTGCGTGATAATCGTGCACGGCACACGGAAGCACTTCCATGTGTCGTGCGTGATTCGCGCAATATAGATAAAGAAATGAAGGGAAATATAAAAGCACTTCCTTAATTTCTTTTTCTAAACTTCAAAACCGCGTGTCATAAGCATGGCATATGCGTGAATATCACGCAGCCAACACTGATGACACGGAAGTGCAACGCAGCCCTTTGCTTCTTGGGTACTTGTTAAGATTAAGTCAAATGGTGCATAGAAATCAGAACTCAAATTATGTCTTTGTAAGATTATGTTTCCTTTAATATAGAAGAGTGGCTGCATTAGGCCTCAGTTACACAACAGATTGATGCAGCTTTTGATGAAGCTGAATCCTAAACAGAAGCTTTGAAATTGGCTTTAGTGTATGTGACAGACAGGAAAATTAGATTCTGAGCCCCATTGGGAACAGGGAATGTGAATGTTGACAATCTCTATAAAGAGCTGTGAAATATGTTGGCCCTGTTCACACAGAGTTTTTTGCAGGCAGAAAAAACTAGCCTCAGAATTCCTTCATGCACTTTTGGTTGCGTTTTTCGCCCGCGGCCATTGAAACTAATGCAAGGACCGTGGGAAAAAAACGCAGCGAAAAACTCTCATAAATGCGTTCTTCAGGTTTTTTCTGCTTCCCATTCAATGGGAGGTCAGAGGCAGAAACCGCAGCAACAAAGGATATGTCGCTTTTTTTTTCCGTGAGCGGGCACTAGCCGCCCAGGAAAAAAACACCTCTGCCTCTCATTGAAATCAATGGGGGCCGATTTAGAACATTTTTTGGTGCTGATTCCAATGTGGTTTTCGCTGCAAAATCAACGCCAAAGAAATAACTTGTACTTCTTCTACTTTTCATCCTTGGTTTTGGGGTTGTCTTGGTTAGACAGCCCCTATAAACTATCCTACTAGGGTTACCTGAGACAAAAGAGGGGAATTATGATTTGGCGCCATATTTATTAGCCTCAATTGGTATTAAGCACACCTCTCTGCTCTAGAGCAGTTGTTCTCATACTGGGTATGCGCCACAGGCTCAGGGGGTTACCCAGGTACTAACAAATCAAAAATTGAAGGCTGCCCCAGCATCGCACAGTGTTTCATTGCTGGCTGCTAGGCCACCGATGTGCGAGCATTCTAAATCTCCCCCACCTCAAGAGGCCTGCTCTGCTGCCACCGTTTCTGTGAGTTTCCCACTCTATGAGAGTCCCACCACTGCCGCCCCCACCTCCTCCTACTTTACAGGTCTATTTAGGGAAATGATCAGAGTCTGATCTGTGGGTCTGTCATTATTAGGGAGTCTGATCTGGGGTCTGTCACTATTAGGCATTCTGATCTGTGTTCTGTCAGTATTACATACTTGCCAACTGTCTCGAATTTGCCGGGACTGTCCCAAATTTACAGAGACTGTCCCGGCAAATTACTGTCCCGGGACTTGTCCCGGCAACTGCTACATTTAATTGTGTCTGTGTCCTCAGGATAAAAATACAATTGAATACTATCATTACTATGCAGAGCAGGAAACTATCCGCTTCCTGCTCTGCCATTCACTCCTCCTGCAGCGAAATCCCAGGCCAAAGCGTTGCCTACGTGCTGGCCGGCGATTCCGCTGCAGGAGGTGTCACTTACGTCACTGCCCTTATATGGACAGTGAAGTCAGGGCTCTCTCTATGAGCGGAATTCCCGGCCAGGGCATCAACAACGCTTTGGCCAGGGTTTCCGGCGCTCCAGAAGTAGCCCATGACTTCACTGTCCATATAAGGGCAGTGACGTCAGGGGCACCTCCTGCAGCAGAATCACCCGCCAGAGCATTGCCGACGCCTGTTCCGGGGATTCTGCTCATAGAATGAGTCCTTATAAGGGCAGTGACGTAAGGGGCACCTCCTGCAGCGGTATCCCCAGCCAGAGCATTTACGACGCTTGGCCGAGGATTCTGCTTAAAGAGGGAGCCACAATGGCTCAGGGGGTGTGGGGGCTATCTACAGTTGAAGTATGTGGCACTATCTACAGGGGGAGTATGTGGCACTATCTATAGGGGACTATGTGGCACTATATACAGAGGGAGTAGTGGCACTATCTACAGGGGAAGTATGTGGCACTATCTAAAGGGGAAGTATGTGGCACTATCTACAGGGGGAGTATGTGGCACTATCTACCGGGGGAGTATGTGGCACTATCTACAGGGTGAGTATGTGGCACTATCTACAGGGGGAATGTGTGACACTATCTACAGGGGGCTGTTGTGTGGCACTATCTACAGGAGGTCTGTGTGGGATCATCTACAGGGTGTTTGTGTGGCATCATCTACAGGGGGTGTGTGTGGCATCATCTACAGGGGGTGTGTGTGTGGCATCATCTACAGGGGGTGTGTGTGGCATCATCTACAGGGGGTCTGTGTGGTATCATCTACAGGGGGTCTGTGTGGCATCATCTACAGGGGGTCTGTGTGGCATCATCTACAGGGGGTCTGTGTGGAATCATCTACAGGGGTTGTGTGTGGCATCATCTACAGGGGTTGTGTGTGGCATCATCTACAGGGGGGGTATTGCACTATCTACAGAGGGCTTTGTGGTATTATCTACAGAGGGCACTGTGGCACTATCTACAGGGAGCAATGTGGCACCATCTATAGGAAGCAGTGTGTGGCGATATCTACAGGGAGCAGTGTATGGCAATATATACAGGTAGCAGTGTGCAGCAATATCTACAGGGAGCAGTGTATGGCACTATCTACAGGGAGCCGTGTGTGGCAATATCTGGCTTTTTCACGTCCGAGTTGCCCCCGTTTGGGTCCTGTTTCACGGAACCCCATAGACTTGAGTCTATCATGGGATCTGTGAAAATGGAACAAAATAAGACATGTTCTATATTTCAACAGACCCTTCACGCGGTCCTTTGAAACAATGGCCATGTGAACGACCCTATTGAAATACATGCATCCATGTGACGGTCATTGTTTTAATGGCCGTCACACAGACGCATACTACGGTCGTCTGAATTCGGCCTTAGGGTAGGAACACACTAGCCGTAAACACAGCGGATTTTCCGCAGCAGCTTTCATTGCGGAAAACACCTAAACAGAGAAACATACAAGATGAGAGTAAAACACTGAAAAAGGAAGGAGACATATAGGGTCACTGTCTGATATAACCATGAGCTCACATTGCCTAGCAACCAGTTTCCCTTTACGAAGCAATCAGTTGTATGTAATGATTAACAATTTCAGCGCCAGCATCCATTTAGAATTGATGTAAAAAATGTCCTCCTTGCAAGCTTGAACTGCAGAAAGATATTCATCATTGGTTTATAACATATGTGTAGATTGGACTCTAGCACTTCATTTTACTGTACAGGATGGATGATAAATGTTGGATTGGTGGGGGCGGCTCCATACCAGTCTATGGCCGTGTTCCCACAGGTCGGATACGCTGCGTAAAAACTGTGCGGCGTATCCGACCTGGAACCCGCAGTAGATTCTGTACGAAAAATCGAACCACATCGTGGTGCGGTTTTTCTGACAGAGTTTCCTCTGTGGAAAGCAGCACTTAAAAAAACATAGATACTTACCCCCTTCCTCTTCTATGCGCGTAGTCCGGCCTCCTACGATGACGTTGCAGGCCATGTGACGTTGCAGGCCATGTGGCGTTGCAGCCTCTGATTGGCTGCAGCGGTCACATGGGATGCACTGTTATCCCAGGAGGCCGGACTGCGGGAAGAAGGAGGACATTCTGGGTAAGTATGATTTTTTTTTTTTTTTTCTGTAGTTGCAATTTTTGCAGTGTAATCGCTGCGAACATGTCACAAAAGCCGCAACACTTGGCTTTCTGTTGTAGGATTTGCATCTACATTGAATGCAATGGGGGAAAACCCGCAATTGAAAATCAAATAAAATGCAGCATAGTTAAATTCCACACCGCAGGTCAATTTATTAACGTTTACACTGCGTTTGTGTTCTGCAGCGTGGGCATGAGATTTTCTAAATCTAATTTGATGCTACTGTAAATGCTGCAGAATTTCCGCACAGAATTCTGTCTGCCCTAGGGTGATACGGAAACAGATAACTGAGAATGCTCGGCTCTTTCCGCATCTTGCATTGACTTGTAAATGCTCAACTATCGCTCCATACAATTCCTCCCCAAGGACATCAATGATCTTTTTGTGTATATAAATATGGCACTTATCTTTATGACTACTCACATTCCTTTGTATGATAGGAATGTTTTTTATATGTTGCTATGTAATTTCATCATATGGTTAGTTAGTGTAATTGTCTGCTTATTTTAAGTAGACTGTACCTCCCATTATTTTAAAGTTAACGAAAACATTTGGATACTGTATTCTCCGCTCCTTTTTAATGTATGTAAGCAGCATTTTCTGCACTAAGGAGTTATGATTCTCCCCATTCTCCTTGCTGCCCCAAAGGTGTCTGATCCATATACACTTGTATACAGCTAGTATTGATCTTAATGGGAGCTGCAATTATATGCAGTCCGCACCCCCTAGTGGCAAAAGTAGCTCGCACAGATATTTGTAAGTAAAAAGGATGGAGAAAGGAGAATTGGTCATCTGTAGTACTGAAATGGCGCACACAACACTGAGGAAGTATGAAGAATCCTTTAGTCACATGCCATGGAGCCTGAGGAGGCCCAAAAGTTTGTTCTGCCTCTTATAAGGAGAACAGGACTACGAATGATGTGTGATAGTTGGAGGAGACAGTGTTACACATTCTAAAGGCCTGGCCATTAGATTAGATTTGGTACGAATAAATTCGTTGCGAAATTAAAGTGCACGAATTGCACTGAAAAGTCGTGTATGACACTCTGAGGTCTTCTATGACTGTATCCAACTTATCTAAAGCTCTTTAATGCCAAGAAAGCATTAGTAATTTCTGGGTGACAGCAACATATATATGGCTTTGGGTAAACGGATGGTAGACAGTAGTAATAGAACACACAGCACTGTCAGAATTTTTTATGCTTTTTAACCCCTTCCTGATGTATGACCAGGCTCCCATCCCATCCTGCACTATAATTGTATCTGCGTCTATAGGACGCAGATACAATTACATGCATAAGCACTGCATAAGCGCTGAATGGCACAGCCCTGCTATTCTGCGCATTTCTATGACGCAAGCAGCGCAATTACATCATCGCGCTGCTTGCATCTTTGAATGGCAGGGTGCCATGACGGGCTAATCAGCATGTTTCAATGACGCAAGCGGCGTGATGACGTCATCGCGCCGTTTGCGTCGTTTTACCCCAGCAGACCTTCTTAGTAGAGAGCAGGTCTGCATTGCACAGGAACAGGATCAGGAGAGTATGCAAAGTTTTGTTTTTTTTTCTTAAAAGTGTGAGTGCCATTATCTACAGGGGGGGGCACTATCTACAGAGGGGGCTATATGTGGGGCACTATCTACAGGGGCCACTATCTACAGGGGGATCCATGGGGGCCACTATCTACCGGGGGATCTATGTAGGGCACTATCTACAGGGAGATCTATGTAGGGCACTAGCAACAGGGGGCATTATCTACAGGGGGCACTATGGGGGCAATATCTACAAGGGCCACTATCTACAGGCGCTCTATGGGGGTCACTATCTACATGGGGCTCTATGGGACAGTATCTACAGGAGGCTGTATAGGGGCACTATATATGTGGCACACTGTATTTGGGGGGCTCTATGTGGGGCACAATCTACAAGGAGCACTGTGTGTGTGTGTGTGTGTGTGTGTGTGTGTGTTTGTGTGTGGATGGGACACAGTGTACTGTGCTATTATAATCAGGGACACAGTGTATGGTGCTACTAGAATTAGAGGTGCAGTGTATGATGCTATTATATTTAGGGGCATTGTGTGTGGCACCGTGAGAATTTTATCTTCGTTTATAGGTGCAAAAATGTTTGAAAAGTGAGTAGCTGAAGACATCTGAGTGGCAAACTGCAGAAATGGGCTATGGCCAGGAGCATTGATCATAGAGGTCTGGACCGGATAGAGAAGAAAAGAGAAAAAGAACAACTAGAATCTGAGAAGACATCACTTAATGTAAATGTTTATTCTGCATACAATCAGTACTGTAGTCACTGTATGATCTGCAGCGAGATGATGGGTGGTATGATTTTTTTTGTGACACAGCAACTCCCAGCATATCCTTACCATTGTTCGAGCCATGCTGGGTGCTGTAGTTTTACGCCGTACAAACCTATACGGCAAGGCACTAAATTGAGCTGTATTTGTGCTGGTGCTGTATTTAAGTAGAGAGCTTGGTTCTGGTGTTGTATTTATGTTCTGAGCTTGGTTCTCGTGCTGTATTTATGTACTGAGCTTGGTTCTGGTGTTGTATATATGTACTGAGCTTGGTTCTTGTGCTGTATATATGTACTAAGTGTCACGGCTGTAGGGTATGTGGACTCACGAAGCCGCTCCGCTGTAGCAAAGAAGAAGCTGGCCAAACAACAGTCAATAACAGTCTCTTGGATATGAGTACCTGGGTAGATGATCAGGCAGATACTCGAAGTAGCAGACACGTGGTGAAGCAGGCACAGATGACGCTTGGCGTGGCAGATGACACTGGATGTGGCAGATGACACCAGACGTGGCAAATGGCACCAGACGTGGCAGATGAGGCACACACGACTCCAACAATAGGCTAAGGCCGGATTCACACGAGTGTGTTCAGTCCGTGATATACGGTCCGCAGGTCGGCCGCATTTCCCGGACCGAACACAGTGCAGGGAGCTGGACTCCTAGCATCATCGTTATCTATGACGCTAGGAGTACCTGCCTCTCCACGGAACTACTGTACCATACTGTAAACATGTTTTAAGTACGGGACAGTTTTCCCGCAGCGAGGCAGCGACTCCTAGCGTCATAGATATCAGTGACGATAAGAGCCCAGCTCCCTGCAGTGGGCTCAGTCCGGGAAATACTGCCGACATACGGACCGTATATCCCGGACTGAACACGCTCGTGTGAATCCAGCCTTAGGCTCAGGAACAAACACAGCAACAGGATACGGGAAGCACGATACAGGAACACTGGGAGCAGGATACAACTAAGGGACTATTTGCATAGACAAATACAGGAATGCAAACAATGCTCAGACAAGGAGAGGAAGGGCATAACCCTTTTTAAAGTCCAGGGTGTTACTGGGTTGATTTGGAAACTTTAGACAGGTGCGCGTGCTCACTCCCAGCCTTAAAGGGCCAGCACGCACTCTACAGGACACAGGAGACCACTGCAGCTGTGTGTATCGGTGTCTCTGAGAAGTGAGACGCCCACATGACGATACAGTCCTGTGGTCGCGGCTGCCGTTAAGTGGGACGAGGCGGTGGTCAGCAACCACGTGCATAACACTAAGTTTAGTTCTGGTACTGTATTTTTGTGCTGAGTTTGCTTCTGGTGTTGTATATATGTACTAAGCTTGGTTTTTCTGCAGTATTTATGTACTGAGCTTTGTTCTGGTACAGTATATATATGTACTGAGCTTGGTTCTGGTGCTGTATATATGTACTAAGCTTGGTTCTGCTACTGTATTTATGTACTGAGCTTTGTTCTGGTGCTGTATTTATGTACTGAGCCACATAGTCCTGCCTCCAAATCCACCTTTCCATGCTTGATTGACACCCCCTGGCTGTTATACATCATTAGCAGCCTCCCCCGACTTTCTCAGATGTGCCATTGCCTTGAACTACTTGAGCACACACCGTGCAGCGAGGTGTACTCTGCCCGGCTTCATCGCTGCATTGTGCATGCCAGAGGAGTACAAGGCAACGGCGCATCCGCAAGAGTTGGAGGAGGCTGCTAGTGATGTAGAACAGCCAGGGGGCTGTCAATAAAAATCTGGCTGCGGTGGGAAAGGGTTAAAATGAAATACCGGTCCAAAAGTTATCGCTTATTAGAGGCATATATCGGAAGAAGCAATGGCTTTTTTGGAGATTAGCAAAAAGTTTGGTGTTATTTAAAAAATAAATAAATATATATACTCCTAAACATTGAAATTGCAACACCAAGAAGGACGAGCCGTAATGTTATGCAATTCGGGGACGTATCAGGTGTCGCTAAGATCTGCAAATGATCAAAATTTTCAAACACCTAGCTCCAATCTGCAGCATGTGGGAGGGGCATAGCGTCCAGATTGAAAGTAAAGGTTTTTAGCCACATGAAACCTCAAAAATCGGATCAAGTGGTGTGGGACAATAGTGCAATGCCTTTTGTTCGTCGATGTGCCAGTTATCTCCACTTGTCACAAACTGAGAAGGACCGAATCTTTGAACTGAGAGACCTTGGTTTATTACTCCAGCAGATCGCTATGCGCCTAAGCCAAGATGTCAGCACTGTTCAACATTGCGTTTCCTGAAGGTTAGGAGAACGATGAAAAGAAATGGCAGCAAGAGGTGCGCAGAGGTGGACGAGTCATCTGATTGAAAAAATGGCATGTAGTGATCCATTCCGTACTGCAAGTGAAATTGGATGCTACATCTCAAGTCTAGGGCGGCAACCAGTGTCGACACAAACCATCAGAAGGCGTTTTCACGACATTGGACTACAAGCCAGACTTCCAGCTAGAAGTGTTCCATTAACCACACGCTACCACTTTTAAAGGCTATCATGGTGCACGGCAAGACAGCAATGGAGTCGATGAGTCCCACTTTTGTCTCGGACACAATGATAGCTGGAGATTGGTCTTGGAGACCAAGTGAGCAACGCCATGAATAGGCCATCACAAGGGAATGTCACACTGGTACCACTCCCGGGATTATGGCGTGGGGTGGCATAATGTACGGCAGTCGGACCCCTCTAGTCTTCATTTCAGGTACACTAACAGCTCTGCGTTTCAATGATTTAGTTGAGGAACCAGTGGTATGACGATTTCTACAAAGTGTCCCAAAAGCCGTTTTTCAACAGGACAATGCCAGACAGCATGTTGCTCGTGCTACTGTGAGCAGTCTGTGCGGCCTAAACGTGCTACCATGACCTGCAGCTTCTCCGGACTTGTCTCCCATTGAGCACAACTGGGATGTCATTGGTTGGAAATTGCAAAGGTAGCTGATGATTTGTGTGCCCAAGTGCATTCAGCGTGGCATAACATTCCTCAGACAACCATTAATAACCTCATTAATAGCATGCCAAGGCATATAAGTGCGTGTATTTCATGGCGCTCATACTTGATAGTGAATGAGATGTTTGGAATATTTTGTTTCAATTTTTTTTAGCATTTGCATAACATTAACATATCTATCGATCCTGTGATTTCCACCACTTCAAATCTTTTCCTACTTGGTGTTGCAACTTCAATGTTGAGGAGCGTGTGTGTATGTGTATGTGTGTGTGTATGTATGTATGTATGTATGTATGTATGTATGTATGTATGTATGTATATATATATATATATATATATATATATATGAACAAACGGGATGTTGGAGCTGCACCGTAGCATAAAGATGAGGGTGCTATCCCCAGAGGAATCTTGACCAAAAAAACTCAACAATGTTCAACCACAATTCAAAAGAAGAGGCAGCACTCCAATAGTGTAGAAAAATCCAAAAATGTATTCACCCAACATACAGGCAACGTTTCACCTTCCCATTGAAGGCATTTTCAAGTTTTACCTTCCCATTGACTACATAAAATCCACGACTACATATGCCAGGGAGAGTGTGCCTGATCGTCCTGGGAAGTGAAGAAGCAATGACTTTTTACTGTATTTATTTGGGAAAAAATTGTCACTTGGACAAAGACTGATGTCTAACGGTGCTGTATAACTTTTATTTTCATTGATTCTGGAAATTGTTCCACTCAATTTCTTGTATGGTGTCTGGAAGGGGATCAGATCCATCTCTGTCATAATGTTTATATGGACTATATACTATTACCAAGTTACTTTTATTCTATTCTATCACTCAAAGAGTGTAATAATCTGGTTCTGTTTTCTCTTGTGCAGCTGGCTTAAACCTATGGCGCAGGTTTAAGTCAAGGACCGCAGGACGTGCGTTTATGTTGCGTGGCCCTCCAAAACTCTTTGGCTGTTAAGTAGCTAAAATATATGGTATAATAATAGCAATAATAATACTATAAACAATGTCATGAAGTATAATAGCTTGTTATTTTTAAAGGCAACAAAAATATATAACCCTCTATTACTTTTTCACAATTTATCCTCAGATTTCGAAAACCATTTATTAAGGTGTTACAAAGTGCTGACTCAACTATATTGGATTAATAACTATTTTATATATTTATTGTTAAAGCCTAAGTTCATCAACAAAATAACATGTGACTTATGTGACAGACCGTGTACAACATGCTATGTAACATGATTTCCGTCATTTTCCTGTGTCTCAAATAGGGGCAAGGGACTCCACTCATGAAGTCAGACACAGTTATGGACAATAACTTGGACTATGTTGGGAGAACATATTCTTGAACTAGTGAATGGCCTGGCCTGCACAGATCAGGCGAATAAGCGCTAGAATTCATATTTATACTAGATCCCTGTAGCATCTACAAAAAAGCCCTTTGTGGTGAGAACCATCTGGGTCTGGATGTGTCACATGAGCTCAAGATCCAATAGAGGCTGTGGCGTTGCTGCTGCCTCTGTTCTCAATGAGCGCTGTGTATGTAGAAATAGAGATGACAGAAGCAGAACCTTTTAATATATATATATATCTCTCTCTCTCTCTCTCTCTCTCTCTACATGGGCACTGTGGCAGGTGTGGGCTCTGGAACTTTGTATGTGGGCAGTGTAGTACCATATGGGCACTGGCACTTTATATGTGGACACTATTTCACTTTATATGTGGGCACTGTGGCACTATCTACATGGGCACTGTGGTGTTTTCAGGGGGTTGGGACAAATTAAATCCATCCATTGTTTTTAATGGCCATGACAAAACAGATGGCAAACGGATGACAAGACAGACAGACTGGAAATGTATGAAAATTTGAAGACACACTGATGCAAAATGGCCATGAGAAACTGACAGTTGATCAGTTTTAAATTTCAATTTTTTTCACTGTCGTGCAGGGGCGTCGCTGCCACCGGACCTCCGGGGCCCAAGCCCCGGGCGACTGCCGCTACAGGGGTCACAGCAGTCACAGTGGCTTACTATAGTAAGTGGGACCTGTGTCATAAAATACACGGGCCCCTGTTACTATAGTAACGACACAAATCCTTACCCTTCTTCCAAAGCGCAGCGGAAGTCCTGACATCTTCTCACGTCATGACGCTGTGTGCCGCGCATAACATCACGATGCTGGATGGTGTCGGGGACATCCGCTGCACCGAAGAGCTGGACATCACACATGGACTTAGATACAGGGCCCGTGTGATACGATATCTGTTGGACCATGTATCTAAGCTTACCACAAGGCAGGCTTAGAGACAGGCCCTCAGCAGACCGTAATCTTATAGAGTATAAAATTACTGTCTGCTTGGGCCCTGTATCTAAGCCTAACATGTGGTAGGCTTAGATACAGGGTCTAACAGACAGTATCACACATGGGCCCTGTATCTAAGCCTACCACATGTATCACTAATGGTTGTTTTTGTGTGTGTGTGTGTGTGTTTTTTACAGGTTCGGTCATTGGACTACGTCGGATTCGAAAACTACTTAGATTAAGGCTTTTTAATTTTCAATAAAATGGTTAATGAGGGTTATGTGGGGGGGGGGGCTTTTTTTTTTTTTAAATAAAATATATTTTTACTATGTCTTTGTACTTTCTTTATACATCATTACTACCGCCTTACTAATGGCCACTGGCTGTTAGCATCCATTAGTAAGGCGGGGCTTAGTGTTAGCCGTTGCAGAGGCCGACACTAAGCCCCATTATTACCCTGGTACCCACTGCCTCCAGGGGTACCGGTAAGAGCCGGATACGATCCAGTACCCGACCATCTATAGTGAAGGCCGGATACTGGGGCGGCCGCAGGCTGATATTATTAGGCTGGGAAAGGCCAAAAACAGTGGCCCTTCCCATCCTGGTAATGCTAGGCTGCTTCTGCTGTGTTGTATCTGGCTGGATATAGAAATGGGGGGACCACACGTAATTAAAAAAAAAAAAAATGGAACAAACATCATGCGGCCCCCACCCCCCATTTTTCATAACCAGCCAGAAACACCACAGCAGCAGGCTAGCATTACCAGGGTGGGAAGGGCCACTGTTTTTGGGCTTTCCCTGCCTAATACCAGCCTGCGACCGCCCTAGTACCCGACCATCACTACAGATGGTCGGGTACTGGATCGTACCCAGCACTTTCCAGTACCCCTGGTGGCAGTGGGTAGCAGAGTAATAATGGGTGGGGTTAGTGTTAGCCTCTGCACCGCCTAACACTAAGCCCTGCCTTAGTAATGGACACTGTCAATCAGCCAGCAGCTATTTATAAGGCGGTAGTAATAAAGTTGAAAAAAATACAAGGACATAGAAAAAATATTATATTGAAATAAAAAAAACCTACACAATCCTCATTAACCATTTTATTGAGAATAAAGAAGTCCTCGAATCCGACGTAGTCCAACATCCGAACCTGTAAAAAAAAACACAAACACACCAAAAAAATTAGTAACACAAAAAAGAAAACAATTATTATTCTTACCTTTCCTGGGTTCAGCGCTGGAGCCGCAATGTCAACGAGCTGGAACCTATATCCAATTATCTGTGATATTGTCTGCTGAGCCACTGTATCTAATCCTATCCATAGCTATAGGGTCGTAGTGCTGTAGATATGCTGTTATATATATATATATATATATATATTATATATATATATATACACACACACACACACGCACACACAAACACACACACACACACACACACACACACACAGTGAATGAAATAAGTATTTGATCCCTTGCTGATTTTGTAAGTTTGCCCACTGTCAAAGTCATGAACAGTCTAGAATTTTTAGGCTAGGTTAATTTTACCAGTGAGAGATAGATTATATTTTTTTAAAAAAACAGAAAATCACAGTCAAAATTATATATATTTATTTGCATTGTGCACAGAGAAATAAGTATTTGATCCCCTACCAACCATTAAGAGTTCAGCCTCCTCCAGACCAGTTACACGCTCCAAATCAACTTGGTGCCTGCATTAAAGACAGCTGTCTTAAATGGTCACCTGTATAAAAGACTCCTGTCCACAGACTCAATTAATCAGTCTGACTCTAACCTCTACAACATGGGCAAGACCAAAGAGCTTTCTAAGGATGTCAGGGACAAGATCATAGACCTGCACAAGGCTGGAATGGGCTACAAAACCATAAGTAAGACGCTGGGTGAGAAGGAGACAACTGTTGGTGCAATAGTAAGAAAATGGAAGACATACAAAATGACTGTCAATCGACATCGATCTGGGGCTCCATGCAAAACCTCACCTCGTGGGGTATCCTTGATCCTGAGGAAGGTGAGAGCTCAGCCGAAAACTACACGGGGGGAACTTGTTAATGATCTCAAGGCAGCTGGGACCACAGTCACCAAGAAAACCATTGGTAACACATTACGCCGTAATGGATTAAAATCCTGCAGTGCCCGCAAGGTCCCCCTGCTCAAGAAGGCACATGTACAGGCCCGTCTGAAGTTTGCAAATGAACATCTGGATGATTCTGAGAGTGATTGGGAGAAGGTGCTGTGGTCAGATGAGACTAAAATTGAGCTCTTTGGCATTAACTCAACTCGCTGTGTTTGGAGGAAGAGAAATGCTGCCTATGACCCAAAGAACACCGTCCCCACTGTCAAGCATGGAGGTGGAAACATTATGTTTTGGGGGTGTTTCTCTGCTAAGGGCACAGGACTACTTCACCTCATTAATGGGAGAATGGATGGAGCCATGTACCGTCAAATCCTGAGTGACAACCTCCTTCCCTCCACCAGGACATTAAAAATGGCTCGTGGCTGGGTCTTCCAGCACGACAATGACCTGAAACATACAGCCAAGGCAACAAAGGAGTGGCTCAAAAAGAAGCACATTAAAGAGGCTCTGTCACCAGATTTTGCAACCCCTATCTGCTATTGCAGCAGATAGGCGCTGCAATGTAGATTACAGTAACGTTTTTATTTTTAAAAAACGAGCATTTTTGGCCAAGTTATGACCATTTTTGTAGTTATGCAAATGAGGCTTGCAAAAGTCCAAGTGGGTGTGTTTAAAAGTAAAAGTCCAAGTGGGCGTGTATTATGTGCGTACATCGGGGCGTTTTTAATACTTTTACTAGCTGTGCGTTCTGATGAGAAGTATCATCCATTTCTCTTCAGAACGCCCAGCTTCTGCCAGATCACGCTGTGACGTCACTCACAGGTCCTGCATCGTGTCAGACGAGCGAGGACACATCGGCACCAGAGGCTTCAGTTGATTCTGCAGCAGCATCGGCGTTAGCAGGTAAGTCGATGCAGCTACTTACCTGCAAACGCTGATGCTGCTGCAGAATCAACTGTAGCCTCTGGTGCCGATGTGTCCTCGCTCGTCTGACACGATGCAGGACCTGTGAGTGACGTCACAGCGTCATCTGGCAGAAGCTGGGCGTTCTGAAGAGAAGTGGATGATACTTCTCATCAGAACGCCCAGCTAGTAAAAGTAGTAAAAACGCCCCGATGTACGCACATAATACACGCCCACTTGGACTTTTACTTTTAAACACACCCACTTGGACTTTTGCAAGCCTCATTTGCATAACTACAAAAATGGTCATAACTTGGCCAAAAATGCTCGTTTTAAAAAAAATAAAAATGTTACTGTAATCTACATTGCAGCGCCTATCTGCTGCAATAGCAGATAGGGGTTGCAAAATCTGGTGACAGAGCCTCTTTAAGGTCATGGAGTGACCTAGCCAGTCTCCAGACCTTAATCCCATCGAAAACTTATGGAGGGAGCTGAAGATCCGAGTTGCCAAGCGACAGCCTCGAAATCTTAATGATTTACAGATGATCTGCAAAGAGGAGTGGGCCAAAATGCCATCTAACATGTGTGCAAACCTCATCATCAACTACAAAAAACGTCTGACTGTTGTGCTTGCCAACAAGAGTTTTGCCACCAAGTATTAAGTCTTGTTTGCCAAAGGGATCAAATACTTATTTCTCTGTGCACAATGCAAATAAATATATATAATTTTGACTATGTGATTTTCAGTTTTTTTTTTTTTTATATATATATATAATCTATCTCTCACTGGTAAAATTAACCTAGCCTAAAAATTCTAGGCTGTTCATATCTTTGACAGTGGGCAAACTTACAAAATCAGCAAGGGATCAAATACTTATTTCCTTCACTGTATATATACACATATATACACCTATATACATACACATATATATATACATACATACATACATACATATACACACATACATACACGCACACTTTTTTTGGGGGCGGGGGTGAACACGTTAGTACAAGGATACTTACTGCTGGGGCCCTGTATCTAAGTATCATGTGTGATACTGTCTGCTGGGGCACTGTATCTAAGTCGATCATGTGTGATACTGACTGCTGGGCCATGTATCTAAGCCTATTATGTGTGATATTGTCTGCTGGGGCCATGTATCTAAGCCTATCATATATGATACTGTCTCCTGAGACAACGTGGGTATGTGGGACTACCTACAGGGGACTGCCTGCAAGGGGGATGTATAGCAGGGGGGTTGTGACGCTATATGCAGGGGGTTGTGACACTATATACAGGGGGCATTGTGTGGGGCACTCTACAGGTGTCTTTGATTAGACCCCCAAGACATAACTTTGCTTGGGGCCCCAGAAATGCCAAATTTGCCCCTGAGGGTTGGTACAAAGATACTTACTGGTGGGGCCCTGTATCATTCACACAAGTGTGTCAGATTTACTTGTGTAAAAAAACGTGCGTAAATCTGTCAGTGTGCGTTGCATTTTACATCAGTGTGCTTTGCGTGTGGCATGTTTTTCACACAATCGCAAGCACTTTTTTTGTGTATAATTTATGCTTGAAACACGAATAGCACATGGATGTCATGCGTGTGCAGTCCGTGGTTGTCACGTACCCATTGACTTCATGAGGTTGGGTGCGTGAAATACACCAATATAGGACATGCAGTGAGTTTCTGCATCAGAAATCTGCTATGGGTACACACATCAATAAACCTGTGCTCCACAATGCTACTATTATGCTAATAGCATCTTTGCAGTAATTTTACACTCAGGGTGATCAGACACCTTGTTGCAGCCATCTCCAGAATGTTGCTATATAATACGGGCCTGTGTAGGAAAAATCAAATGTTGATCAAAATTTAAAACCATTGCAGAATAATAAAGGAATCAGGTAACGATGGACTTTGTGGGATTACTTTTGAAAGTGTTTTGACTTCGGCCTCATTCACACGACCGTAGCCATGTGCACGGGCGTGATTTTCAGGTCAGCCGGCAGCGGACTGTCAGCCGCCCGTTCTTTCTGCGGTGCGGGCTCCCAGGCCATGCGAGGACCGTAAAAACTACGGTCGTGTGCATGGCCCCATAGAAATGAATGGGACCGCAATTCTCCCGTGGATTTTCGGGGGAATTGCGGCCGCAAAAGCACGTTTGTGTGGCTACCAAATACGGATTTGCTGCAACCAATGCTGCCACCTTGTGGTATTTTGTTTAAGCAACAGGGGAAAAGTTAATTTAAAGGGAATGACCTATTGTTGGCTTTTTATGTTGAACGTATTCTATTAAACTTTTGGTGGTTTTTCCTCATTTTCTATGTCATTATCTATATTTAAAAAATCTTGCAGTTTTCACTCTGGCCACTGTGCCTCATAATAAACTGACATTTCTCAGTAGTCATAACATTATCATCCCAAGGAAGCATGAGCGTAACTTTTGAGATTCAGCTGCTTTGTATTCTTTATACAGAGCAGCTGTATTTTATGCTGAAACCTGTTCCCTTCAGGTCCGCAGGACTGATGGGTTCAGTGTCAGTGGGTCCTGTGTGTCTGACACAGGATCCACCTGTAATCTGTCACATCTAAATTCATAAATTCATTGTGATAGATTACAGGTGGATCCTGCATGTCAGAGACACTCAGGACCCGCTGACACAACCTGTAAATCCCACATACCTGACGGATTCAGGTCTTAGCGCACAATACAACTGCTTTGTATACAGAATACAAAGAAGCTGAATCTCAAAAAGTTTAAATAATTTTTAATAAAATTTAATTATAAAGTTGCACGAAACACACTCATTGACTTCTTTAAAAAGAAAAAAAAATTGCTTTTGAAGGTGTATAAAGCAGTGGTGGCCCGTAGGATCATTTGGTCCGGCCCTACCTCACTCAGACAGCGCTGCCACCGCGTCATTCGCTACTCGCTTGGCTCCGTCAGTGGCGGTTTGAGTGAGGTCGTTGTGTGCCGGCCCAAGAGTAGATCAGTCTGGTCGCCTGACCTGAGTCAGTGATGTGAGGTCATGTGACCAGACTCGTCCACTCCGGGGCCGGCACAGTCCAGTCATCTGACCTCACATCAGTGACGTGAGGTCAGGTGACTGGACTGCTCCACTCCTGTCACAGCACGCATCGACCTTACTCTGACCGCTGCTGCCGCCGTGTCATTCCCTCCTTGGCTCCGTCTTACTCACTCACATTTCAGAGCAGAAGGGAGGACGGAGCCAAGTATCGTGGCGGCGGCGGTCTGAGTGAGGTCGGTGCATGCCGGCCCAAGAGTGGACCAGTCGGGTCACCTGACCTAAGTCAGTGGTGTGAGGTCAGGTGATCGGACTGGTCCACTCCCATCACGCCTCGAACTCACTCTGACCGCCGCCGTGTCATTCCCTCCTTGGCTCCGTCTGCGCCCCCTATTTAAAGTCGGGTCCAAGTTTTTTGCTTTTTTTCCCATCAAGTACATTTATGATATATCCACAGGATTTGTCATAACTGTCCAATAGATGCGGGTTTCACTTCTGGGTCCCAGATTTATCTCTAGAACGGGGCACCTAATCACTGTTCTACCTTTTTGTTTTGTGCTGAAGCTTGTGATTTCCAAAAATACATTATATAAAAAAAATATATAAAGAAAAAGTATACATAACTGGTATCGCCATGCCTGCAACATCTCGAACTGTAAAACGATCATGTTATTTTACCCGCACAGAGAACATCGTAAAAAGAAAAAACAAAAAGCCAGATGTTGAGGGGTGAATAGTGAATTCGCTTGTCTGTGTGTCTCTCTTTCACCTGCTGGCCAGCAAACCTTTGTCTCTGTCCACTAGTATATCTACAGACAAACAGATTCAGCATTCCCCAATAACACACAGCATTACCTGCACCTTACCTGCATGGAAGGTGGGATGGGTTTATATAGGAGGCTCTTGATTAATGCCAGATGAGGCAGAGCTGCAGCCACACAAAGTATATGTATTTTTCTTTTGTATGATTTGGTTATTTGTATAGAGATTGTAAGCGCCTTTTCATTTTAAAAGGAGACATTTGCTTTTCTTTTTTCGTCTTATATATACACCGTTTACCGCGTGGTATAAATAACATAATAGCTTTATTCAGAGGGTTGTTACGATTGTGACGATACCAAATTTATAATTTTTTAGGCTTTACTACGTTTACACAGTAAAAACAGTTTTTTTTCAAAATTATTTGTTTTATGTCGCCATGTTTTAAGAGCCATCATTTTTGTATTTTTCTGCTGACATAGCTGCATGAGGGCATTTTTTGCGGGATGACTTTTCGTTTTTATGGGTATCATTTTGGAGTACATACGACTTTCTGATCGCTTTTTATTCAATTTTTTGGAAGGCAGGATGAACAGAAAACAGCAATTCTGTCATTGTTTTTTTTTTTCTTTTTTTTTCTTTACAGTGTTCACCATGAAAGTTTTATAGTTCGGGTTGAACGATACCAATACCAAATTTGCGCAAGTTTTTTTAAATTTTTTTTGTTTTTTCATAATAAAGCATTTTGTAAGCGGAAAAAGTATTTTAATTTTTTTTTCACTTGGGATTTTTATTTATTTATTATTAACTTTATTAAGCTCTTTTCAACTTTTTTTTTTCCTCCACTAGGGGACTTCACTATGCAATCATTTGATGGGGTGAGAGAGGGAGCCCCCTCCCTTTAAAACTCCTTAGATGCGGTGGTCGCTATTGACCGCTGATCACCCCCATGCCACACCGCATTGATGCAGTAATTCATGCAGGAGCCCCGACCAAGTATTGAGGGCATATACTGTACATACTTTTCAGTAGGCCAACATTTCGGTATTAAAAATCATTTTGGAAATTGGGCTTTTATAATTATCAAATTTTCTGAGACACTAAATTTTGGGTTTTCATTAACTGTTAGCCATAATCATCAATATTAAAAGAAAACAATGCTGGAAATAGATCCCTCTGTGTGTAATGAATATATAGAATATATGAGTTTCACTTTTTGAATCGAACTACTGAAATAAATTAACTTTTTGTTGATATTCTAATTCATTGAGAAGGACTAGTGTATATACAGTATATATATATACACACACACTTTATTTTGCACCCATTGAAGTCATTTCCTGAAATGTGGGCTTCTCGCTCACCCATACCTCTCTTCAACACCATCTGATACTGCTATCAGCATCTTTCTCACAAAAAACGTCAGGCTGTGTGCAAATTAAGTGTTCGGTTCCATGGTTGCTGTGCCAGCCCTGGAGCTGTCTATCAGAAATAATTTGACCAGCAGGGGAGGAGGAAGGGTCGCAGCCTCAGTGAGCTCTTGGGAATCCAGCCAGCAGTGAAAGGGGAAACTGCACAAGCGGGCAGGAGTTTGCAAACTGCGGCGGTGGTCGTTTTCATAGGAATGACCACCGCAACAAAGTAGATGGCACGGGGTGGAAAGGAGGCCATAGCTGCAAAATGCTGCACTACCGAAAGAAGGTATTTAGAGATATTAATAAATTTACACTCCTGGACACTTGGACATAAGAGTATATGTTGGGAATAACTCTTTATGCATAAGATTGCAATAAACTTTTCTACCACCAGATGGTACTAGTGGAACATCTCAAGTTATGTCCCAATACATTGCTGTATTTTAGCTAGTGGTTTATATGTGCAGCCATGTGATTCCCCATACTTTTATACTGTATATTATTTCTTAATTATAAATAGTAAACATAGCTTATGAGATCGGTATTGGTTCAGAGCGCACAAGACTAGAGGAGGTGCACGAATAGGGTCCCAACCGAATCGTATGTGAAGAAGTATTCGGCACACAAACAAATGTGGTTCAATTTTTCGGTTTTATTATATTGAATTTGATGCCATGGGCAATGTGCGTGCAACGTTTCGGTCCAAAGACCTTCGTGTGCCGGATACTTCTTCACATAGCTTATGAGATGACAGTCCTAAAAAAATATATTGTGGTCAGTTATGGTTCCATAAATACAACTACGCAGAAGATACAATCTACCCTGTATTCATAAACCATAGGCCATCTACAGCATGCTGTAATAATATTTTCAATGGACTTAAAGTCTACCTATCATTACAAGCAGATGTAGATGTATATTAAATGTAGTACAGCCAGAAATGCCGGTATCTGCATTTTATATGTCCAAGCTTGAGAGTCGGCGGGCTCTTCCTGGTGTGATATAATAGCTGTGTATGCTGAGCCAATAAGATGTCTCTCCTTGTTGATCCCCCTCCCCTAAGGAAGAGATATTGCAGCTGAATCCCCATCCTCCATATCTTTAATTTACTGGAGAGGTTTTAATGACTGGAGAGATTTCTGAACATTTACAGAGTCTGAAGGCAGATAAAGGAGAACTACAGGCTGCTGAAAAATGGGGAAGATGCAACATTCTCCTATAAGATATTTACAAAGTTTTATAAATCACATATACTACTCTCTTATTGAAAAAAATAACAAAAAAAATAACGATACAGTAGTCCAGGTCCTGAGACCCCCACGAATGCTGGAACAAAGGGGAAAAAGTGCTCAGATGAGTGATGTAATACCTTTGCTATGATATGCTTTGTTGTGCTCTCCCCGAAGATGCAGATGAGGGTATAGACTCATATAAAGTCTAAGGCCGGTACCCCGCCTCTCTCCAGAGATCAGGCCAACAAAGACGATCACAGCTGAAGGGGTACAGTGCTCAGCTAAGCACTTTTCCCCCTCCATTCCAGCGACTATGGGGGTTTTGACACCCAAACGTTAACTGACCAAAACTTCTGACGGGGCACTATGACACATTAAGACATGTGGCATCGGTCACCATCTATCCCTAGTCTAGTTAAGAATGTTTATGTTAATTGAACACAAAAGTCTTCCAACAAAATATTTAGTGGTGTTACAGTTTCTGAAATGCAAGTAAAGATGCATCAGGCATGAATTTTGAATTTAACCCTTTTGCTGACAGGGGTTTTGGGACAAATATCCTATTATCGATATACACTATTAAAACCTCAATTATTATGTAAAAATAATCGTATTATAACCTATACTAATATATTTTCTGAAAGTAGACACCTGGCATATTGACAAAATGTAACACTCATTGGCATCTTCATCAAATTTGCATCAAACCATAATATTTATCAAAAAAAATGCAAAGACAAATAATGTTTGTTGCTAAAATTCTGACCCAAACCAAGGCTTATAATCACAACTGCTGTTAAAAATGTCAAGATGTACAGAATTCATATATGCCACTTATGCCTATGTCTATATGCACATATCTTCACAAAATCACAAGAACTGAATAGATCAAACATCTCTGTGATCCAGAATTCTGTAAATATTCGAGTCACAGAGCTGACAAATGGACTGTTCTTCATCTTCTCACCCCTGGGTGTCATTTTGCATCTCAACCCTTTCACGTGAGTCATGCTGAGCTGTTTTTTTCCCCATTTTTCCAAGCTTTACTGCTTTTTCTGCAGCCTGTCAAAGGAAGCCGAACTGTCTGTCTTTTATAGGTCGATCGTGTTTCTTCTTCCTGCTTGCATTGATCATATAAATGTAGAACGGACATTGGATTATAAACTAAAGAGAAGCAATGTATTGAAAATATGTCCTATACAGCACCGCAGAATATATTGGCTCAAAACAGTTATGCTAATATGTCCGAGATGTGCTGGTGAATGAGCAAGTGTTATCGGCGCACATATTTAATAAAAATTATCCCTTTAAACTTAAATGTCAGCATACCAGGGCAATATGATAGTAAAGGTTAACCAGAAAATATTATTTGCTTAGTCTTGAAATAACCTTAATATTCTGTGCCCTATTGTTTTAAGACCAAATTAGTCCCAGCTGCAATTCCCCAGTTGAGGAAGCTTTCTACTTTTTAGACCTTCCCGATCTTCATTATTCTTCAGTACAATCAGACAATCAATCAGATTACAAGGAGAACTCTCACTCAAATAGGACATGAAAGCTTGAAGATCTCTAATGCAGCTCACGTCAGATGGTCCCCGCAGAAGGTTCGGAGTTTATATCTGCAGAAGTCTATGCACAGTCTAGGGCTGAAACATACAGTGACAATAAGAATGACATTAATATTTTATCATATTTACAAAGTTGAAAATGTTTATCAGATGATCAGCTCTTTTATGCAGCCAATAAAATGGTTGCAAGTCGGCAGCACATCTCCCTCTGTAAACAGGGAGATGTGCTGCCGACATGATACAAATGTATGGAGACGAACGATCGTAGTAACAATCATTCAACCCCGTACATTACAGCTTATTGCTCCTTATAAAAGCAGCAAACGAGCGCCGATTGATGTGCTGTATCATCGATTGGCACTAGTTTCACGACCCATATCCGGTCGAGTAAAGCGACCTTTATAGAGTCATCCAGATAGCCTATATTACTGCATAATTGTAACGCTTAATAGTTCTGTTTTTACTAATAAAAATAACATAACAGTTGTTGGTTTCAATGACTTTCATTGGTTTTCCAACAAGAAAGTGTAACAAAAATAGGGATGACAACCGTTTAAATGCTGTCGGCAAGTCTGATCATTTAGGTCAGGTATGGAATAAAACAGCTCAAGAAACTGAATGAGAGCAAAAGATATACACGTTTTATTTAATAATATTGCATTGATTTTTGTTTGATGTTAGGGTGTCCATACACGTAGCCTCTGTGTACCGGCATTGTGCCTGGTGGCCGAGAACTGCAGGCACAACCATACTTGGTTTCACAGCGAATTAACACAGTTTTGCAATGCGATATTTGGCAGCGAGGCTTGTATAGGTGAAGAACTTTGAAACTGGTTCTTTGCCACGCAGTATACTATCGGCACACGGTCAGTAAATGTTTGGGCATGCATACTCAATCAACTGACCATATTAAAGTAATAGTAAAATTCAGCTGATTGAGCTTGATGAAAAATATCCATGTTAGGCTCTGTTCACATCTGCGTTGGATGCTCCGTTAGAGATTACCTGTGAAAATAGCGCAGCACGCTGCACTATTGCTTCGAGTAATACCACAGACTTCCCAACAGAAAGCCGACAAAACCTATTAATGTCAATGAGTTCCGTCAGTCGACGGTGGTGTACGTGATGTAACTAAACCGTCGCTTCGGGTTTTCCTGTGTTCTGCTCTTTTGACAGAACAAAACAACACAAAGCAGCGACGCAGATGTGAACCCAGCTTAAAATTTAATCCCTACTAAACTGAACCTTATTATGCCACTGTCACCGTTGGTGGGTGGGTGGACCCACTAGGCCGGACGGCCGTAGCTGGGAGGCAGCTGGCCAAACAACAGAGCACCCTAGAAATACAAATTCCCGCACTAGGGTACCTGGGTAGTCCAGACAGTGACCGCAGCTCTGGCATGGATGGAGGTGGGTGCAGCAGGTAACGCCAGATGTGGCGGATGACAGCAGGTGCCGCAAGTTGCGCCAGACGTGGCGAATCACTCCGGACGTGGAAGATGATACTTGACGTGGCAAATGACACAGGACGTGGCAATCGACAGGAGGTGCAGCAGACATGACTCCAACACTAGTAGGCACAGGAACAAGAACACAGCACGGGATACAGGAACAGGTAACAGGGCACGGGTAACAACTGGAACGGGAAACACTAAGGGACCATTTGCAAGACAGACTTGGTATTAACTAACAACACTCAGGCAAGGATCAGAAGGGCAGGGGCCCTCTTATAGTCCAGGAAATCATGTGATTTGATGATGATGATTGTTTTCATGTGCGCGCTGGCCCATTAAGAGCGGGCACGAGCCTACGGGACACAGTGGACCGGAGCAGAAGTGAGCACTGGTTGTGTGTCTGGTCCCCTATCCATTCAATGCCAACAACAACTCAAAGACCTAAAGTTTATATACACCATTCAGCTATAACATTAAAACCATGTGCCTAATATTATATATACACTGCGTTCCAAATTATTATGCAAATGTTATTTTTCGCTGATTTTCCTAAATAGTCGATGCAAATGATAGTCAGTATAATCTTCAAACATTCAACCGTTGGAGTATAATGCAAATTTTATTGAACAAATCTCATAATGATAACAGATTTTTTTTTAGAAGTTAAAAACTCAAAATGCACTGTTTCACATTATTATGCACAACAGAGATCAAAACATTTTAAAGATTGTAAAGAGAACTAAAATGGTAATTTGTTGAATTTGCAGCATCAGGAGGTCATATTTACAGAAATCAAAAGCTCTTTCAATCAAAAAAAACTTAACAGGCCAAGTTCATGTTAACATAGGACCCCTTCTCTGATATCACCTTCACAATTCTTGCATCCATTGAATTTGTGAGTATTTGGACAGTTTCTGCTTGAATATCTTTGCAGGATATCAGAATAGCCTCCCAGAGCTTCTGTTTTGATGTGAACTGCCTCCCACCCTCATAGATATTTTGCTTGAGAATGCTCCAAATGTTCTCAATAGGGTTGAGGTCAGGGGAACATGGGGGCCACACCATGAGTTTCTCTCCTTTTATGCCCATAACAGCCAATGACACAGAGGTATTCTTTGCAGCATGAGATGGTGCATTGTCATGCATAAAGATAATTTTGCTACGGAAGGCACGGTTCTTCTTTTTGTACCACGGAAGGAAGTGGTCAGTCATAAACTCTATGTACTTTGCAGAGGTCATTTTCACACCGTCTGGGACCCTAAAGGGGCCTACCAGCTCTCTCCCCATGATTCCAGCCCAAAACATGACTTCGCCACCTCCTTGCTGACGTCGCAGCCTTGTTGGGACATGGTGGCCATTCACCAACCATCCAATACTCCATCCATCTGGACCATCCAGGGTTGCACGGCACTCATCAGTAAACAACACGGTTTGAAAATTAGTCTTCATGTATTTCTGAGCCCACTGCAACCATTTCTGCTTGTGAGCATTGTTTAGGGGTGACCGAATAATAGCTTTATGCACACTTGCAAACCTCTGGAGGATCCTACACCTTGAGGTTCGCGGGACTCCAGAGGCACCAGCGGCTTAAAATACCTGTTTGCTGCTTTGCAATGGCATTTTAGCAGCTGCTCTCCTAATCCTATTAATTTGTCTGGCAGAAACCTTCTTCATTATGCCTTTTTCTGAACGAACCCGTCTGTGCTCTGAATCAACCACAAATCTTTTCACAGTACGATGATCACGCTTACGTTTTCTTAAAATATCCAATGTTTTCATACCTTGTTCAAGGTATTGCACTATTTCACGCTTTTCGGCAGCAGAGAGATCCTTTTCTTTCCCATATTGCTTGAAACCTGTGGCCTGCTTAATAATGTGGAACGTCCTTTTTAAAGGAACAGTGTCATCACAAATTTTTTTTTCATATATTAAAGATCTTAGTGCTTTATTAAAAACGTTTATATTTATTTGTGTGTTTGTGTTTTACTTTTTCTTATTTTTACACTTTTTCTTCCCTATGGGGGCTGCCATTTTTTGTTCCATTTCTGTATGTGTCGATTAACGACACATACAGACATGGAATACGGCAGCCACAGTCCCATAGGGACTGCGAACGGCTCCCGTCCCATCCACTTCTGTGTACGCCGTCTGTGTGGGAACTGCGCATGCGCCGCTCCCACACAGTCCAATTTGAAATTGGCGCCGTCCGGCGCCATTTTCCTGTGGACCGGAAGTCGCGGCCGGACAGTAAGATTACTACTTCCGGTCGCGGCTTCCGGACTTGTGCACTTGGACCAGCGGCAGCAGATGGAGCGGACGGGCCGGAGGGAGCCGCGGCGGCAGGAGCAGGTAAAAGATTTCAATGTATGTTCGTGTTTGTGTACGTTTACTACTGTATGTAAACCTACTACACTGTGTGTTAGCTCAAAAAATGGCGACACACAGTGTAGGAGGTTAGACCGTTCAAACCCCTCGTTTATCCCGGCACTAGCCAGGATAAAGGAGGGGGGGATGCTGAGAGCTCACTAGAGCGAGGGCTTTTTACCCAATTTTGCAATGCTGCAATTTTGGGAATAGCTCCATCTAGTGACCAGCAATGGGAAATATTATAAATTAGAATCTAATTTATAATATTTCCTGACTCGTGAAAAAAATAAAAAAAATTTGAACAATGTTTAATCACCTACACACTAAATGTTTAATTAAAAAAAAAACAACATGTTTTTCTGGCAACACATTCCCTTTAAGTAGTTTTCCTTTGACTGGGCACACCTGGCAAACTAATTATCACAGGTGTCTGAGATTGATTACAATGATCCAAAGAGCCCTAAGACACAATACCACCCATGAGCTTAATTGAAAAACAAATAATTAAATGTTTATGACACTTAAATCCAATGTGCATAATAATTTGGAACACGGTATAGTTCCCCTATTTCCACCAAAATTTTGATGCCCCATCGAGGCATGACCTCCACAAGACCTCTGAAGGTGTCCTGTGGTATCTGGCACCAAGACGTTAGCATCAGGTCCTTTAAGTTTCTAGGCGGGGTCGGATGCATCAAATTTATTTTCCAGCACATCCCACAGATGTTCGATCAGATTGAGATGTGGGGAATTTGGAAGCCGCGTGAAAACCTTGAATTGCTACACAATTTTTTGCAGTGTGACAAGGCGAATTATTCTGCTGAAAGAGGCCACTGCCATTAGGGAATACTGTTGTCATGATGACTACTTGGTTTGCAGCAATGTTTAGGTAGGTGGTATGTGTCAAAGTAACATCCACATGAATGCCTGGACCCAATGCCTGGACCCTGGAATCCAGCAGAACATTGCCCAAAGCATCACACTGCCTTCACCAGATTACAATTTTACTCATAGAGCATCCTGGTGCCATCTCTTCCCCAGGTAAGCAATGCACACGCACCCGGCCATCCTAATGATGCAAAAGACACCATGATTCATCAGACAGGCCACCTTCTTGCATTGCTCTATGGTCCAGTTCTAATGCTCATGTTCCCATATGTGGTGGAACGGTAGTGGTGTTCTGGCACCAAGTGTCAGATCATGTCAGTCTTTCCCACCCGTAACGCCTTTAGACAGTTGTTCTTAAATGAAGCCTGGTGATCGGCCCCTGTATCGTCCCTTTATTCCCCCCTATTTCCCTCCTGGACTCTCCCATTATTCCTGTAAAGGATCTGCCAGGTACTACGTCTGTGTATACTCCCGGGATTAATCAGTCGACACCTGAGGCCAGACATCTTAGACTGACACCGGCTCCCACCAACCAGGGTGGCAGGCTCAGGAGTGGGAGAGCCTATCGCGGCCTGGTCAGTCGGAGTTAGCTCCGCCCCCTGTCCATTTATACCTGCCGTGTTCTCTTCCTCAGTGCTTGTTATTCTTCTTGGATTCCTGGCCCCACTGCTGCCTTGCTCCAGCCTGCTTCTGCCGTGCTTCTGCCTTGCTTCAGTTCCGCTTATCCTGCTTCGCTTTGCCCCTGGCTTGCTTCCTGCTCCGTGCTCTCGTTGGTATACTCCACTACATCCTGATCCTGACTGACTCATTCACCGCTCCGTTTCCTCGCAGCGTTCCGTGGACTACTGCCCCTTCCCTTGCGTGTTCCCTGTTTGTACTCCCTTGCACTTAGACAGCGTAGGGACCGCCGCCAAGTTGTACCCCGTCGCCTAGGGCGGGTCGTTGCAAGTAGGCAGGGACAGGGCGGTGGGTAGATTAGGGCTCACTTGTTCCCTTCACCTCCTTCCTGCCATTACATAATAACAAGCCCATACCTAGTCTACCATTTCTCCTACGCTGACGCTATCATGGACCCCCTTGAGACCCTGACCCAGCAGATGCAGGGCCTCTCCCTACAGGTCCAGGCCCTGGCTCAGAGGGTCAACCAGGGTGACGCTGCCTTAGTAGTACCCCTCACCTCACCTCTAGAACCCGACCTCAAGTTACCTGACCGGTTCTCAGGGGACCGTAAGACTTTTCTCTCCTTCCGGGAGAGTTGCAGACTTTATTTCCGCCTAAAACCTCACTCCTCAGGTTTCGAGAACCAGCGGGTGGGTATCATTATATCCCGACTCCAGGAAGGGCCCCAAGTGTGGGCCTTCTCCTTGGCTCCTGACGCCCCTGAACTTTCCTCCGTTGATCGTTTTTTCTCTGCCCTCGGACTCATTTACGACGAGACTGACAGGACTGCCTTAGCCGAGAGTCAGCTGGTGACCTTACGTCAGGGTAGGAGACCTGTTGAGGAATACTGTTCTGATTTTAGAAAGTGGTGCGTAGCTTCTCGGTGGAACGACCCGGCCCTAAGGTGCCAGTTTAGGTTAGGATTATCTGACGCCCTGAAGGATCTGCTGGTTAGCTACCCCTCTTCTGACTCCCTAGACCAGGTTATGGCCCTAGCAGTACGACTTGACCGATGTCTCAGGGAACGTCAGCTTGAACGTTTCAATGTGTTCCCCTCTGACTTCCCTGCGATTCCCCCCGAGGTCCCGTCTCCTCGCTCTTCCACGGAGGACTCGGAGGTACCTATGCAACTCGGGGCCTCCATGTCCCCTCGACAACATAGAGAGTTTCGCAGGAACAATGGTCTCTGCTTCTATTGTGGGAACGACAAGCATCTACTGAACACCTGTCCCAGGCGCAAGAATAAACAGCCGGAAAACTTCCGCGCCTAAGTGATCATCGGGGAGGTCACTTGGGCGCACAGGTATTTCCCGTTAATATGAAACGCAATAAAATTTTGCTTCCCTTTCAGGTCTCGTTTGCTGGCCGGTCTGCCACAGGCAATGCCTTCGTGGATTCTGGCTCATCTGCTAATATCATGTCTGTGGAATTTGCTATGTCTCTAAAAATGCCTTTTATTGATTTGCCTTATCCTATCCCGGTAGTGGGTATCGACTCCACTCCTCTTGCTAATGGTTATTTTACTCAGCATACTCCTGTTTTTGAACTCCTTGTTGGCTCCATGCATTTGGAGCAGTGCTCTGTACTGTTGATGCAGGGATTATCGTCCGATCTGGTATTAGGTCTTCCCTGGTTGCAGCTGCATAATCCCACGTTTGATTGGAATACTGGGGATCTCACCAAATGGGGTAGTGAATGCCTGATGTCATGTCTTTCGGTTAACTCTATTTCTCCCCGGGAGGAGGTAAACACGCTTCCTGAGTTTGTTCAGGACTTCGCTGATGTGTTTTCTAAGGAGGCCTCCGAGGTGTTGCCCCCTCATAGAGATTACGATTTCGCCATCGATTTGGTGCCTGGTGCCAAGCTTCCTAAGGGTAGGATATTTAATCTTTCATGTCCTGAACGTGAAGCTATGAGGGAGTATATCCAAGAATGCCTGGCCAAGGGTTTCATTCGCCCCTCGACTTCTCCTGTAGGTGCTGGCTTCTTCTTCGTGGGGAAGAAGGATGGTGGTCTTAGGCCGTGCATTGATTATCGGAACCTGAATAAGGTCACTGTAAGGAACCAGTATCCCCTTCCTTTGATTCCGGATCTTTTTAATCAGGTTCAGGGGGCCCAATGGTTTTCTAAGTTCGATCTACGGGGGGCATATAACCTTATCCGCATCAAAGAGGGGGATGAGTGGAAAACTGCGTTCAACACACCCGAAGGTCATTTCGAATACCTGGTCATGCCCTTTGGGTTGTGTAATGCCCCTGCCGTCTTCCAGAATTTTATTAATGAAATCCTGAGAGATTACCTGGGTAATTTTCTTGTAGTGTACCTTGATGACATACTTGTGTTTTCCAAGGACTGGTCCTCCCACGTGGAGCATGTCAGGAAGGTCCTCCAGGTCCTCCGGGAAAATAATCTGTTTGCGAAGACCGAAAAATGTGTGTTTGGGGTACAGGAGATACCATTTTTAGGTCAAATCCTCACTCCTCATGAATTCCGCATGGACCCTGCCAAGGTTCAGGCTGTGGCGGAATGGGTCCAACCTGCCTCCCTGAAGGCGCTACAGTGTTTTTTGGGGTTCGCTAACTATTACAGGAGATTTATTGCCAACTTCTCGGTCGTCGCTAAGCCTCTTACGGACCTTACTCGCAAGGGTGCTGATGTCCTCCATTGGCCCCCTGAGGCCGTCCAGGCTTTTGAGACCCTCAAGAAGTGCTTTATCTCGGCCCCCGTGCTGGTTCAGCCCAACCAAAGGGAGCCATTTATTGTAGAGGTTGACGCATCTGAGGTGGGAGTGGGGGCCGTCTTGTCCCAGGGTACCAGCTCCCTCACCCATCTCCGCCCCTGTGCTTACTTCTCTAGGAAGTTTTCGCCCACGGAGAGTAACTATGATATTGGCAACCGCGAACTTTTAGCCATTAAATGGGCTTTTGAAGAGTGGCGTCACTTCCTGGAGGGGGCCAGACACCAGGTAACGGTCCTTACTGACCACAAGAATCTGGTTTTCCTAGAATCTGCCCGGAGGCTTAATCCTAGACAAGCTCGTTGGGCACTATTCTTTACCAGATTTAATTTCTTGGTTACCTATAGGGCTGGGTCCAAAAATATTAAGGCTGATGCACTATCACGTAGTTTCATGGCCAATCCTCCTTCCGAGAAGGATCCTGCTTGTATTTTACCCCCTGGTATAATCGTTTCTGCCACTGATTCTGATTTAGCTTCTGACATCGCGGCTGATCAAGGTTCAGCTCCCGGGAACCTCCCTGGGGACAAACTGTTTGTCCCCCTGCAATACCGGCTAAGGGTACTCAGGGAAAACCATGACTCCGCACTATCTGGTCATCCTGGCATCTTGGGTACCAAACACCTCATTACCAGAAACTATTGGTGGCCTGGGTTGCCTAAAGACATTAGGGCTTACGTCACCACTTGTGAGGTTTGTGCTAGGTCCAAGACCCCTAGGTCCCGACCTGCAGGCTTACTACGTTCCTTGCCCATTCCCCAGAGACCTTGGACCCATATCTCCATGGATTTTATCACCGATTTGCCTCCATCTCAGGGCAAGTCGGTGGTGTGGGTGGTAGTAGACCGCTTCAGCAAGATGTGCCACTTAAGAAACTACCTAACGCCAAGATTTTAGCTTCTTTGTTTGTTAAACACATCCTGCGTCTCCATGGGGCCCCAGTCAATATAGTTTCTGACAGAGGGGTACAATTTGTTTTCTTATTTTGGAGAGCTTTTTGTAAAAAGTTGGAGATTGATCTGTCCTTCTCCTCTGCTCTCCATCCTGAAACCAATGGCCAAACGGAGAGGACTAATCAGTCTATAGAACAATATTTAAGGTGTTTCATCTCTGACTGTCAATTTGATTGGGTCTCATTCCTTCCCCTTGCCGAATTTTCCCTTAATAACCGGGTCAGTAACTCGTCAGGGGTCTCCCCGTTTTTCTGTAATTTAGGGTTTAACCCAAGGTTCTCCTCCGTTTCTCCTGGTTGTTCCAATAATCCCGAGGTAGAGGACGTTCATCGGGAACTGTGCACAGTCTGGGCCCAGGTTCAGAACAACCTAGAGGCGTCCCAGAGCGTACAAAAGATTCGGGCTGATAGTAGACGTTCTGCTAACCCCCGGTTTGTCGTCGGGGATCTGGTCTGGTTGTCGTCCAGGAACTTGCGCCTTAAGGTCCCGTCCAGGAAGTTTTCTCCCCGATTTATTGGACCTTATAAGATCATTGAAGTCCTCAACCCTGTATCCTTCCGTCTGGAGCTGTCCCCATCCTTTCGCATACATGACGTCTTCCATGCCTCCCTCCTTAATCGCTGCTCCCCGTCCTGGTCCCCCCCGAGGAAACCTCCTGTTCCTGTTCTCACCCCTGAGGGGGTGGAATTCGAGGTGGCCAAGATTATGGACAGTAGGATGATCCAGGGCTCCCTCCAGTACCTGGTCCATTGGAGAGGATACGGGCCGGAGGAGAGGACTTGGGTACCTGCTCGTGATGTTCACGCTGGGGTATTGATCAGGAGGTTCCACCTTCTCTTCCCCATTAAACCGGGTCCTCTTAGTAAGGGTCCGGTTGCCCCTCATAAAAGGGGGAGTACTGTAAAGGATCTGCCAGGTACTACGTCTGTGTATACTCCCGGGATTAATCAGTCGATACCTGAGGCCAGACATCTTAGACTGACACCGGCTCCCAGCAACCAGGGTGGCAGGCTCAGGAGTGGGAGAGCCTATCGCGGCCTGGTCAGTTAGCTCCGCCCCCTGTCCATTTATACCTGCCGTGTTCTCTTCCTCAGTGCTTGTTATTCTTCTTGGATTCCTGGCCCCACTGCTGCCTTGCTCCAGCCTGCTTCTGCCGTGCTTCTGCCTTGCTTCAGTTCCGCTTATCCTGCTTCGCTTTGCCCCTGGCTTGCTTCCTGCTCCGTGCTCTCGTTGGTATACTCCACTACATCCTGATCCTGACTGACTCATTCACCGCTCCGTTTCCTCGCGGCGTTCCGTGGGCTACTGCCCCTTCCCCTGCGTGTTCCCTGTTTGTACTCCCTTGCACTTAGACAGCGTAGGGACCACCGCCAAGTTGTACCCCGTCGCCTAGGGCGGGTCGTTGCAAGTAGGCAGGGACAGGGCGGTGGGTAGATTAGGGCTCACTTGTTCCCTTCACCTCCTTCCTGCCATTACAATTCCCCTCTATCTCCCCTCATAGAATGTCCCCTTTTGGACTGTTCCGTGCGCAGGAGGCGTGGCTGGTGTTGCATGACAGTTGGTAAGAAAAAGCAGTTGGAGGTTGGAGTCAGCCATTATCAGATGGGGTATCCAGGGTCCAGAGTAAAGAAAGAAAGCAGAGTATTTACCATCAACCAATAGACTTTATCACAGCGAGTGGTAGGTGTACTGTGCCCCCCTGTCTCTCCCTCAAATAAACACGCTGTTTTAACTGTTAAACTATTTTCTGTGTCCGCCTGTATTATTTCACCCACTACGGTGATACCAAACACCCGGTATCACCACACCATTGCAGGCGCTATTGGCAGTCTGCGGCTACATGGCCTTATACCGGGCAAACTGTCATACACTGTGTTTTCTTACACTTTTCTATCACAGCTAGCATCATGTTTTTCAGCAATTTGTGCTACAGTATCTCCTCTGTGGGATCAGACCAGACAAGATAGCCTTCCATCCCCACGTGCATCAATTGGATCACTTTTGGTATCAATTGGATGACTTTTGGTACTGTAGCTGCTAACCACTGCAAATTGGGAACACCACACAAGACCTGCCGTTTTGGAGAAGCTCTGACCCAGTCATCTAGCCATCACCATTTGACCCTTGTCAAAGTCGCTCAGATCCTTACGCTTGCCCATTTTTCCTTCTTCCAACAACTTTAAAAAACTACTGTTCACTCGCTGCCTAATATATTCCCCCCCTTAACAGATGCCATTGTAGCAAGATAATCAATGTTACCCAGTTCACCTGTCAGTGGTTGTAATGTTGTTGCTGGACCGTGAATATATATATATATATATATATATATATATTTGTCGAGAAATGTAATTCATGCTTCATAAATGTCATTCACACTGCCATCTCCCACCCACACTGCAAACATTCAACTCAAACATTAGTCAAAATACCGACAGGACATTTTAGTCACATTGGGATACTTTAAGTACCAGCTTTTTGTAGACTTCTAAAGCAGAATTCTGGCAGGACATTAGCATCTTTCTCGCTCCACCACTAAACTACCTGCATACCCGCGAAGCCCCCCTTGCATTACCTAGATCTGCCCCATGTCATGCTTAGGGCCCATTCACATGAACGTGAATAATGTCTGTGTCCTGTGAATGGAAATCACGCAGTCAATGGGTGCGTGAAAACCCCCAAACCCACACGGATGCACATCCATGTGCGGTGGGTGATTTGCGCATCAATTTGATAAAAAAAAGATTTGCTTTGCGAGTGCGAAATGCAAACGTAACACACATGGAAAAACGCACATGAATCTGATATGCTCGTGTGAACGTAGCCTAAGACCTGCCAATATTTGCTATGGACTGAAACAAAAATTCAAACTGCAGTACATCTTACCTTCTAGCTCCTGTTGACTGGCTGTTCCCCACCTTGCTTTGGGCCTCTTTGCAGCTGAACCATTTGCACAGGCAGTATGTTCACCTCAATGATCTAGACCTGGAAGGTCCTGGAATGTTCAGAGATTGGGAGATCTCAACAAAAGATATATAATGTTCAACTCTTAGCACAATACCATCCAGCTGTCCTGTACATTCAAGAGATACATCTTAGACCTGATAATGTGCTATATATCAATAGGTACTGGGTAGGGGGGATTATTCATGCAATGCATACAATTTGGTCACAGGGTGTAAGTTTGCTAGTACGAGGAATACCATTCAAATGCAATAGTAAATTGATCGATCCAAATAAGAAATACATATGCCTACACAGTGTGTAATTTGGCTATGTATTCTTAAATCATTATATATTCCTCCTCCATATAATAGCTTAGTGTTAGGGTAGATGCCAGGTTTTATGGAAAACATACCGGGCATACCAGTTCTAATGCTAGGAAATTTTAACTCAATGATACACCCGTTTTGGGATGAAATCCACATGGATACTTTGTCAAAAGACTGACACTCACTCCTCCTAAGCTAAACCTATTATCTCAAGTCATAATTACTGTAATACAACATGACCTAATCAGGTTTTATACCTTTTATACCACGGCCCTTAATATCTATAGATTGTATATCAATTTGCAGCTCCCTTTCGATAATTGTGGTGAAAGAGTGATCTGCTCATTGAATGCTGCCAAAGCTTTTGACAGCATCGAATGGGCATTTTTATGGGCATTTTCGGAAAAAATTAGATTCGGGCCCAGTTTATCTCTTGGGTTAAATTACTATATGTGGAACTGAAAGCGAAAATACGGGTCAATGGGTGTCTTACCCCTGCATATATTTTAGGTAGAGGAATGAGACAGGATTGCTCATTATCTCCTTTATCTTTGCTCTATTTATAGAGCCCTTGGCGGCTCTAAGAAGGTCACACCCTCAAGTAATTGGATTTCGGAGATGGTGATCTTAATTAATTAATTTGGACGCTACTCCGGCACCAGCCTGCTTTCAGTAATCCGCTACCTGCTATCTGACTGGTTCCAACTGCCACCAAGGTACCATCTGCCAGTGTCTGTCCTACACCTGTCTGGCCAAAAGCTACTCCGTTACGATGGAGTAGCCCAGTGGTTCTACAACCCATTGGACGTTATTACTCTTTACATATGTTTATTGTCTGTCTGTGCCTATTTACAAGGTGTGATGTATTGTACTGTGTACAAATTTATAAACGTTCCCAAATACTCATTACTAATTCTGGGAGAAGACGAGGGTGGGTTGGGAGATGTGTGAGGTATATGGAGGATTGGTTTGCAAAATCTCTGTTGGAAAAATCTAATAAAATCTACTTGAATTAAGAAAAGACCTAGAGCAGTGGTCACCCTGCCAAAACTAAAATTACAGAAGATACCATAAGAACCGCTATTGCACTGAAGACTTCTTTAGACACAGCTATGGCTCTGTTCACATTGCGTTTGAACCTTACATTCAGCCCCAAAATATGCCACTGTATACCATACCATCTATAGGAACCCATGTTAAAAAAAAGCTTCACTTTCATATACAGTATAAAATAAATAAATTTAAAAAACAAACCATTTTATACCTGTTGGTGAATACCAAAAGGGCACCCTTTTGGCATCTGATGGGTCTTTAGGTTTCTATTAACCTGTTCAGTGTATGCACCGGGAGATACTCCCTGCGCATACCCTGAATGTGCTCAACAAACACAGTGTGAACACTGCCTAAGATACGTAGTCATGACTCTACAATATGAAAGAGACTGACCAAAAAATCAGATTCACAGCAAAGTGTCAAGATGGATACGCTATTATCCAAGTGTAGTATCACATACAATTCTTTTCATATAATTCTATAGACTAATGTCAAGAGTAGAATTTTTGGGACAATGCAAAATAAAGCAAATGTAGCACTGCACACCATAAAGTCATACTAACATTGTGGGTGTGATAATGTGGGCGTGCTTTTGTGCACCAGAAATCAGCAGCCTGTCATTATTGAAGGAGCCATGAATTTTGAGCTATAAATGTCTGATCATCTGTCTACAAGGTAAAGCATAATATTATATAATATAATATAGTTAGATGAGGGCTGCACACAGACTTTTTGTACTAAGCAATTATCATGTTACTCTATGGAGAAAAAAGTAGCTACTTTTTAAAGTTCGCTCAGAAATTCCAGTATGTAGCGATTAAACAAATTGGCCAGATACTCTCTTGACTTAAAGGCTATGTAAACCTTTTAAAGGCATTTTGTTTAATAAAAAGGTCAATCAGTGTGACTGGGGCAACTTTCTAAATAGTTTTTATTAAAAAAAAAAGTTTACTTCTTGAGATACAGCTGCTCTGTGTTCTGTATACAGAGCAGCTGTATTGTTCGCTAAATCCTGTTCCCGTCAGGTCAGCGGGACTGACGGGTTCAGTGAAAGAGACACACAGGATCCACTTGTAATCTATCACATCTAAGTTATGAACTTATGTCAGACACGCAGGAGCCGCTGACACTGAACCTGTCAGGTCCGCGGGACTCACGGATTCAGGTCTTAGCGAACTATATAGCTGTTCTGTATAGAGAATGCAGAGCAGCTGTATCTCAAAAAGTTAAAATAATTTTTAATATAAACTGTTTCTAAAGTTGCACCAATCACACTGACTGACCTTTCAAAGGTTTACATAGCCTTTAAGCGATTTTGAAGAGATTTTCGAGATACTCAGTGGATTTCTATGGACAGCGATTTCATAGTGATTTTTGTACTGAGCGATAAAAAGTCTAGGTGTAGCCCCAGCTTTATAGACACAGTGGGTCACATTTTGAGGCTAGAGCTAAACCTAAGGCCCTTTTACACAGGCCATTATAGAGCAAACGAGCGTTCACAGAACGCCTGTTCCTGATCATTGCCCTGTGTAAACAAAGCATCGATCAGCCAATGAACGAGCAAACGTTCGTTCATCGACTGATTGTATCGTTTATGCAGCTGAAAGTATTGTCGTTGTCAGCAGCACATCTCACTGTGTAAACAGGGAGACGCGCTGCCGACATGATAGAAATGTATGGGGACGAGCGATCAGATAACGAGTGCTTGTCCCAATACCTTGTGAAAGAAGAAAATGAGCGCCGATCAACGAGCTGTCTCGTTGATCGGCGCTCGTTTACACAGCCCATGTCCGGCCGTGTAAGAGGACCCCTAGACTTTTTATCACTCACTACAAAAATCACTGTAAAAAATGAATTGAGTTGCTTGGAACTCTCTTCCAAATCACCCCAGCCAAGCGAGTCTGAGTGATTTTAAGAAGTTGTAGCTACTTTTTGCTCCGTAGAGTAATATGAAAATTATTCATAAATCTCTTATTAAGGTTTTACATTCTCTAGAGACAAAAGTCTGTGTATATACCATTGATAAATATTGTGATATATTTTAGATACAGTATACTTTACTTTGCTTTTATCTATATTATTTTTATATAAATACAATTTCATATACCATTTTTGTGTGATGCTTCAGGGCCTGTGCTAAATTTTTTGAACTCTTGAATATATAACTGCTATAAACAGCCTTACATTTGCGCCACTAACTTGAACCTTTTTTTAAACTTTGCCTTTAATAAATGAGTCTAAATTACATTTACAGCTAGATCACGTACACTTTACTTACCTGTTTTCTTTTTTGAAGTCAGAAGACAAATGAAGCAAATTTTTGCACAAATTTGGAGAGATCACAGATGCAACTTTTTTACCTGTTTAATTTTCCACCTAAAATCATGAGCTGAAAAATAATTGTGGGCCGCTAAGTTTTGGATTGACTTAATTTGGCTGACTTGTAGCCAACAGATTGAGTAGTTCATGCATAAAACCCACTAATGTGCTGGATTTAAAGCAAGTTTGCTGTATTAAGTTATAAGGGTATGTTCACACGACCTATTTGTGGCCGTTTTTCGGGCTGTAAACGCCCGAAAAACGGCCGAAAAATCGGAAGCAGAACGCCTCCAAACATCTGCCCATTGATTTCAATGGGAAAACGGCGTTCTATTTCGACGGAGCATTTGTCGCGGCCTCGAAAAAGAAGTGCAGGACACTTCTTGGGACGTTTTTGGAGCTGTTTTCCATAGACTTTATTGAAAAAAAGCTCCAAAAACGGGTGTAAAAAACGCAGCGAAAATCGCGAGTGGCACAAAAAACGTCTGAAAATAAGGAGCTGTTTTCTCTTGAAAACAGCTCCGTATTTTGAGACGTTTTTGACTCTGCGTGTGAACATACCCTAAGGATGACAAAGATTATTTCTGGTAAATACGGTGCAACCAGTTATTGACTATTAGTTACTTTTTCACAAGTGTGTTGGATAGCAATAGTCCTTTAAGTGCTCTTGCACACTACCGTGGTACAGGTGAACGGGACTCCTGGCATCATAGACATTTTATGATGCTAGGATTCCCTGCCTACCCGCGGAACTGCTGTTCCGCACTGTATCATTTTGTTCAATTCGGAACAGCAGTTCCGTGAGAAGGCAGGGAATCCTAGCATCATAAAATGTCTATGATGCCAGGAGTCCCATTCACCTGTACTGCGGTCGGGCAAGGAAATCCATCTGACACACGGAGCGTTTTTGATAGCCAAAACTTGGTCTTGTACAAGAGGTGTTACCTTTTCTTGACCAAGGGTCATTGATGCCCCTGTGTCCAAGTCAATTTTTCAATTTTTGATATGCCCTTGTCTAAAAGATAATATCTTTGCAATTGCTTTAAATATCACAACAATTTTTACTTTGTTTTTTTTTTACAAGACTTTCATTTTTTAGATTAATGTGTATAGATATACAGTTTGGTCCAGAATTATTTGGACTGTGATTTGGGCTCTGCATGCTACCACATTGGATTTAAAATGAAACAACTAAGATGTAATTGAAGACTTTCAGGTTTAGTTCAAGGGGTTGAACAAAAATATCCTGCGAAACGTTTAGGAATTGCAACCATTTTTCTACACAGCCGCCTCATTTCAGGGGCTCAAAAGTAATTGGACAAATTAACATTACCATAAATAAAATGTTTTAATACTTTGTAGAGAATCCTTTGCAGGCAATGACTGCCTGAAGTCCAGAATCCATGGACTTCACCAAACGCCGGGTTTTTCTCCTTTGTTATGCTTTGCCCGGCCTTTACTGCAGTTTTCTTCAGTTGTTGCTTGTTTGTGGGTTTCTCTAACTTAAGTTTTGTCTTAAGCAAGTGAAATGCACGCTAGATTGGGTTGAGATCTGGTGATTGACTTGGCCTATGGCAGAATATTCCACTTCTTTACCTTAAAAATCTCCTGGGTTGCTTTTGCATTATGTTTTGGGTCATTGTCCATCTGTACTGTGAAGCGACGTCCAATCAACCTTGCTGCATTTGGTTGAATCTGAGCAGAAAGTAAACACCCTGAACACTTCAGAATTCATCCGGGTGCTTCTGTCTTCAGTCACATCATCAATAAACACTAGTAACCCAGTGCCTTTGGCAGCCATGCATGCCCAAGCCATCACACTGCCTCCACCATGTTTTATAGAGGATGTGGTGTGCTTTGGCTCATGAGCCATTCCAAGACTTCTCCATACTTTCCCATCATTCTGGTACAGGTTGATCTTAGTTTCATCTGTCCAAAGAATGCGGTTCCAGAACTGGGATGGATTCTTTAGATGTTGTTTGGCAAAGTCTAATCTGGCCTTTTTTTTTAATTTTTAATTTTTGAAAATCTTTTTTTATTGAACACCTTATTATCACACCGCAAGTAATGAATGCATACATTACATACAAATCAGTGTCATATTCAGGGACGGATTATAATGAGGGCAATCTGGGCAAGTGCCCGGGGCCCAAGGCTGGAAGGGGGCCGAGTTTGCCCCGGTTCTCCCTTACCGGCTGTTAAAATTACAGCCGGTTCAGAGAACCAGAGTGAAGTGGGACCTCTCACCTAACCAGTGGCGTAGCTATAGGGGCCGCACTATATTAATAAAAAGTTACTATAGTAACGGAGCCGCGAGCCCGTTACTATAGTAACTACAGTACTTACCTTCCTGTTTCCGGTGCGCAGCGCATGACGTCACAACGCTATGCGCCGTGCACAGCATCCTGATCCTAGATAGAGTCAGGACATCTGCCATGGCTGAAGAGGAGGATAAGTTTAATATCCCTGTCTGCTTGAAGCTGATTGGTGGGGTCCGACTCCCAGGACCCCCGCCAATCACCTGTTTTGAAGGGGCCGCAGCGCTCGTACGAGAGCTGGTGCTTCCCCTTCATTCCGGTCACTTGCTCACATTGTGAATCCGTGTCGGGAAATGAAAGGGAAGCAGCTGTCGTACTAGCGCTGCGGCCCCTTCAAAACAGGTGATCGGCGGGTCCCGGGAGACGGACCCTGACCCATCAGCTATTGAAGGCCTATCCTGAGGATAGGCCATCAATGTTTAGGGACTGGACAATCCTTTTAAGCCTACGATGTTGCAGGCTTACAGGGCCCAGCAGACAGAATCACAGATTGTGTGATCCTGTCTGCTGGGCCCTGTATCTAAGCATTTTACATAAACACATGGTAGGCTTAGATACATGGCCCATGTGTAATCCTGTCTGATAGGCCCTCTATATAAGCCTACCACATGTACTGTATAAGATTACTGTCTGCTGGACCCTGTATCTATGCCTGCCTTGACAGACAGTATCAAACATGTACCTAAGCCTACCACATCTGTTACTAATCGTTTTTGTTGTGTTTGTGGTTTTTTTACAGGTTCGGTCATTGGACTACGTTGGATTTGAGGACTACTTCGATGACGGCGTTTTTATTATCAATAAAATGGTTAATGAGGGTTGTTTGGGTGGTTTTTATTTCAATAAAATATTTTTTCTATGTCTTTGTTTGTTCTTTAAACTTTATTACTACCGCCTTAGTAATGGCCGCCGGCTCATTGACAGCGTCCATTACTAAGGCGAGGCTTAGTGTTAGCCGGTGCAGAGGCGATCACTAACCCCCATTATTACCCCGGTACTCACCACCACCAGGGGTGTCGGGAAAAGCCGGGTACGATCCCGTACCTGACCATCTGTAGTGATGGTCGGGTAATGGGGCAGCCGAAGGCTGTTATTAGGCTGGGAAAGGCCAAAAACGGTGGCCCTTCCCCCCTGGTAATGTCAACCTGTTGCTGCTTTCTTGTATCTGGCTGGTTATGAAAAATGGGGGGAACCCCGCCAGATACAACAGCAGCAGCCTAGCATTACCAGGGGGGGAAGGGTCACTGTTTTTGGCCTTTCCCAGGCTGATATTACCAGCCTGTGGCTGACCCAGTACCCGACCATTACTACAGATCACTACAGATGGTCGGGTACTGGTTCGTACCCGGCTCTTCCCAGTACCACTGGTGGTGGTGGGTACCGGGGTAATAATGGTGGTTAGTGTTAGCCTCTCTGCCTGCTAACATTAAGCCTCGCCTTAGTAATGGATGTTGTCAATCAGCCAGCAGCAATTAATAGGAGGTAATAATAAAGTTTAAAAAAATACAAGGACATAGAAAAAATATTTTATTGAAATAAAAAAACAAACACAACCCTCATTAACCATTTTATGGAGAATAAAAAAACGCTGTCATTGAAGTAGTCCTCGAATCCGACGTAGTCCAACAACCGAACCTGTAAAATGACACAAACACACAAAAATAATTATTAACACATAAAAAAGCAAAACAATTCTTATACTTACCTTTTCTGGGTCCAGCGCTGGAACCGCAATGTCAACGAGCTGGTCCCTATATCTAATCCTATCATGTGTGATACTGTCTGCTGAGCCACTGTATCTAATCCTATCATGCGTGATACTGTCTATTGAGCTATTGTATCAAATCCTATAATATGTGATACTGTCTGTTGATCTACTGTATCTAATCCAATCATGTGTGATACTGTGCTGAGCCACTGTATCTAACCCTATCCATAGTTTATAGGGTCGTAGTGCTATAGATATGCTGTCTCCTATAAACACATATACACAGACATAAACATATATATATATTCAGGGGCGCAGTGTATAATATTCAGGGGCACAGTGTATAGTACTATTATATTCAGGAGCACAGTGTATAGTACTATTATATTCAGGAGCACAGTGTATAGCACTATTATATTCAGGAATACAGTGTATAGTACTATTATATTCAGGAGCGCAGTGTATAGTACTATTATATTCAGGAGTACAGTGTATAGCACTATTATATTCAGGGGCACAGTGTATAGCACTATTATATTCAGGGGCGCAGTGTATAGTACTATTATATTCAGGAGCGCAGTTTATAGCACTATTATATTCAGGAGAACAGTGTGTAGCACTATTATATTCAGCAGTACAGTGTATAGTACTATTATATTCAGGGGCGCAGTGTATAGTACTATTATATTCAGGGGCACAGTGTATAGTACTATTATATTCAGGGGCGCAGTGTATAGTACTATTATATTCAGGAGTACAGTGTATAGTATTACTATATTCAGGAGTACAGTGTATAATACTATTATATTCAGGGACGCAGTGTATAATACTATTATATTCAGGAGTACAGTGTATAGTACTATTATATTCATTATATGATACTATTATAATTAGAAGTATAGAGTGTGGCATCGTGAGAATTTAATCTTCGTTTCCAGGTGCGGAAATGTTAGAAAAGTGGGGAGCCGAAGACATCTGAGCTGTGAACTGCATAAATATATATGTCTGGACCGGATGGAGAAGAAAAGAGAAAAAGAACGAAAAACAATCTGAGACATCACCTGTGAGTCACTCAATGTAAATGTTTATTCTTCCTGTGACTGATCAGTACTGTAGTAACTGTATGATCTGCAGCGAGATTACGGATGGTAGCATTCTTTTTTGTTAAACAGCAACTCCAAGCATATCCTAACCATTGTTCAGGCTATACTGGGAGTTGTCTATTTATGTCGTACAAATTTATACAACAGGGGTTAAACTGAATTTGCATTCTGTATTTGATCTAGTGCTGTATATATATATAGCTTGGTTCCGGAGTTGTATATATGTACTGAGCTTGGTTCTGGGGCTGTATTTATGTACTGAGCTTGGTTCTAGTGCTGTATATTTGTACTTAGCTTGATTCTGGTGTTGTATATATGTACTAAGCTTGGTTCTGGGGATATATGTATGTACTGAGCTTGGTTCTAGTGCTGTATATATGTACGGAGCTTGGTTCTGGTGTTGTATATATGTACTGAGCTTGCTTCTGATGCTGTATTTATGTACTAAGCTTGGTTCTAGTGCTGTATAAATGTACGGAGCTTTGTTCTGGTGTTGTATATATGTACTGAGCTTGGTTCTGGGGCTGTATATATGTACTGAGCTTGGTTCTGGGTCTGTATATATTTACCTTCTCTTAAGGTAAAAGTATATGTTAAATCTACTTTTACCTTAAGAGAAGGTAAATATATACAGTAAAAACTTAACCCAAAAAACCATGGAGGAATCTCAGTTTTTTCCAATTCACCCATTATATGGTACTTTACATGGTGCCAATAAAAACTATAACTCCTCCCGCAAAAAAATAATCCTTCACACACCACTTCATTGACGTAAAAATAAAAAAGTTCTAAAGCTCCTGACCACTTCAGTGTCTCAAAGTATTCAGCTTTCTTTCTTCTATATGGCTCATTCTGCTTTTACAGCTAAATTAAGACTGTGCCAGATCTGTGGCCGCCTAAACAGAAATCGGCAAATATATACGTTACAGCGTCTTCGGAGTTCGTGGGGGGGGGGCAGACCTGAAAAAGTGCCCGGGGCCCATGGTACCCGCCACTGGTCATATTCCACGCATATTACAAGATATTTAGATTTAGTAAAAGAATATCAGTTGGAGGACATGCATCCATATAACATAAAACATAGTGTTACATAAATAACAATATATTGACTATATTTACAGTATAAACAAATTAACAACTTAACAATTGTGGCATTTATCTGTCTAATACAGTTTTGTCTCAATATGTTTCTTCTCATTTCAATCCTGATCTAAAATGTTGTGCCTTTATTTATACTCTTCTGTCTCATATCTCAATCGTCCCAGATTATCTTTCAAATCTTCAGTGAGATACCACAACGTATATTGGAACCCTGCCATCAGTTCGTCTATTTCCTTTCTAAAAAATTGTGTGACAATAAATTGTTTCCATTTTTTTGGACAAACCCTTTGTTTTTTTGTCTTTGTGTCTTTCTGTCTCAATTCTATCCGAGTATAAGTATGTTTTCGGTTTCTGCACCAACTGTTCCAATGTTGTTGTTTCCGGTACCAGACAGTTCTGTAACAAACATCCTTTGGCCACCATCAACACTATATATGTATCAGTGGAAGCAAAGATGTAGAGTGTTGATCCAACCTTCTAGAATATTAGTTTCAATATCAGGGATTTTTAGAAGTCTCCTCTAATAAGCAAATAGTTGTTTTGAGTCCGCTCTAATATACTGATCTTTTAGTAATTTATAAAGAGTAGATAGTGACCGTCTACCTGGGTTTTCTCCTACAGTGATGTCAAAATCATTGTCCAGTATTTCGCTTTCCAGACTTCTTACTGTTTTTGTACAAAAGGATTTGACTTGCATGTATTGCAAAAAGTGTGATGCCAGGATTCCAAATTCCCTCACCAATTCATCTAAAGATTTCACTCGTGGTTCTGAGTCATGCTATATGTTTTTATACCCCCCTGTTTCCATGTATTGAAAAGACTGCTTGAACATCCTGCCCGGAATTTAATATGAGACCAAAGTGGTAAGTATTTAGAGATAAGGAATGATAGACCATATTTTTTTCTCACATCCTTCCAACACATTATTGTAACAGCCAAGACCCTTTAACATGCGCCGGAAGAGATGCCAATCTAGTATGTGATAAGGCAGTAAGATTACAACCCTTAGCCAATGCAAATTCCAACCTATAATTGGAGTAATAATTAGAATGTTGTATCCCGTCTATAACATGTCTAAATAGACTAGCTATATTATATCCTCTCAAATGCGGTAGGTTAACCCCTGCCTCCCTGCCAGTGATATCTTTGTAATTTAGTCATTGAGATGCATGGACGCCTCCCCGACCATATACATTTGGAGACAGCTGCATCAAAGTCTTTGACATCTTTATGGTGTAGTAAGATGGGTAGCATCTGTAATGGGTATAACAATCTGGCAAAAGATATTATCTTCACTAAGGGACATCTTAACAATAACGAGAGCGGCAAAGTGGCGCATTTCTCAAGTTCCATTTTTATCTTATGTAAGAGTGGCTTATAATTTAAGTTATATAACGATCCTGTTGTTTTCCCTATAATTACCCCAAGTATGTTATAGAATTCCTAGCAATCCTTATGCCAGTTTGTGAAATTTTCCTATCTTTTGTATGATTGTGTGATGTTAAACCTAACAATTTGCATTTGTTTGGGTTTATCTTGAAACTCGTAAATGACGAAAATGTTTGTATCAGATCAAAAATGTTCTGTAGGTCTCTCTCCAAGTATGCAAGTAATAAAATGTCATCAGCAAAGATAGCTGACTTCACCTCCTCAGTCCCTACATGTATACCTGTAAACGTTTGGCTATGTTCCAGGGCATATGCCAGTGGTTCCAGAGCCAGGTCAAATAAAAGTGTCGCTATGGGGCAGCCCTGTCTCGTTTCTTTATGGAGTGAAAAAGTCGTAGATCTTAATCCTGGTGTACGCACTGCCGCCTTTGGGTTTGTATATAATATCTTCAAGAACATTCTGAAACCTCCCTTGACATTCAATTTATCTAGAACTAAGTTCAGCCATCGCCATCCAACATTATGAAAAACTTTTTCAGCATCTAGGGAAATAAGAGCCGATTGGTTGGATGACGATGGCCAAGCCTGCACCGCATCCATCACACCTATAACTTTTCTAAGGCTAGTCACTGCCGCCCTTCCCTTGATAAATTCAACTTGTGCTGATCCTATCAACAAGGGCATTGCTTTCACCAGCCTTGTTGCCAGTATTTTTTAAACTAGTTTAAGATCCCGATTGATGAGTGAAATAGGTCTATAAGAGCCCCGCTGTAAAGGATCCTTTCCTGATTTGGGTAATACATTTATATAGGCTACATTTGCCACATCTGGTATCTTGGTACCTGTCATTAACGAGTTATAGTAGGATATCAGTGTTGGAGAAATCTGTTCCTTTAATATTTTATAAAATTCCTCTGGATACCCATCTGGACCCGGTGCTTTGGCATTTGCTAAGCTCCCTATAGCAGACTGTAACTCCTCAACCGTAATCGTAGAATTAAGTTCTTCCTCTTGCCCTGTCGATAAGGTTGACAGTGGAAAATTAGCCCAAAACTGTTCTCATCATTTGAATGGCCCGTATCTGCATATAGGTTTTTGATAGAAATTTCTCAGGATATCATTTATCTTTCTGGGGTCTGAGTGTGATTTCCCTGAATTATCTGTTAGCCGTGTTATGTGTTTGAGTGGAAGGGAACCCCTTGCTAATCCTGCAAGTAGTCGCCCAGCTTTATTGCCAAATCTGAAAAGTTCTGCCTTGTAGAGGAATCTACTAAATTGTTCCTTTCTATCCAACCACAATTCAGAATTGTTTTTTGCATCAACCCGTTTGTTTTGATTATCAGCCGTCGGATTTGCTAGGAAAACTGAGTATGCTCCCCTGAGAATGTTGCTACATTCCTTATATTTCTGGAAGGATTGTTTGTTTTTTTGTATGCCACATGAGCCATTAGCCACCCACGTAACAGCGCTTTGGCATCTCCCAATATAAGGTACGATCGGATCTGTGATTTGCATTGTCACAATCATACTCTAGCCAACTTCTCAGCATGTCCTTGAAAGTATCATCTTACGCCAAGAAGGTTGGAAACATCCAAAAGAAATCCCCCTCCCCTTGGATATGTGTATGTTAGCGATATCCCCACCGGAGCATGGTCAGAGAGACTCATAGCCATTATGTCTACTTGTTCTACCCTCTGCAGCAGATGCGAAGTAAAATATAATCTATACGAGACCATGACTTATGATTTGCAGAGAAAAAGGTGTACTCTCTTCCATCCGGATGTATGTGTCTCCAGCTATCAGCTAAATCAGTGCTGTTCAAAAAAACAGGCAGGATCCCATCCATCGCTAAAGGTTGTGTGTCAACGAGTTACAATAAACCCTCCCAGCCAAAATTTGTGCATTCTAAAGAAGTCACATTCAGCTAGGTGTGATACTTTGATCAAGGCTATGTCTGTTTTGAGTTTCTTTAGATGTCTTAGTATCATGGATCTCTTGTGAGGGGACAATAAACCCTTTACATTTCATGTCACTACTTCCATAAACTGAATAAAGATATTACGTTATGGAGTCGTGGCATGAGATGAGAATAGGATATGACTAGTCGGTCTAGTTTGGACAAAGAAAAGACAAGGCACGTGTATTAACATACATATCTCGGTATATTGAAGATATCTGCCAACGAAAAACCAACCATAACCTTCATTGAACATATCTCCTCCTCTCCTTACCGTAGAACCACAACTTCTGGAGACTTCTCTTTCTTCTGACATGTTTACCCTCAGAGACTATCTCCGACAACTACCGAATCCTAGACTAGATATTGCTCAGATATGAGCATAACGATAACCTTTTACTGAACCCTTATCAATCTTATCAATCTTATTCACCATAATAATCACCACCTTCATTCATCATATAACAAGAGTGGAAAATTGCATGAAAAGAAATAAACAGTCCCATGTATTACTAACGGCTCGCATCTCTTGCTGGACGAAATATCAATATTATATAATGAATATGTCATTACTCTGTCCTATATAATGTGTCTGGTACTCCGCGGTGTCTGAAATGATCTTTTGTCCTAGGATGACTGATCCTTCTAAAATTAAGTGCATGGGAGTGAGTCTTTCGATGTGAAGTCGTTTTGACCATCTTTACATTTATTTTCTTCTTTAAGCAGATCCCTGAATATCGTTTCTGCTTCTTGATGATCTGTATAAGTCTGCAGTGTTCCACTGGGAGTGATAACTTTTAAAATCACTGGATATTGAAACTGGAACTTCCCATTATTTCTGTGAAGCGCTGTGCACACTTTGCTGAAGGCCTTACGTTTCTTAGAGACTTCCGCCGAATAGTCCCCGAACAACATGACTGTATTCCCATTCAGGTTTGTTGGGCCTTGTCATTTGTTATAGGAGCGTAACACAGCCTCCTTGTCCGAATAGTCCAGATACGTTTGTTTGCATCGGCTTGTCCCATTTCGCCTTGTCTGTCTGCGCCCACTCTCTCCACCTTACATGGTCCATCCACGTTTAAACCTTTGGTAAGTCGTATTCACAGATGCGTTTCAATTGTGGTGTTGAAATGGTTTCTGATCGACCCACTATGCGCACATTGTTGCGTCGGGATCTATTTTCTAGATCATCTATCTTGTCTGCCATCTGCTGCTTGTCATTCAAAAGTTCTTGGAGTGTGTTGTGCATCCCGGCAACTTCATCTTCCACTATTGAAATGCGCTTGAATGTCCGGCGCTATGCATTTGGAATACTTCACATTGATACTGTGTCCGAATCTGCATATTCCTCATCAGATGGTTGATCCCCTCGATCCGATGAAGGGCGACTTATCGCCTCTTTATCTTTCCGTGTCACAGGTGGCACGCTGCTTTCGATTAAAAGTTTGCCAGGATGTGAGGAATGCCAACAAAGATGGTGTCTGTCATCTCTTCAATAACGCGGATGAGGTAGTTATTTTGGCGCCAAAAACTTCCTGACTTCAGATATGATCGGCAGTATTCAGTAATATCCCAAGAATAGCCAATTCTTTACAGAGTATTTTCTCTGAGACAAAGCTTTTAGGCCTGGAAAGTCATCTTGTGTATGTTTGCTACCAGCGAGAGCCTTTACCATGTCTCTGTATTGCAGTAATGGGAAATGGCTGGTGTTTATCCCAGCACTGAGTCTCAGCAGGATATGTAATTTCCCCTTGAGAGGTCACTATCTCTGACAATGATTTATTCCCCTCTTGGTCACCTTCACCTTTGTGCTCTGTAAGCGGCTGATTTGTTCAGTTCTACGATCAGTAGCAGTGGATTTAGTGTATAGTAGTGGCGGAGCGTTCCTCTCTCCCTCTTCACATGTCAGAGCAGGAACCCGGAAGTCATCTGGCCTTTCTATTTATGAGACTGATTAATGGTTTGCACCTTGTGGTGAACCCTCTGTATTTGCTCTCATGAAGTCTTCTCTTTATGGTAGACTTTAATACTGATACACCTACTTCCAGGAGAGTGTTCTTGACTTGGGTAGATGTTGTGAAGGGGTTTTTCTTCACCATGGAAAGGATTCTGCCATCATCCACCACTGTTGTCCTCCATGGACGTCCAGGCCTTTTGGAGTTCACGAGATCACAAGTGCGCTACCAAACTGTTGATTTGGCCACTCCTAACATTTGTGCTATCTCTCTGATGGATTTCTTCATTTTTTCAGCCTAACAATGGTCTGTTTCACTTGCATTGAGAGCTCCTTTGACCTCATGTTGTGGGTTCACAGCAACAGCTTCCAAATACAAATGCCACACCTGGAATCAACTCCAGACCTTTTACCTGCTTAATTGATGATGGATTAATGAGGGAATAGCCCATGCAGCCCATTAAATAGCTTTTGAAATAATTGTCCAATTACCTTTGGTTCCTTAAAAAGGAGGCAGCTATATATTAAAGAGCTGTAATTCCTAAACCCTTCCTCAAATTAGGATGTGAATACCCTCAAATTAAAACTGAGAGTCTGCACTTTAAGCCCGCATTAATTACATAACTGAATATTCAATGTTTTAGTACACAGCTAAAATGCCAAAACTTGTGTCACTGTCCAAATAATTCTGTTCCTAACTGTATGGAAGCGAAGTCCCATGCCAGAGTGTTGCTGACGCTCTGGCCGGGGATTCCGCTCCTAGAGGGAGCCCCTGACATCACTGTACATATATGGATAGAGACGTCAGGGGCACCCTCTAGGAGCAGAATCCCTGGTCAGAGCGCTCTGACCGGGGATTCCGCTCCTAGGGGGAGTTTAGTTGGTGCTATCTGCAGATGGGTTTGCGCTATCTACAGGGGGTTGTGTGTGGCGCCATCTACAGGGGGGTTGCGTGTGGCGCTATCTACAGGTGGGTTTGCGCTGTCTACAGGGGGGTTGTGGGTGGCACTATCTACAGGGAGGGTTCCAGGAATCACAAAGTCCCGGCAGACATGATAGTGCAGCGCTGCTTACACTGAAGCAGCACTGCACACATTAAACCCCGTTCCAGGCTGCCAACGTTTATATGCGTGACAACTGTACGGGGCATCAGCAGTTGTAAAGTATATAACCGTATGGCTGTCATGAAGGGGTTAATATTAAACTGCTATGTTTTACTTAAGTCCCCTTTATTTATTATATTATTTTATTGCAAAATCTAAAAATTATTCAGTATGACACATATTCAATAATAGATTAGAGTAGAATATTGAAAAACTAGCTTCTCACCATCTGCTATTCTTTCGCTGAGATTTGCAACATACCAATAAAATCTATGACAAATGATTCTTAGCAACAGTCTAGCAACAGTTATTTGGAGTCTGTTGCTAAGGACCATTTTGCAGGATTTTTTGCAGGATTTTAAAGAACTCTTGTGGAGCACATCATGTCCATGACCGGACCCCCATGATTTCCTCTAGATGCACATAAATAAAAAAAAATGCATCTAAAATATATATTCAAATAATATAAAAATAAACATTTATATGTACTTATATGAATAACCATCTCATCCAAACCTACATAGAGGCAGGAGGTGAGTTGATCTCGTGAAAGACAGTGATCAATCCACTTTTGTGATTGCATGTGAAAATGGGGTATCATTATCATGAGGACAGGAGTAATGAAAAGAATAATAAAAGCCAATGAAAGGTCAAACACAGAGTCTGAGGAAGAAATAAGCAGCACAGGAGGCACCTATGAAACCGATGAAGAAAGAACAGAAAGGCATTATAAAGATGGGAAGAAAATAGCTTGTACTTCAGACCAAATTGAAATTGATTACCTTAGAGAAAAAATCAATTCATCATTTGATCTCTCAATCAAGATTAAAGGGGGATATATCAATATGTAACATTTCATACTGACTATAAGCCCAAGAGTGTACCTTGATGCTGGTCCTGGCTAGTGTAAGTTGGATTTTGGATAATGGCGCAAGAGCAGAACAGGAAATGACATCAGCGATACTATGTAAACTTCTCGGAAATGGAGTTGTTCTCCCACGCAAAAGAAGCTTGGCAGAAGGCAACAAAAATAACAAAGGCCATTATTGATTGGCGCAGACATACCCGGCGAGCGGAGTCTAAGGAATCCCCTGTACTTCACCCTTAACCCCACAAGGAGGTATGGACTTTGCCAGTAGGATTTCAAGATAGCAGTCCCCAGAATAGTCCCCAATAGATTCTCGGGATGCAGGTGGCAGGTATAATTGGTATTGTCGTCAAAAACGGATACAGGTCGGCAACAGGCAGGCAATGTAGATCCTGTGGCTGAGTCGCACATAGCGCGGGGGCGTAGCATTGGCAACAGTGCGTGACAGTCCTAGATGAGCTGACGGGCACCCTGGAGGTTGGGATCTGTTTGCGAGATCTCACATGTCCACCCCTGGGATGATGGAGTGCCACAGGGGGGGGAGTCAGATTGGAATCCCCGACATAATAAGGCACATTATAATCAATAATGCAAAAAAAAAAAGGCATTGATACCAGATTGATTCTCTGCCATTACTGTGCCAACAGTCTCCACTGGTTCCCAGTCTTTCTAGTTTACAAACTGTACGTAACCACGGCAGCCAATAGATGCCCATCGCAGTGACGTTTTAGTCATGTTGGCGTCACATCATGTGGCAAAAAGTTCAGACGGGCTGTTTTTTACGCGGCTGTTTTTCAAAACTGCCACGGAAAAAAACAGCCGCGGAAAAGAAGTGCATGTCACTTCTTCAGCCGTTTTTGGAGCCGTCTTTCATAGACTCTATAGAAAAACAGCTCCAAAAACGGCTGTGAAAAACGCAAGTATGATTAAAAAACGGCAGAAAATCAGGAGCTGTTTTCCCTTGAAAACAGCTCCGTATTTTGAGATGTTTTTTATTTTGTGTGTGAACATACCCTCAGAGTCTAAATGACATCCATGGCTGAATACATTTTAATAAACCTGATGGGAAGATTTCAAAAAATATATTCACTCTTTTTTAGGTAATTCTTTCTAATAAACTATACAGCATCCTCCGCGAAGACTGCACTGGAATCGCGCCTAATGTTATATTATTTTTTCAGAATATATATTAATCTAAAGCCACAAAACACAGATGCCCTAGAATACAGAAGGGAAGCAATTCCAGAGATTTGTGTTGAACAGCTGCAGCATTAGCAGTTGTTCTTCTGCACATATTCATCTGTAATATGACAGGGGAATTACAGTGTCACTGAAAATACAGAGAAATAGCTGAAAAAATGGGAGTCTGTCTATTATTCTATTATTCGTGTTTAATTTCCCTGGAACAGCTTAGACCAATTCAGCCATTATTAATACAAGAGGAAACTTATGTTCTCTGCCGCAGGCTCACATTTTCTGTCAATTCTTTACCTTTGTTCTCTCTGTACCTCATGGTCATTTATTTAACCTCTTAATGCATTATTTAAAAGGAACCTGTCAGCCGTTTTATGGTCTCAAAATGTCTGACAAGATGTTATAGGGTAGAGGAAGGGCATAATAAACTTTCCTCTTTTCCCATTCATGCAAGTTACATAACCAAGAAAACAATGCTTAATTCCCCAGGCACGCTGATCGCAAGTGCCACCGAGGCAGGACTTGATGTGCAAGTGCTCCTGCACTGCACGCCGCAAGCCCCGTCCCTTTGCTCTGAGTAACAGCTCTAGCGGTCAGAGCAGAGAGGGGCACTTGCGACCGCCGTGCCTGGGGACTTAAACGTCAGTTTCTCAGTCATGCAAAAAAAGGTGTTTAAAATGTCCTTCCCCGCTCCTATATCCCCCTGTCAGCAGTTCTGATGCTTCAAAACTGCTGACAGATTCCCTTTAAGAGGTTAGATATTTTTAAGACTTTTTGTTCCCATACCTTTTTTTTATATATACCATTTTACACAAATCAGCATTTTTTCAGTTATAAGACCTACTATAAAATACTGAACATTCCTCCATAATTCTTGGTATGTGACCATATAATACTGCCAGCTATAGAGCCTCCATAACATCGACAGTCACAGTGCACCCTAAATAGTGGTAGCCACCAGAGGCGTAAATTGGAGTTCCTGTGCACCAATAGCAAATCTGTAAAAAGGCCTCACCTGCCGTGTGTCATTTATGATAGTAGTGTCTTTTTATGTGGCAAAGGGTCTATTAGGTCCCATCAGGGATCAAGTGCAAATGCTTACTTTGCATACTGTATAACTACGTGCCTGAATGACACCCACAGTGCCCCAATAAAAGCCAAACTTCCCCAATAACAGCCACAATTACCTAATAATAGCTACAGTGCCTCCACATCAGTGACTATCACAATTCTCTCACAGAGAGAGCCAATTGCTCCCATAACAGTGCCAGTTAGGGTATGTTCACATGGGCTATTTTCAGCCATTTTTCGGGCCATAAATGTCCCGAAAAACGGCTGAAATATCGGAAGCAGTATGCCTACAAAGATCTGCCCATTGATTTCAATGGGGAATACAGCATTCTGTTCCGACGGGGCGTTTTTTTTATGCCTCATTTTCAAGAAATGGCGCGTAAAAAGACGCCCCGTAAATAGTTGTCCATGTCACTTCTTGAGCTATTTTTGGGGCCGTTTTTCATTGACTCTACAGAAAAACGGACGTAAAAAACGCAGCGAAAAACGTTAGTTTGATTAAAAAACTACTGAAAATCAGGAACTGTTTTCCCTTGAAAACAGCTCCGTATTTTCAGACGTTTTTGGTTTTGAACATAGCCTTAGGGTATGTTCACACGCTTAACAAAAAACATCTGAAAATACGGAGCTGTTTTCAAGGGAAAACAGCTCCTGATTTTCAGCCGTTTTTCAAGCAACTTGCGTTTTTCGCTGCGTTATTTTATGGCCGTTTTTGGAGCTGTTTTTCTATAGAAAAATGGCTCAAGAAGTTCAAAACGCCCTGTCGGAACAGATTTACATTTTTCCCATTGAAATCAATGGGCAGATGTTTGGAGGCATTCTGCTTCTGATTTTTCGGCCAAAAATAAGCCATGTGAACATAGCCTAACAGTGCTCCAATTCCAGTGACAGCCACAGCGCCCCCTTATAGTAGCAAATACAGTGGCCCATAACAATGAGAGCCACAGTGCCCCCATAAAAGCCAAACTGCACCAACAACAGCCACAGCGACCCATAACAGCGGCACGGATGCCATAGTAGCCTCAGTGTACGCACAAAGACAGCCAAGTACTCCCATTAAAATGCCACAATGCCCACATTAACATGTAAAAAAAGGTTCTCCAAATCGTGGAAGGTTCAAATACAGTGCTGTATATGAGAGCATGTTATTATGGAACAGGATTTTGTCAAAGGCATATTTCTAGAATAGCGCTGGTAAATTATATATTTTCCTTTTTAAACGCTGGTTAGAAAAATTTTTATATAAAGTAATTCAGCATAAATGTCCCAATTTTATTTATTTCCTATATATCTTTACTTTATATCTTATGACTATCATTCACCAGTCTTGTGTGTTTTACTTTATTAGTACTGCATGACGTTAGAAGTAAACACAGTACAAAAACTAGCGGAATAAATGGGAAATAGAATTTTAATTGACATGTGATATCCTTTCTGGATAAGTAATTCCACAGTTCATAGTTTCATGGACATCAATGTACAGGAAAGAACATCATGTTCATGTCTGATAAACCAATGCCCCTTTATTTTATATAATAATGTATATTTCATATACTAAATTTAACAACATATACTTGAAGTCGTGCTTGAAATGATTGAAAAGGCTCTATGAAATGTTCTATCAGGGGAGAAGATATACGAGAGACTGGTACTTTGAGTATTCGGTATTTCTTACTACCTGGAATTGGGAGACTTGAAATTGACCTTAAAGTGAATGTCTACCCTTGAAAACCATGTGGTTTTTAGGTACAAAAATTATTGACCAGTAAGTAATGCAAGACTTTTTAGATTTAAATTAAAGGGTGATGACTGACTGTTTCAAATCACTTATGTATCAAAAGCAGGTGTTGAACCCTTGTTTCTGACAGTAGCGTATACACCGCCTTATATTGTAGAGAGAAGTGGAAGCGGACAAAGAGTCTTGTGTGCAAAATAAATCAAAATTCATGATCTCTGCAAAAAAAGTCTCCAGGAGTAGTTAATGAAGGTTATTCAACCGAGCGCACAACATGCTCCGACTTTCTATTTCGTTTTGTGCTCTAAACTCTTTACTAGATGAGAGTTACAGCTCTTGTTGTTCAAAAACAATAAGGGAAGTTAAAGCAAAAAGTGAACACTTTTTCAATAATTCTTTTTACTTTTTCTCCCTTTAAGATTCACTCTTAGCTATGGCTAGAAAATAATAATCAAAAACTGCATTAAACTGCCCTATATGAACCTGGCCTGGCCGTAATATGGCTGAATGGCTGCAGATCCCACTCCGTTCTACTGAACCAATCACTCAATAAAACTTCAGGGAATTCAGGTGTTGCAACCAGACTACAGACCCTAAAATGCAGTTATATTACAGGTGTCTGAAACTGGTGTACGGGCTCATGCACAATACCGCATTAGAAATATATGGGGCCTCTATTGTACCTTCATATGTATTAGAAACCATACAAAAGCACACATAACTTTTTTCTGTTAGATTGAAAATGAAGGGATTCTGTGTGCCCCTGTACAGCCTCCATGCGCATGGTTTGGACTAGGTTGGTACCTATTCACATCTGTTAACATCTGCATTGAAGGCTCCGTCAGGAGCCTCCCTTGCAGACCCGGTTAAAAATTCCTGGCAAAATAGCACAGCATGATGCTCTACTTTGTCCAACATAGCAACAGACACCATGACGGAAACCCGATGGGAACCTTTAAAGTCAATTGAAGTCATTGGTGTTCATCATGCAACGGATGTAGTGCTTCCGGTATTTAGGTTGTACTGCTCCTATGAAGAGCAATGAAAACACAGAACGCAGATATAAACAAAACCTTAGGCCTCATGCACATGGCCGTGCCCATAATCACGGCATGCAATTGCGTATTACGGTCCGCAATTACGGAGATATTTATTACGGTCGTGTTCATGAGGCCTTAGTGGTGATAATTGTTCTTTTCAGAAAAGCAGGAACGGACAAATGTAAAACTTTCTTTTAGCTAGTAGTATCCTTCTCCCCCTCTGGCATCTCTTCTCACTTTATCTAAAGAGCAAAATTCCAAGCAATAGAAATACATTTACTGGAATTTAGGCTCGCTATTCTTATTATTCCTATTCTTAGGCCGGGTTCCCACGTAGCGTAAACGCTGCAGAATTTTTGCAATGAATTCTGTGTGGAAATTACGCAGCATTTACAGTAGCAGCAAAGTGAATGCGATCTCATGCACACGCTGCAGAAAAACGAAAATGTTCATAAATTGACCTGTGGTCCGGATTTTAAATCCACAGCGTGTCAATTTATGCTGCGTATTCGTTGCTCTTCTTTTGCGGCTTTTCCCCATTGAATTCAATGGGGATGTAAAACTCGCAAAAAAAATAGCCCGGAGTTGCGACTTTTGCTGCGCCTCCGCCGCAAAAATCACAAATGAGAAAAAAAAAAGCTTCATTTGATTTAAAATGAATAAAAAAAAGCTCATAGTTACCCCCAGCCGTTGTCATAGTGATGCGTTGCACTGTACTGAGTGCAGCCCGGCCCCCTGGGACGACATTTCATCCCATGTGACTCCAATCGCAGGCTGTAGTGGTCACATGGGCTGCAACGTCATCCCAGGGGGCCGGGCTGCACTTGCGGACGCCGAGATTCTGCCCAAAAACCTGCCCAACAATTTGGTGCTGTTTTTTTGTCGGTATTCCCTGCGTGTTCTTATTCGGATAAGCTGTGTAGTTTTATGCAGCGTATCCGACCCATAGGAACCCCCACTTAGGGTTCTTATTTTCAACTTGCGAACTTACTGAGATATGGATGCTGCATGTAAAAACACATGTAATATGGTAATTATAATATATCACGCATACTTTAATATTAGACCTACTAATAGATGTTTGCTTCTTGAGGGCAACAAATGGAGCATTCTGCATAAATTCTTCTCATTCAGCCTCACAGATTGCTCCTTAATCATGCGTAGCTGCACGGAAAACAAGAACATATATCTTCCCTTTGTATAAAAAATATAAAGCTGTTTTTTTGTTCAAAAATAGTGCTTTTATGGGTATTCATAACATGTAATTCAGACTCAACAAGCGCATTCTTTCAGTCTCCCTAGGCAGGACACATGACTGGGACAGAACTTTCGATCGCTGGGCCTCAGGTTATGTGAATTACTTAATTTAGACACTCGAACAGGAATAGAAAAAGACAATCTTTACTCTTTACTTTAGTATGAGGCCATAGAATTAGGTAAAAATGGTTCCGCTTGCTGTCCAGATCACAGTGAGGCTCTAATTTCATCCTCAGGCTCAAGTCTTTGCTTTTTACTATGTTATTTTTCTATCAACGTGTGATCTTTTAGTCTCCATCAACAGTTCCTTTTATCTCTATGAAAATGTTTGTTCTTTGAATTTCCTTTTTTCTTTTTATACTTGCTCCCACATTTTGTTACTGAGCTCTAAACAATATTCTTTTCAAGCCAAAAAATTTCAGGATGTTTTATACAGTCTCCGATCATCATACGGAACAAAGCAATAGAGGTTGCAGTTGTTGAAGTTACTGGCGGGGGGCCTCATGTTCTCCTGTTATGTAAGAGAATTATGAGGGCAGTATGGAGGTACAATGGGGTATAACCCATCAAATCAACTATAGAGCTATCTCAATATGCAAATTGTTAATCCTTTTTTATTGTATATCGATCATATGCACCATGACATCATCAGTGGTTATCTGGTGGGTACAGGATATGGTTTTGATCCATGTCTTTCCATCCAGGAAATTCAAGATACTCTTGTACTCTACAGAACATAGGCAACCATAGTATAAGTTGTTTAGTGAAAGAAAATAAACAAGTTATAATAATAATAATAATAATAATAATAATAAGCAAGTCAAATCTAAAAAGTAACCACTCCTCTCCTAGGAGATCTTAGGGTATGTTCACACACTAAACAAAAAACGACTGTAAAATACGGAGCTGTTTTCATGGCTGAAGTGACTAAGGACGAGGAAGTCGTCTGAAATGCGTTGGCAGCGTATACACTCCTGCATCCACCTTTCTCCGTGGGACATTAACTCCCGGTTTTTATTTGATACTACAAATAAAATTGGAACTTGTTTCCATTTTAAACTAACACCTCTTAGGAATTGTTCTTGCGCTGGATTCCGCCCTTCCATTTTTTCGAAGATTTATTCCTAGCCCTCTGTCTGTAGCTAACAGTTATCATGCCCTGGGCGTATACATCATCACATATTGTATAAGGAACGGTAACTGCTTTCTGCAGGACCAGTGCATTCTGGTCTATCACATTGGTCTATCCCCAATTTAGGCCCCATGCACATGAACGTGTTTTTGCGGCCACAAGTTAACCGCAAAACTGCGGGTGAATTGCAGATCCATTCATCTCTATGGGCCCATGCACGCAACCGTGGTTTCCACGGTCCGTGCATTGACTGGGACCCCGGACTACAAAAAGATAGGACATGTCAATATATGGCCCGCATTTGCAGTCTGGGCTCATTGAAATCAATGTGTGCACGGTCCGTGATTTGCGGGCAGCCAGCGGATGACACTCCGTGGCTGTCCATGCCGCAATCACGGGTAGTGCACATGGCTATGGTCGTGTGCATGAGGCATAATACAACATCCTAGAATCACAGGAGCAAAAAGTTGTACAATAGTACTTCAACATGACTGATACAATAACTTCACTGGTAATTATTTAAAGACATAACAAAGGATGGTGGAAGAACTCATAGGCATCATAAACACTGTTGAGCCATGTACGATAGTCTGTTGAGATCTATACTGTGCAACTATAGGCATGTGCCACCATATGGTGCCTACGTACTGCGCCGCATAATAGATGTATTCTCCTGTAGAAACAATACTTCTGGGAAAGAATATATGTATGGATGGAACATGAGTCTGTATGCCTCCATATATCATAAGGCCTGATGAAGACGCCAGCTCGGTTTTGGAAAGCGTAATCTTATTTTACCAATAAAATTTCTACTATAGCGAATACTTGTTACTAGGTCAGCATCGATATCATTTTATTTTACACATACGGATCAGTAATTCTGAATCATCCAGTTAAAAAAAACAGAAGCTGCAGTTGACATATCTTCTTACATGCTGACATCAGTGTTGTGCCTGCATTTGCACAACGTAACCAGGTTAGCGTATTACAATTCTGACTAGCATTTATCTGCACATCATTAGGATTTCTGCATGATGAGGCAATGTTTTTCTTATTTGTTCTAGGCTCCATCTTTACTGAGGTAAAGTATCGGCACATAGATATCTATGGTACAACTTGTATGGAACTTGTAGGACAGTTGAACTCATCTTACTTTTTCTTCATTCTTAGGGTGAAGCCAAACGAGCGGCACTGACCCAGCCGCGATGCTGCTAACAACCACGCCAGCGCCATGTTTGGTGCGGCTGTCAAATAACCTGTTAATGGCCACACGTTGTTGCAGGTAAAACGACCCTGTAGGCTTCTATCACACTACCACGACTGGCCTAAGTAGAGTCATGTGCTATTTTACCATTTAAACTTTTATTCCCCCTTTTCCGCCCACCACTAAATAAAGACACGTGACAACGGAGGTTGGATGTGAAATGGCCACAGCAGCCGTTTATTAATCTATATTATTTTTTAAATGCAATTTAATCCGAAACATTCGGATAACTCCTTTAGGAATTCGACCAGAGAATTCCTCCTATAATTCACATGACTCAACATGGGTCAGAATCAGAAATAACATTATTAACACTAAACAGAGCAGGGGAAGTCCTTGAAGCCATTTTTACCCGTTTTCCTTTAACCCCTTCCCGCCATTTCACGTACAGTTACGTGATGGGAGATGGCCTTTTCCCGCATCTCCACGTAACTGTACGTGATGGAGATGAAGCTGGCTCAGGAGCTGAGCCAGCGACATCACCGCCGGGTGACAGCTGTATGTTACAGCTGGCACCCTGAGGTATCGGCCAGGACCGGAGCTAGCCTCCGATCCGACCGATTAACCCCTCACATGCTGCGTTCAATAGAGATCGCAGCATGTGAGGAGTTTATAGCCACCGGCGCCCCAGCAACGTGATCGCTGGGTTGCCGGTGGCTGCAAATGCGATCGGAGGGGTAATACTTACCTCCCGGTCTGCCAGTAACGGAATCCTCCTATGCCCCGTCATCGGCGGGGCCCAGGAGGCTTCCGGTACCATCGGCAAGATGGCGCCGGCTCAGCTTCCGGCTCAGAAGCTGAGCCGGCGTCATCAGCAGTGGGTGTCCGCTGTATGTTACAGCGGACACCCCGATCTAACGCCAGGAACCGGAGCTAGCTCCGATTCCTGGCATTAACCCCTTCAATGCAGCGATTCAATGCAATCGCTGCATCAAAGTGGTTTGTATGCAATCGGCAGCCTTGCCATGCGATGGCAAGGCTGGCGACTGCTACTATGGCAACAGGATGCCTAACAATGGCTTCCTATCTGCCATTACGTTAGCCGATTAGGCCCCGCCCGGAGGCGGAGCCTGATCGGCTTGCTGTCAGTGAACAACTGACAGTTCTAATACATTGCACTACATAGGTAGTGCAATGTATTAGAACATCAAAAAAACAGTTGGACCTTCAAGTCCCCTAGTGGGACTAAAGAATAGTGTAAAAAAAAGTGTAAAAAAAGTAAAAATAAAAGTTGTAAAAAATACAATAAAAGTTTCAAATAATAACACAAAACACAATCGCCCTTTTTCCCTTATCAAGTCTTTTATTATTGAAAAAAATAATAAAGCCATACATATTTGGTATCGCTGCGACCGTAACGACCTTAACTCTAAAAATATTATGTTATTTATTCTGCACAGTGAACGCCGTAAAAAAAATAACTAAAAAATACTGACATAATTGCTATTTTTTGGTCACTTTGTCTTCTAAAAATTGAAATAAAAAGTGATCAAAAAGTCGCATGTATCCAAAAATGGTACCTATAAAAACTATAACTCGTCTCGCTAAAAACAAGCCCTCATACAGCTCCGTCGACGAAAAATTTAAAACCGTTATGGCTCTCACAACTTGGCGACAGAAAAAAATCCATTCTCTTTACAAAAGTTATTTTATTGTGCAAAAAGTTGTAAAACATAAAAAGTGCTATAAATTAGGTATCGCCGGAATCGGACTGACCCGCAGAATAAAGGTAACATGTAATTTATAACGCGTGGTGAATGCTGTATAAAAAGAACTAAAAAAATATGGCAGAATTGCTGTTTTTTGGTCACCTTGCCTCCCAAAAAAAAAAAAGGATAACAAGTGATGAAAAAGTCGCATGTGCCCCAAAATGGTACCAATAAAAACTACAGCTCGTCACACAAAAAAAAAAACAGCCCTCATACCACTACGTCTATGAAAAAATAAAATTAGTCAAGGCACCAATAAGCCAGGAAATAAAAATATGCAGTTGTGCCCGAGGGGAACGTTTCTTCTGTTTCAAGTGGCGAATTATCAAGGCCCCTAAAATTAGGGAACCAGGAAGGGGAGGGTCCAAACATATCTGCTGGAAGTGAGGGCGCCCGTATTATACCAGGACAACACTTTCCTGCAAAATCCCCCAAACTGCAAAGGTGCGGAGTGTGGACCAAAAGGGGAATAAGTAAAGACCATTTATTAGTGCGACACCGGCCTGTGCAGAAAGGATTGTGTCACAGCGTAACACACATCTATGGATCATTTTATTGTTTTTTTTTACCCCACTATACCACCTGACTATGCCCCTTATATACTCCGCCCGCCTTACATGTACCCCCACATTATAAACGGAAACACCAGTAAGACTCAAAACAAAAACTACTACAAGCAAAATCCACGCTCCAAAAGCCAAATGGCGCTACCTCCATTCTCAACCCTACAGTGTGCCCAAACAGTAGTTTACTTCCACATATATGGCATCGCCATACCCGGGAGAACCCTTTTAACAATTTTTGGGATGTGTGTCTCCAGTGGCACAAGCTGGGCGCCACATATTGGCATATCTATTGAAAAACCATTTTCACTCTGCAACATCGCGTGCACACCAATTTCTGCCAATCACCTGTGGGGTTAATATGCTCACTACACCCCTAGGTGAATACCTTGAGGGGTGTAGTTTCCAAAATGGGGTCACTTCTGGGGGGGATCCACTGTTTTGGTCCCACAGGGACTTTGAAAATGCGACATAGCGACAAGAAACCAATGCAAAAAAATCTGTACTCCAAAAGCCAAATGGCGCTCCTTCCCTTCTGAGCCCTACTCTGTGCCTAAACAGCAGTTTATTACCACATATGTGGTATTGCCGTACACAGGAGAAGTTTCTTTACAAGTGTTGGGGTGCTTTTTTTCATTTATTTGTTGAGAATATGAAACATTTTCAGCTAAAACTACGTCTTATTGAAGAAAAAGGATTTTTTTTATTTTCACTGCCCAATTCTAATAAAATATATGAAACACCTGTGGGGTCAAAATGCTCACTACACCCCTAGATGAATTCCTCAAGGGGTGTAGTTTCGTGAATCGAGTGACTTTTGGGGAGTTTCCACTGTACTGGTACCTTAGGAGCTTTGCAAATGTGACATGGTGTCAAGAAACCAATCCAGCAAAATCTGTGCTCCAAAAGCCAAACGGCACTCCTTCTCTTCTGATCCTTGCCGTATGCCAAAACAGCAGTTTATGACCACAAATGGGGTATTGCCGTACTCCAGAGAAGTTGCTTTACAAATGTTGGGGTTCTTTTATTCCTTTATTTGTTGAGAAAATGAAAAATGTTGAGCTAAAGCTACGTCTTATTGGAAAAAAAGGATTTTTTTTATCTTCACTGCCCAATTCTAATAAAATCTATGAAACCCCTGTGGGTTCAAAATGCTCACTACACCCCTAGATGGATTCTTCAAGGGGTATAGTTTCCTAAATGGAGTAACTTTTTTGGTGTTTTCACTGTTTTGGTCCCTTAGGGGCTTTGCAAATGCGACGTGGTCTCCGCAAACCATTCCTGCTAAATTTGAGCTCCAAAAGCCAAATGGCGCTCTTTCCCTTCTAAGCTCCGCCGTGTGTCCAAACAGCCGTTTATGACCACATGCAGGGTATTGTTTTACTCGGGAGAAATTGCTTTACAAAAGTAGTGGTGCATTTTCTCCTTTTAGTCCTTGTGGAAATTAGAAAAAATAAGCTAAACCTACATTTTCTTTGAAAGAATGTAGATTTTCATTTTCACGGCCTACTTCCAATAATTTCTGCAAAAAACCTGCGGGGTCAAAATGCTCACTATGCCTCTAGATAATTTCCTCAAGGGGTATAGTTTCCAAAATGGGGTCACTTTTGGGGGATTTCCACTGTTTTGGTGCCGCAAGAGACTTTCAAACCCGACATGGAGACTAAAATATTTTCTAATAAAAAGTAGGCCCCAAAATCCTCTGGGTGTTCCTTTGCTTCTGAGGCCGCTGCTTCAGTCAATAAGTGCACTAGGGCCACATGTGGGGTATTTCTAAAAACTTCAGAATCTGGGCAATAGATATTGAGTTGCGTTTCTCTGGTAAAACTTTCTGTGTTACAAAAAAAATAGATGAAAAATGAATTTCTGCAAAAAAAAAAAGAAATTTGAACATTTCACCTCTACTTTGCCTTAATTCCTGTGAAACATCTAAAGGGTTAAGAAACTTTCTAAATGCTGTTTTGAATACTTTGAGGGGTGAAGTTTTTAAAATGGGGTGACTTATCGAGGGTTTCTCATATATAAGGCCCTAAAATCCACTTCACAACTGAACTGGCCCCTGTAAAAATAGCCTTTTGAAATTTTCTTGAAAATGTGAGAAATTGCTGCTAAAGTTCTAAGCCTTGTGATGTCATAGAAAAATAAAAGGATGTTCAAAAAACGATGCCAATCTAAAGTAGACATATGGGGGATGTTAATTAGCAACAATTTTGTGTGGTATTACTATCTGTCTTACAAGCAGATACATATACATTTAGAAAAATGCTAATTTTTGCAATTTTTCGCTAAATTTTGGTGTTTTTCACAATTAAATACTTAATGTATCGAGCAAATTTTGCCAGTAACATAAATTCCAATGTGTCACGAGAAAACAATCTCAGAATCGCTTGGATAGGTAAAAGCATTCCGGAGTTATTACCACATAAAGTGAAACATGTCAGATTTGAAAAAATTGGCTGTGTCCTGAAGGCCAAAACAGGCTGTGTCTTGAAGGGGTTAAGTTAGCCATCTGCAAACCACCACCAACTATTTACCTCCAGCCGTAAACCAGCTCGGAGGCACCGCTCATCTCTGCAGATGGCTCTAACCACCAGAAGACCACTTCAAGGGGATAACACTCCAATGAAATCTTCAAATGATATAGCTTTTTGGGGGACGCATACCCCCGATGCGACCCCCCCACCATTTTGTACTGACCAACCTCAAGGACTCCCCCCGCCAGCTGCCATGACACCCGTACCTGCTCCAAAGAAATGAGAAACACAAGTTACATAGGCATACATCATAAGCACAATAAAATAGACAAACGCAAAAAACAAACCCAAACCCAAAAATAAAACCCAATTTAGGGCAGGAGGGTGGGAGCTAACTTTTTTTTTACCTGTTGTTCCTCCCGCTGCCTCCACTAACCCTTTTCCCTCCTATTGGCTGGCCTTCCCTCCTATGGCAGTCATGGAGGCTTTCCGTTAAGCCCTCCATGCTGCCTTCCAGCCTCACTTTTAGTATACGTTTACCTCTCTTCTGTTAGAGGAAGAGAGGATCGAAAGATTAAACTGAAAGCAACGGTTCCGTTAGAATTACCATTGATTTCAATGGTAATTCTTTTGTTTCAGTTGCTTTCTGTTTGTCTCTGTTCGCTGGGTTTCCATTTTTTTTCACGGAAACAAAAGTTCTGCAGAATGCACTTTTGCTTCCGTCACAAAACAAAAACCTAGCGAATGGAGACAAAAGGAAAGCAACTGAAACAAAAGTATTACCATTGAAATCAATAGTAATTCTAATGGAATCGTTGCTTTCCGTTTAATCTTTTGATTCTCTCTTCCTCTGACGGAAGAGAGGTAAACATATACTAATGGTAGTGTTAACCTAGCCTTACTTTGAAAATCATAGGACATAAAAGGTGTGTTAATTAATGGCCGCACGATTTTGCAGGTAAAGGGCCATTTTACACGCAAACAACGCGCGACCATTATGAGGCTATTTAACAGCCACGCTGAACGTGGCGCCGGAGCGGTTGCTGGCCGAATAACTGCCGCTCCATGTTGCTTTACCCTTATTTGTCTACCAAAAGACTGGGAAATAGAATTAGCAAAATGCTATTTCAGTTTTTTACAATTCTTAACATAACACAGTATTGTGATTCCTTTCGGACATACTTCATGCTGTGGCTGATTAAATGGAATGATTTTCAATGAAAGCGTAGCAACCACATGATAAGATGAATATTTCTGTAATGGAAACTTCAAACACAATATAAGGGCACATAAGTGGTGGATGTAGTGCCATTCACCCTTGTCAACAGCATGTTTTATTCTTCGAGAGCTCCCTGTGCATGCTTTCACCTTGCAGTTACCAATCAAGTCAGCACTTTGTTCATTATAGTGTGCGGATTATTTAACAACCTTATTATTCTCTGTCTTCATGCATGGAGATATGGACTTCTTAGAACTAATGTATTTTTCTTTTTACTGATGCACCATTAGGAAACTGTCCTTTGCTTGGTAATTTACTGTAGTAGTGTAGACAAGAATGCATTTAAGGCTGTGTAACATGTTCCAGAAAGTTTATTCATGTGAAAAATATTAAGTGCCTTTTTTATAACCAGCAAAAAAAGGATCCAAGGCACAGAGATAGAACAATATCCAACTTTATTTTTAAGGCCACTCCTAACATACCACCTCCCCATAACTTATCTGTTCAAATAAATGCAAGGGTATAAGTTACGCCCACAAATCATGGTGCAGACATTCCATCCGGTGACTGCGATAGCCAAAATAAAATATAAAATATTAGTAGTAGGAATAAAATATAGATGTCAAAAGAGGGTCAAAATTATATCCTTCCGATTTTTGGTATCATTATATATTACATTGTGAGTAATATAAATATTAGTATCTGTATCATTACGATTGGAAAGAGACATTAGTGTCACTAGTCACCATAGCAACTTGTGTAGAATAAAAAACGCTATATCGTGCTATAATCAAATACTATTCATGTACAATACTCATTCTTCAGGGACGTTGGGGTTGTCCGGGAGTTTAAAAAAAAAATAGGCTAACAGCAGGAAATGTAATAAAATAAAAAAAATAACCAATATTCACATATTCAATCCCCCGCCATTCCGGAACCAATACTTCGGTGGTCCCGAAAGTCTTTGTTTACTTTGCTGTCAGCAATGACGTGCCATACATCCTTGTAAATACCAATCACTGGCCTTAGTGGTCTCGTGTTGTACATGCAAGCATCTCCACTTACAGCAGTGATGCCAGCCACTGCAGAAGTCAAATGGCTGTACAGAACGTCTTCGCTGACAATGAAGTAAATAAAGATCGGTAGGGAGCATCGGAGTGTTGACAGTGAGCGGCGGAGTATTCAATGTGTGAGAAATGTTTTTTTTCTTTTTCTTATCACATTTCCTGCTATCTGCCTTATTTTTAAACTCCCAGACTCCCTTTAAGAATAATTTATTATATGTGATATTTCAAAGTGGGGTTTTTGATTTTTAGATCTATCACAAAAAATTCCAGTGCCTGCACCTCACCTGTTCAGATCCAGAAAATGTTTCTATGTACTGGAGCCGCACCACACAATATTGCATGTATAGTGATCACAGGTACACAAATCTGTTGTCACGAAGGGTCTGTGGACCCACTGGGCCGTAACGCCTTGGCGGTAAGGCAGCTGGCCAACAGGGCGCAGGTGAATGTCTATAGTTCGTATAGGTACCTGTGGCACCTCATACAGCAGTAGGGCAGGCTCGGCTTGGACTAGGCAGCAGGTAGACGTCAGGCGAGGTGAAGCAGGACAGGCGTGGAATACAGCACGACACGACTTTGGCACAGCACAGTGCTCGACCAGGATGGTATGGAATGCAAGGAACATGAACAGGAACTAGAACATGTACAGGAACAGGAAACAGGAACACACTAGGAGGTCATCACATAGACAAACTAGGAAACATCAACAACGCTCAGGCATAGAAGCAGGGTACTCAAGGGTCAAAGTTCATCAATAGTCCGGTACGTGCGCTGCTCCTTTAAGAGCGGGCAAGAGCGGGCAAGAGCGTGCGCGCGCACCCTACGGGATCCAGCGGACTTGAGTGGAAGCGGGTGCTGGCGTCTCCTGAGGAGGAGGCTGGGGCCAGCGCTTGCTGACTCGTGGCTGCGGCTGTCAGGAGGGGATTGGAGCTGACGGCCCGCAGCCACGGACATTACACCTGTCCTCAATTTTGGACCTGAACAAATCCCCATATCTGTGGGCCACATTGGCCCCAGAGCTGTCTTTTGATTTTGGACATAAAACTGATTTTGAAATAAAGAATAATATAGTAAAGACATGACCAGATAACACTGAAGTCATAACATACAACTAATGAGAATGCATTAAAACCTGATTCATTAGCTATCCATGTATACAATCCAATGAAGCAAATATTATATTGCAATATTCTTAGTGTTTAGAAAATATTTAATTATAATTTAACATAAAGGATGTCATAAATGCCATAAAATACAATTAGGAAAAATTTAAATTTGAATGCATTTCCATGATTGGTCTCCCAGGTGGTCTGACAGGAGTTACTAGATCCTTTTGTATCAGATATACAAATATACAGAATCAACACTGTAAATACATTCTCAACAACCACAAATATTTCTCTCTGTATTTTAAATTTCGGATCATGTAGAGGCATATAAACTGATATCTCCGACAACTCTTGTATGTGCATGACAATAAGGTCCCTGCCCTTGTCCGTCGGTTTGAATATCAATGCCTTGTCTGACATAAGAGGTTTTCTCTTCACAAGTCACGTTACATAGTTACATAGTTTGTACGGTTGAAAAAAGATACATGTCCATCAAGTTCAACCAAGGAATGGGAAAAAATACTATACTGTAATGGCAGGGGGTAAGGAGACGGACAAGTGAGCCCTAATCTACCCGCCACTCTGTCCCTACCTACTTGCAATGACCCGCCCTAGGCGACGGGGTACAACTGGGCGGCGGTCCCTGCGCTCAGTAAGTGCACGACAAACACGACAAACATACAAAGGAACACAAGCAAGAAAAAGGGGCCGTTGCCCATGGCAACACCATGAGCAACCAGAGTGGTGAACGAGCCGAGTCAAGCCAGGAGTGTGCGAGGTACAAAACGAAAAGGAGAAGAGTAGTCGGTAAGCCAGGGTCTGTATGGAGCAGGATCAAAAATAGCAGGAGCTGTAGCTGGGCCAGGAAACCACAAGGAAAGAATCACAAGCACCGAGGGACAGGAAGTGCAGGCATAAATAGACCGAGGGCGGGAGCTAGCTGAGTCTGGCCAGGTTACGATAGGCTCACCCACTCCTAAGCCTGCCAGCCTGAATGGTGGAAGCAGGAGTCAGTCTCAGGGATGTATTCTCAGGTGCTGACTGATTAGTTCTGGGAGTTAACCCCGAAGCTGTGCCTGGCAGATCCTTTACAGTACCCCCCCTTTTATGAGGGGCCACCGGACCCTTTCTAAGTGGACCTGGCTTACTGGGGAAACGCAGGTGGAACCTCCTGACCAATACCCCAGCGTGAACATCCTGGGCGGGTACCCAAGTCCTCTCCTCTGGCCCGTATCCTCTCCAATGGACCAGGTACTGGAGGGAGCCTTGGACCATCTTGCTGTCCACAATCCTGGCCACCTCGAATTCCACCCCCTCAGGGGTGAGGATGGGAACAGGAGGTCTCCTCGAGGGAGCTAAGGACGGGGAGCAGCGTTTGAGGAGGGAGGCATGAAACTCGTCGTGTATCCGAAAAGACGGGGGTAACTCCAGCCGGAAGGAGACAGGATTGAGGACCTCAATGACCTTATACGGCCCAATAAACCGGGGAGCAAACTTCTTGGACGGAACCTTGAGACGCAAGTTCCTAGACGACAACCACACCAGATCCCCGACCATAAACAGGGGGTTAGCAGAACGTTTTTTATCAGCCTGAGTTTTTTGTACCCTCTGGGACACCTCTAGGTTTTTCTGAACCTGGGCCCAGACTGTGCACAATTCCCGATGAACGACCTCTACCGCGGGATTGTTGGAACTACCAGGTGAAACGGAGGAGAACCGTGGATTAAACCCAAAATTACAAAAAAAAGGAGAGACCCCTGACGAGTTACTGACCCGGTTATTAAGGGAAAATTCGGCGAGGGGAATGAAAGAGACCCAATCAAATTGACAGACAGAGACAAAACACCTTAAGTATTGTTCTAGAGATTGATTAGTCCTCTCCGTTTGGCCATTGGTTTCAGGATGGAAGGCAGAGGAGAAGGACAGATCAATCCCCAACTTCATACAGAAGGCTCTCCAAAACAATGAAACAAATTGTACCCCTCTGTCCGAAACAATATTGACAGGGACCCCATGGAGACGCAGGATGTGTTTGACAAACAAGGTAGCCAACGTTTTGGCGTTGGGTAGTTTCTTGAGGGGCACAAAGTGGCACATCTTACTGAAGCGGTCCACCACCACCCACACCACCGACTTGCCTTGGGATGGAGGCAAATCGGTGATAAAATCCATGGAGATATGTGTCCAAGGTCTCTGGGGAATGGGCAACGAACGCAGTAAGCCCGCTGGTCGGGACCTGGGAGTCTTGGACCTAGCACAAACCTCACAAGCGGCGACGTAGGCCTTAACGTCTTTAGGCAACCCAGGCCACCAATAATTTCTGGTAATGAGGTGTTTGGTACCCAGGATGCCTGGATGGCCAGATAGTGCGGAGTCATGATTTTCCCTAAGTACCCTTAGCCGGAATTGCAGGGGAACAAACAGCTTGTTCTCAGGAAGGTTCCCGGGAGCTGCACCTTGATCAGCAGCAATATCAGAGACTAAATCAGAATCGATCGAGGAAATGATTATACCTGGAGGCAAAATACAAGCAGGATCTTCCTCCGAAGGAGGGCTGGCCATGAAGCTACGCGACAGTGCATCAGCCTTAATATTTTTAGACCCAGCCCTATAGGTAACCAAAAAATTGAATCTGGTAAAAAATAACGCCCATCTAGTTTGTCTCGGGTTTAGCCTCCGGGCAGATTCAAGGAAAACCAGATTCTTGTGGTCGGTAAGGACCGTTACCTGGTGCCTAGCCCCCTCCAGGAAGTGGCGCCACTCTTCAAATGCCCATTTAATGGCTAAGAGTTTGCGGTTGCCAATATCATAGTTACTTTCAGTTGGCGAAAACTTCCTGGAGAAGTAGGCACAGGGGCGGAGATGGGTGAGGGACCTGGTACCCTGGGACAAGACAGCCCCCACTCCCACCTCAGATGCGTCAACTTCCACGATAAATGGCTCCATTTGGTTGGGCTGAACCAGCACCGGGGCCGAGACAAAGCACTTCTTAAGGACCTCAAAAGCCTGGACAGCCTCAGGAGGCCAGTGGAGGAGATCAGCACCTTTGCGAGTGAGGTCCGTAAGGGGCTTAGCGATGACCGAGAAGTTAGCAATAAATCTCCTGTAATAATTAGCGAACCCCAAAAAACACTGTAACGTCTTCAGGGAGGCAGGTTGGACCCATTCCGCCACAGCCTGAACCTTGGCGGGTTCCATGCGGAATTCATGAGGAGTGAGGATTTGACCCAAAAATGGAATCTCCTGTACCCCAAACACACATTTTTCGGTTTTGGCAAACAGTTTGTTTTCCCGAAGGACCTGGAGCACCTTCCTGACATGCTCAATGTGGGAGGACCAGTCCTTGGAAAACACCAGTATGTCATCAAGGTACACTACCAGAAAAACCCCCAGGTAATTTCTCAAAATCTCATTTATGAAATTCTGGAAGACCGCAGGGGCATTACACAACCCAAAGGGCATGACGAGGTATTCGAAATGGCCTTCGGGCGCGTTAAACGCAGTCTTCCACTCATCCCCCTCTTTGATGCGAATAAGGTTATACGCCCCCCGTAGATCCAATTTAGAAAACCATTGGGCCCCCTGAACCTGATTAAAGAGATCAGGAATCAAAGGAAGGGGATACTGGTTCCTTACCGTGACCTTATTCAGGCTACGGTAGTCAATGCATGGCCTAAGACCACCATCCTTCTTCCCCACGAAGAAGAAGCCAGCACCTACCGGAGAAGAAGAGGGACGAATGTAACCCTTGGCCAGGGATTCCTGGATATACACTCTCATAGCTTCACGTTCGGGACAAGAAAGATTAAATATCCTACCCTTAGGAAGCTTAGCTCCTGGTACCAATTCGATAGCGCAATCGTATTCTCTATGAGGAGGTAACACTTTGGAGGCCTCCCTAGAGAAAACATCAGCGAAGTCCTGAACAAACTCGGGTAGCGTATTCGCCTCCTTAGGGGGAGAAATAGAATTAACAGAAAAACATGACGTACAACATTTATTACCCCATTTGCTTAGCTCCCCAGTATTCCAGTCAATCGTGGGATTATGCAACTGCAACCAGGGAAGACCTAGAACCAAATCGTACGATAATCCCTGCATCAACAGTACAGAGCATTGCTCCAAATGCATGGAGCCAACAAGGAGTTCAAAAACAGGGGTATGCTGTGTAAAATAACCATTAGCAAGAGGAGTGGAGTCGATACCCACTACCGGGACAGGTTTAGGCAAATCAATCAGAGGCATAGCAAGGGACATAGCAAATTCCACAGACATGATATTAGTAGAGGACCCTGAATCCACGAAGGCACTGCCGGTAGCAGACCTACCACCAAAAGAGACCTGAAAGGGAAGCAAGATCTTAGTACGTTTCATATTTACGGGAAATACCTGTGCGCCCAAGTGACCTCCCCGATGATCACTTAGACGCGGAAGTTCTCTGGCTGCAATCTTACGCTTAGGACAGTTGTTCACTTGATGCTTGTCATCCCCACAGTAGAAGCAGAGACCATTCTTCCTGCGGAATTCTCTACGTTGTTGGGGGGACACGGAGGCCCCGAGTTGCATAGGTATCTCTGAATCTTTCGGGGAGGAACGAAGCAACGGAGCTTCGGGAGGCATCATGGTGGAGTCGGAGGAGAAAACACATAAACGTTCACGTTGTCGTTCCCTGAGACGTCGGTCAAGTCGTACCGCTAAAGCCATAACCTGGTCTAGGGAGTCAGAAGAGGGATAGCTAACTAGCAGGTCTTTCAGGGCATTCGACAGACCCAACCTAAACTGGCACCTTAAGGCAGGGTCATTCCACCGAGAAGCTACGCACCACTTCCGAAAGTCAGAGCAATACTCCTCAACAGGTCTCTTACCCTGACGTAAGGTCACCAGCTGACTCTCGGCAAAGGCAGTCCTGTCAGTCTCGTCATAAATAAGTCCGAGAGCAGAAAAGAAACAATCAACGGAGGAAAGTTCAGGGGCGTCAGGAGCCAAGGAGAAGGCCCACTCTTGGGGCCCTTCCTGGAGCCGGGACATAATTATACCCACCCGCTGGCTCTCAGAACCTGAGGAATGAGGCTTTAAACGAAAGTAAAGCCTACAACTCTCCCGAAAGGAGAGAAAAGCCCTCCAGTCCCCTGAGAACCGGTCGAGCAACTTGAGGTGGGGTTCAAGAGGTGCGGTGAGGGGAACTACCAGGGTAGCATCAGGCTGGTTGACCCTCTGAGCCAGGGCCTGGACCTGTAGGGAGAGACCCTGCATTTGCTGAGCCAGGGTCTCACGGGGATCCATAGTGGTGTCAGGGACCAGGGGTAGACTAGGTATGGGCTTGTGGTTATGTAATGGCAGGGGGTAGGGAGACGGACAAGTGAGCCCTAATCTACCCGCCACTCTGTCCCTGCCTACTTGCAACGACCCGCCCTAGGCGACGGGGTACAACTGGGCGGCGGTCCCTGCGCTCAGTAAGTGCACGACAAACACGACAAACATACAAAGGAACACAAGCAAGAAAAAGGGGCCGTTGCCCACGGCAACACCATGAGCAACCAGAGTGGTGAACGAGCCGAGTCAAGCCAGGAGTGTGCGAGGTACAAAACGAAAAGCAGAAGAGTAGTCGGTAAGCCAGGGTCTGTATGGAGCAGGATCAAAAATAGCAGGAGCTGTAGCTGGGCCAGGAAACCACAAGGAAAGAATCACAAGCACCGAGGGACAGGAAGTGCAGGCTTAAATAGACCGAGGGCGGGAGCTAGCTGATTCTGGCCAGGTTACGATAGGCTCTCCCACTCCTAAGCCTGCCAGCCTAAATGGTGGAAGCAGGAGTCAGTCTCAGGGATGTATTCTCAGGTGCTGACTGAGTAGTTCTGGGAGTTAACCCCGAAGCTGTGCCTGGCAGATCCTTTACATATACATTGACATAGGAGCTGATGTTTTTTTGTTCTAGGAAATTATCTAAGCCTTTTTTACAGCCATCTACTGTCCCTGCTGTGACCAGCTCCTCCGGTGACTATTCCATAGATTCACAGTTCTCACAGTAAAGAAGGCTTGTCGCCTCTGCAGATTGAACCTTTTTTTCTCCAGACAGAGGGAGTGCCCCCTTGTTTTTTGAGGGGATTTTACATGGAACAGGATTTCACTATATTTTTTGTATGTACGATTAATATATTTATATAAGTTAATCATGTCCCCCCTTAGTCGTCTCTTTTCAAGACTAAATAGGTTTAATTATTTTAATCTTTCCTCATAACTTAGATTCTCCATGCCCCTTATTAGCTTAGTTGCTCTTCTTTCTATTTTTTCCAACTCTAGGGCATACTTTCTATGAACTGGAGCCCAGAACTGAACTGCATATTCTAGATGAGGCCTCACTAACGCTTTGTAAAATGGTAATATTATATCCCTGTCCCGCGAGTCCATGCCTCTTTTAATACACGACAATATCTTGCTGGCCTTAGAAGCAGCTGATTGACATTGCATGCTGTTTTTTTAGTTTATGATTTACAAATACACCCAGATCCTTCTCAACAAGTGACTCCCCCAGTATAGCTCCCCCTAGGACATATGATGCATGCAGATTGTTGGTACCCAGACGCATAACTTTACATTTATCTACATTAAACTTCATTTGCCAAGTGGACGCCCAAACACTTAGTGTGTCCAAATCAGCTTGCAATTTATGAACATCTTTCATAGACTGAACAATACTACATAGCTTGGTGTCATCTGCAAAAATAGAAATAGTGCTATTAATCCCATCCTCTATATCATTAATAAATTAAGTTGAATAATAGTGGTCCCAGCACGGAACCCTGGGGTCACCATTTATAACCGGGGACCATTCAGAGAAGGAATCATTGACCACAACTCTCTGGCTATGGTCCTTGAGCCAATTCCTAATCCAATTACAAACTATACTTTCTAAACCTATAATTAATTTACCCATTAGACATCTATGAGGGACAGTGTCAAACACCTTTGCAAAATCAAAAAATACTATATCCACAGCGGCCCCTCTGTCTAGGCTTCTGCTCACCGCTTCATACAAACAAATCAGGTTGGTTTGACAACTTCTGTCCTTAGTAAAACCGTGCTGGCTGTCACGTGTAATGCTATTTTTTGTCACATAATCCTGTATATAGTACATCAATAGCCCCTCAAACATTTTCCCCATGATAAATGTTAAGCTTACTGGTCTATAATTACCCGGGGAAGACCTAGAGCCCTTTTTGAAAATAGGCACCACATTTGCCCTGCACCAGTCCCTTGGCACTATACCAGTCACTAGAGAATCTCTAAATATTATGAAGAGGGGGACGTAAATAACTGAACTAAGCTCTTTAAGAACTCTAAGGTGTATGCCATCTCGTCCCATGGCCTTGTGTACATTTATTTCATTTAACTTAGCTTGGACCATATCTACAATCAGCCAATTCAGTATATCAACTGATATATTAGCAGCACTGACACCAGCTACATCAGCTGCTCTTTCTTCTGTTGTATATACTGAGCTAAATAACCCATTTCGTAACTCTGCCTTCTCTTGATCCCGTATGACCAACTCCCCATTACCACTATTTAGGGGTCCTACATGTTCAGACCTTGGCTTTTTTGCATTTATATACTTGTTGAATTTTTGGGGATTTGTTTTACTATCTGCCTTTCATTTTGTATTTTTGCTGGTTTTATAAAAATTTTACCGATATTATTAAGCTATTTATAATTTACAAAGGCTACAGCTGTACCCTCAGATTTGTAATTTTTCAAATGCCCGTTTTTGTCATATATTGCCCTTTTTACAGAAGGTGGAAACTATGTGGGGTTTAATTTTAGTCGTTTATACTTGTTACCTATAGGAATACATTTTGCACTATAATTACCATAAGTAGATTTTAAAATCTCAAATTTCCCATTTGTACCATTATTTGACATGAGTTGTTCCCAGTCTATAGCCTTAATTGCAGCCCTCATCCTGAGGAAATTTGCCTTCTTTAAATTAAGTGTTTTTGCCCTACCAGCCTGTGTTTGTTTTTTACAGTATAGGTAAACTGTAACTATATTATGATCACTGTTACTGAGGTTGTCACGCACATTGACATTCCCAACAAGCTCGGCATTATTAGAAATGACCAGATCCAGCAGAGCTTCACCTCTAGTCGGGTCTTCCAAAAACTTTCCCATAAAACTTTCCTGCAACAGGTTGAGGAAATTTCTCCCCTTTGCGGTTGAAGCCGAACCATGACACCAATTAATATCCCGGTAATTAAAAACTCCCATTATCACTACAGTACCCCCCTGTGCTGCCCACTCCATCTATTTATATAGCTGAACTTCCATCTCCTCAGTTATATTGGGGGGTCTATAGATTACACCAAAAGTAATTTTTTCAGTGTTTACCTCCCTTTGTAATTCCACCCACAAGGTTTCAACCTCCTCACAATCTTCACCTACTATTGTCTCTTTTACACTCGTCTTCATATCACTTCTCACATACAGACATACACCACCGCCTTCATATCACCTCTCACATACAGACATACACCACCGCCTTTCCTATTTGTCCTGTCTTTCCGAAACAGTGTAAAACCCTGTAGATTTACAGCCCAGTCCTGTGAAGAGTCTATTCATGTTTCAGCAACACAACTATATCTATATGTTCCTCCAGTATCAAGGCCTCCAGCTCCCCCATTTTGCTAGACTTCTGGCATTTGTGAACATGCACTTTAACTTGCCTTTCAATTTTTCACTTTCAGTATCAGAAATGTGATTATTTGACATTATTTGGGCATTTTTATTCTCATTGCTGTTTTGTAACAAAAAGGTCTCCTTATCCTGTTGTCTAGTCCTGTTCCCACAGTCTATTTCTCCCCCACGAATTTAGTCTGAGCCCTCTCTAACATTAAGTCTGAATTGTTTGGAGGATATATTTACAACTAATTGGGTGTCCAATACTTCTGCTGTCATGGGGCTTTCCTCCTATTACTGTTATGCCGTGTCCTCGTTTTGTGACATCTTCCAATGTGTTGGATATAATAGGAAAAAGAGCACCCCAAATAATTCAGAATCAGAGTTTTAGGTATAATCAGTATGATGGTTTCTGCTTTTGGCCATCATTGATGGTCTGTGAGCTTCTCCAATAGAGGTAGTCCCAGGGATGTATTAATGCTAAAAGTCCAAATCGGAGTCTTTAGTATAATGTATACTATTTATTTGATATCCCTTTAGGAACAAGAAAAGTGGGCCAAATCTGGTGGGGTATCAAAGGTTGTTAGAATCTTTCTTCTCTTCTTTCTTCTTCAACTGGTCTTGACCTCTTAAAAACCTGATGGGCAAACAAGACATCAATGGTATGCGTTCCAGAAGACACTATCTAGCAAGTGACAAACAGATGCTTTAAGTAACTTTACAATGTTGAACCGCATGGGCAATAACTTCAACAACCCACTGTACAACACAGATGAAAGCCTATTTGGAGTTTTTGTAAATATAAGACTACCGTATGCTTGTCAGGAAGGCAAACTGACACTGGTGCTAGAACTGCAAGGCTGTGCCCCTTCATAACATAATAAAGAGTTCAATATTTTTTATAAAAGTATAAGATTATCAAAGCAATAAAAAGTGTCTATAATGCAAAGTGTTAACACCAGTAACAAAATGCAAATCAATTTATTCAATACATATAATTTTGATATTATTTTAAAATTAATATATCCCTCCTACCGCTGACAATTTAGGCGAGAACAGCTGCTATCACTATATTAATTGCCTTTACAATCAGATATGCCATACAATTATTTTGGAACAAAGTCTTTCTATTTTTACCATATCATAATTTAAAAATGTTCTAATATAATAATATTATGTGTATACAGGAGATTATTCTCTCACCCGGGGAAGACAGCGTAATATAAAGGGGTATCCCCATCTGAAGAATTTATGGCATATCCACCGTATATGACATAAAGGTCTGATTGGTCCTATAAACAAATCTGGGACACACACCTATTTGGAGAACAGGCGATTTTTTACCTTCATTGCCAATGCAAACCAGAGAGCGAGAGCTGCATCCGCTTCAATGAAAAAGAGGCTATGTTTTTGAGGGGCTCTCTCCTTTAAGATCTATAGGAGTTACAGAAAGAACCAAGCAAGAAGTGTGCCTCCACCTCACCATTATAGGTGACGCAGCAAAGAGGCCACTTGTCACTTGCAAATGGAATTCAAGGAATCCCCATTCTCCCATTAGGAACCCCACCTATCAGACATATATGGCGCATCTATGTATGCCATAATTGCTTCTGCATTATACTGGCGTATGGTGTATGGCGTATGGCGTATGGTGTATCTATGTATCCCATAAATACTTCTGAATTAAACTCTGAAAAGGCCACAGATTCAGCTGTATCCGGGGGTTACAGTGTTTTTGCCAAACATTATAATCTCATAAGGATATCTAATGCAGTTTAGATCAGTTTAGTGAAAAGCTTTGAACAAACAAAACTGCTTTGACCAGATGCTTGCTTGAGGCTGTGTATGTCTTTGGTTTAATACTAACCTGCTGATTCAGGATTATAGTCCATGGCGGTATAAATAAATGAATGAACAGTCATTAAAATATATACAAGACAGCCTGTATTACATTTGATACTAAGAGGACTAACCTGGAGAGGCTAGCCATACACATTAGACCAATGTTTCTCAAATCTGGTCCTCAAGTACCCCCTATAAGTCAGGTTTTAAGGACACCATAGAGAGAAAACCTTTGGTAATGATTGATGCGTTGACCGTACTTAGGAGGGAGGGATTACTGCGCAACATCTAGCCAGAGCAGGGAAAATAAGAACAGCGCATGCGTGTCCACCGCTGTCTACTGTAGAAGATAGACTATCGGGACCCAGCAGAATCATCAGGGGGCGCTATTACTGCCACCAATGTAAGTTATTTCTGCATTATTAAAAAAAAAAAATCCCTTTAAGAAGTGTAGTCAAAGTGCTCAGGTATGTTCCATGGACGAATATAATTACCAATAGCAATCTCTGCCTCTGTCTTCACTCAACCAGTTAAAAAGTAAAAATTTTATCCTCCTGACCAATTATGCTTTATGGTGCTGGACAATGTATTTTCTATAATTAGCTTCTTTGGAGCAGTGTCACTTCATAAGTTTGCAGTTAATTCTCAGTTAAAAACTGAATATTGACAGAAAACTTGACTATGTTCTGACTTTTAGGTATAGAGCAGGATTTCTGCAGATGAGGTTTCGACAATGAGTTGGGACAGCATTGCTTGCTGGAACCAAAACCAGCATCTCAGCTACGTGGACTAGAATAAACTTTTCCTCTAATTTGCCTGCTCGTAATCAAGACTTTTTTGGTAGTGGAAGATGGTTGGACTGGTGACAGTGATCAATGGATTTTCATCATACAAAGACATTTCTAAATGTGCAGTGTGAGTTTCCAAAATTGATGAAATTGTTTAGAAATTTATTAAAGAGAAACTATCATCTTTCCTGACATCTATTTTAGTAAAATGCTTGCATTTCCCATGAAAAAACGATTCTGGAGCATCTTTTCTCAGAACTCTGTGTTGTGCCGTTCCTCTGTTTATCCTCTTTTTCATTCTCCTTGTCAATGAGGTATGTTTATACACACTCTCACACTACCAAGTCAGCTAACAATGTCAGACTGTGTAGGCACACACCCTATTTATTTGGGGAATGGTCAGGGCCTGCGTTAGGGTGGGCAAACTGGGCAATTGCCCTGGGCCCTCGTCCTCTTAGAGCCCTCTACTCACTATAGCAGCCAGAACGGCTGCTATGGGGCTGCCTCATGCCTGGTGCTAGCAACAGCCACATTCAATTGTATCTGCGTTCTTAGGACACAGATACAATTAATTATTATAGGCTGTAGACAATGTTAGGCCTGCAGCCTATAAGGCGCTGGGAAGAACCCCTGCGCAGGCCGGCGTGATGTTGTTACTGCATCACGCTGGCCTGCGCAAGGCTCCCGTCTGGAGGCTGTGAAGCTCTCTGTCCATCGTGGGAACGGGACTAGGTAAGTACAATTTTTTATAATTTTTTTGGGGCTGTATGGCACTTTATAATAGGATAGAGAGGAAATGTGTGGCACTATATACAAGGGGAGGGGCAGCTGTGTGGCCCTATTTGCAAGGGGGCTCTTATGGCACTATATACAAGGGGGGCTGTGTGGCACTATATAGAAGGGAGGGGGCCGTGTGGCCCAATATACAAGGGAGGGAGACGTGTGCTGCACTATAGACAAGAGGTGGGGGCGCTGTGTTGCACTATATACAAGGGAAGGGGGTGTGTGGCACAATATACAAGTGAGGGGGGCTGTGTGGCACTATAGACAAGGGAGAGGGCTGCGTGGCACTATATACTGTAATGGCCGCAGTCACGGACCGCCGGCATCACTTACCCGCCAGCATCCGCAGACCGATGAACTCACTCCTCGGCGATGCCAACACACGTGGCCGCACTGCTCCATTGTTCTTCTTAGGGTGCGTGTGCGCACTCGTTCCCGGCCTTAAAGGCTAACGCACCTGTTAACAGCTCCCTATCCAATCCCAACGCACCTTGGATTATAAAAAGGACTCTGCCCTCTTCCTCCTTGCCTGAGCGTTGTTGTGTCTCTCCATGTTCGTTATTGCAAATGGTCCCTTAGTTGTATCCTTTATCCTTTGTTTCTGTATCAAGTGTCATCTGTGCCAAGTGTCATCTTTGCCAAGTGTCTGCCACGCCAAGTGTCTGCCAAATCTTCTATCCAGGTACTCTTGTCCTAAATACTATCATTGACTGTTGTTTGGCCAGCTGCTACTCCGCTACGGCGGAGCAGCCTTGTGGGTCATGGATCCCGCTAGTCAATCCAAAACCATGGCCCAGATGATGTAAGCAGACATGCGTGAGCTTCAGGCACGCCAGAATCAACTCCTACAGGCTGTAAACTCATAATTACCCAATTTGGATCTTCCTTCTGTATCTCCTCTGACTGCTTCTGCTGCTCCACCACCTGCTATCCTTCCTGCCTTTCCTGGGTCTGCAATTTCGTAGCCTCTACCTCAAAGCTACGACGGGGATCCTAAGACCTGTAGAGGCTTCGTCAACCAGTGTACGATCCACTTCAAGTTACGTGTCCATCTCTTTCCCTGTGATGAGGTCAAGGTCGCTTTTATTATTTCTCTCCTCTCAGGCAAAGCCCTAGCATGGGCGAACCCCATCTTGGAACGAGAGGGCCTGGAATACTCTGATTTGCCACTGTTTCTAGATACTTATTACAGTGTTCGAGGAACCGGGTCGAACATCCTCTGCAGCTGCATCACTGCTTAACCTCAATCAAGGGGAATCAGCTGTAGGGGAGTACGCCATCTCTTTCAGCGGCTGGCAGCGGAGCTGACTTGGAACAATGAGGCCTTAGTGGCAACTTTCTGGCAAGGCCTTGCCTTTCATATAGAGGATGAAATGGCTGCTCGAGACCTTCCTGCTACCTCTGATGGCCTAAAACTTCTGACATCCTGTATCGATATGAGGATCCAAGAATGCACTCAGGAAGTTCGTCAGGAGAAAAGGTCTTGTCGACTGGCACCAAAATTTCAAAGGTCTCTACTGCCTTGTGCTGCTGCACCTCCGGAGGAGCCTATGTATGTAGACAAACTAAGACTGTCCGAACAGGAACTGAACACAGACGTTCGACTGGGTTATGTCTGTACTGTGGACACAAGCAGGGCCAGCCTTAGGATAGATGGCGCCCCATGCAAAATTATCTTTCGGTGCCCCACCCCATCATTAAAAAAAATGGCTCATAAAAAAAGTATAATGTCCCTTCAGTGCCCCCATACAGTATAATAATAATATTTAACAATATAATATATTACAACACCTTCAAGGACACAGTATTTTATCCTCTAATTGTGGCCACAGCATTATGCCCCCTGTAGTACCCCTACACAGTATAATGTCCGCTTAGTGGCCCCCACACCGTATAGTGCTCCCCTGTAGATTTTGCCATACAGCCTCCCTGTAGACAGTGCCATAATCCCCCACCTCCTCCTTGTAGATCGTGCCATACAGACCCCCCACCTCCCCTTGTAGACAGTACCCCCAATCTAGGCCTTATCTAGAATATACAGTTCAGTTCTGGTCTCCAGTTCACAGAAGAATGCCCTGGAGTTGAAAAATAGAAAGAAGAGGAACTAAACCTAATAAGGGGCATGGAGAATCTAAGTTATGAGGAAAGAGTAAAAGAATTAAGCCTATTTAGCCTTGAAAAGAGACGACTAAGGGGGGACATGATTAACATATAAATATATGAATGGCCCTTACAAGAAATATAGTGAAAGCCTGTTCCATGTAAATCCCCCCTTAAAAGACAAGGGGGCACTCCCTCCGTTTGGAGAAAAAAAGGTTCAATCTGCTTCTGCAGAGATGACAAGCCTTCTTTAATGTGAGAACTGTGAATCTATGGAATAGCCTACCGCAGGAGCTGGTCACAGCAGGAACAGTAGATGGCGTTAAAAAATGCTTAGATAATTTCCTAGAGCGAAAAAATATCAGCTCCTATGTGAATGTGTAGAATTTTTGCTTCATCCCTTCCCTTTTTCCCATCCCTTGGATGAACTTGATGGGCATATGTCTTTTTTCAACTGTGTAACTATGTAAATTGGACTTTTCTTCCGCTTATCACCCTCACCCAGTCTAAAGGCCAAGTTGAAAGGATCAACAAGGTATTTGAGAATTAACTACGTCATTTTGTTTCAGTTCAACAAGACAATTGGGTACAGCTTTTGACATGGGCCATATTCTCCTACAACAATCATACAAGTGAATCTACTGCTTCTTCTCCGTTCTTCATTGTGTACAGTCAACATCCACGTATTCCTCTTCCTGTGCCAGCTAAGTCTCAAGTGCCTGCAGCCAATCCTTCCTTCACATCTGACAACAAACTAAGGCCTCATGCACACGCCCATAGACTCCTATTGGCCACGGGTACCTTCCCGTATGCTTACGGGAAGGTGCCCGTGCCGTTGAAAAATATAGAACATGTCCTATTTCAGGCCGTAATAACGGCACGAGCAGGCCTATAGAAGTCTATGGGGCTCCCGTAATTACGGGGGGCTACATGTTTGCACCCATAATTACGGGAGCGTTGCTAGGCGACGTCAGGGGATAGTCACTGTCCAGGGTGCTGAAAGAGTTAACTGATCAGCAGTAACTCTCAGCACACGGGACAGTGACTACCGCTGGAGTTAATAGTATTAAAAGTTAACTTACCCAGAACTCTTCTTCTTCTTCTTCCTCCAGTCCGGCCTCCCGGGATGACGTTTCATCGCATGTGACCGCTGCAGCCAATCACAGGCCAATCACTGGCTGCATCGGTCACATGGACTGCCGCGTCATCCAGGGAGGTCGGACTGGATGTCAAAAGAGGGACGCGTCACCAAGACAACGCCCAGGTAAGTATGAATTTCTTTTACTTTTACTTTTGGAAAGGGCTGTCCCTTCTCTCTATCCTGCGCTGATAGAGAGAAGGGCTGCCAATTAATGCAGTGCAATTTTGCAGTGAAAACGTGCCCGTAAATACGTGTGGAATACTGGTGACACCGGACCCGTATTTACAGGCACAGGTACGTAAATACTGGTGCAATACGGGATGAATACGTGTGACCAAGGACCCGTATTTATGCCAGTATTTACGGTAGGACAAAAATACGTTTGTGAGCATGAGGCCTAAGTCTGCGATCCTTCAGACAGTTGATCGCATGAAGAGATATGCTAATAGGAGTAGAAAAATTCCTCCTCAGTTTTCTCCTGCAGTCAAGGTTTGGTTGTCTTCCAAAAACATTTGTCTCAAGATCTCTTCGCACAAATTCACTTCCAGATTCCTCGGCCCTTTTGAAATTTTGCAACATAAAAGCCCTGTATCCTATAAGCTTCGGCTACCTCCTACCCTCAAAATCCCCAACTCATTTCATGTGTCCCTCCTAAAGCCTGTAGTCCTGAACCGATTCAGGAAATCCCCTGGTTCTACAGTTGCTCCCTGCGGTTCTTCTGACATCTTTCAAGCAAAAGAGATCCGGGATTACAAGAGGGTAGGAGGCATGACCTTCTACCTAGTGGACTGGAAAGGGTTTTGTCCTGAGGAGAGATCATGGGAGCCTGAAGAGAATGTGGATGCTCTAGCTCTCATTAGGAGATTCATCTCTCACTCTGCACCTAAGAAGAGGGGGGTAAGGGCGGGTACTGTAATGTCCGCGCATCACTTATCCGCAAGCGACTGCGATCACAGACCAATGAACTCCAGCCGGCATCTCCCTCCTCGGCGTCTCCCTCCTGCTCCACTGTTCTTCTTAGGGGCGGAACCAGCGCGCGCACCTGTAAAAATCTTCCTATCCAATCCCAATGTACCCTTGAATTATAGAAAAAAGAATCTGCCCTCTTCCTCCTTGCCTGAGCATTGTTGTGTCTGCCCATGTTTGCTATCGCAAATGGTCCCTTAGTTGTATCCTGTGTTTCCGTATCACGTATCCAGTAATTGTGTTTGTTCCAGTGCGAAGTCTAGTGTCGGAGTCGAATGCATCATCTATGCCAAGTATCATCTGTATCAAGTGTCATCTGTGCCAAGTGTCTGCTACGCCAAGAGTCTGCCACGCCAAGCACTCTTGTCCTAAAGACTATCATTGACTGTTGTTTGGACAGCTACGGCGGATCAACCTAGTGGGTCCACATACCCCATAGTATGACATATTCAAAGGGAGGGGGAGCTGTGTGGCAGTATACAATGGAGGGTGTGCTGTGTAGCACTATATACAAGGAAGGGGGGCTGTGTGACACTACATACAAGGGGAGGGGGATGTGTTGCACTATATACAAGGGAGGTGGGCTGCATGGCACTATATACAAGAGAGGGGGGCTTTGTGACACTATATACAAGGGAGGGGGCTGTTTGGCACTATACACAAGGGGGACTCTGTGGCACTCTATACAAGGGGGCTGTGTGGCATTATATGCAAAGGGGGGCTGTGTGGCACTATATACAAGGGGGGGGCTGTGTGGCACTATTTACAAGGGGGGCTCTGTGGCACTATCTACTAGCGGGGTCTTTATGGCACTATATACAAGGGGGGCGAGCTGTGTGGTGCTATATACAAGGGAGGGGCTGTGTGTCCATCACAAGACCATGGATAGAATTCAAACAAAGCAAATGAAAACTATAAAGCATTAGAGAAAGGGCTTATTCAGATGAGCGTGTATGTTTTGCGCCTTAAATATAACGGACCGTATTTAATGCATTTCCGTTCCATGTGGAATCGGTGTGCTTTCCGTGTGGCATCAGTGTTCCTGTTGAATTTTTTTTTTCTCATTTCTTTAGCAACTGGTGCATGAAATAAACAGACAGCACAAAGATCTCGTCTGTGTGCTATCCGTGTTTTTCACGCACCCATTGACTTCAATGGGCGACGCTGTCCACAAAAATGGACCAACATAGGACATTCAGTGAGTTTCACGCAACGGACACATGCTGCGTGAAAAATCACGAACGTCTGAATAGCCCCATTGAATTTCATAGGTCTGTGTGCTGTCCGTTGTTTTAACGGACAGCACACTGCTGTGAAATACGCTGATCTGAATAAGCCCTAAGGGTCAGTTCACACGGCAGACTTTGCTTGGCGGGATCCGCTGCAAAATCCGCTGCGGAATTATTCCTGCCGTAGGCAGGAAGATTCCTCCTCCCATTGACTTCAATGAGAAGGCGGAACATTGGGCAGGGCGCTTCTTTTTCCCGTTAGCTGAAAAAATCAGCTAGCAGGAAAAAGTAGCGTCCAGCTCTCATTGAAATTAATGTGAGGCAGAATTTTGCAGCACAATCCGTGGCAAAAATTCTGCCGTGTGAACAGGACTCGCATGTCCACAAAGAAGGACACCTTCAAATGCAAAAAAATCATTACACGTAATAATGATAACGCGGAATCAGTAATACACAATACACAAATTCGTCAAAGGCACCATGGTTTTCGTTCCCACCGACCTGCAGGTTCTTATACCTGACGCATCTCAATCAGACACTGAGAAATGTTTGGACTAAATTCCGGAGTAATCTGAAAGACCCTACATGGCATGAAAACTTTTTAGCTTTGCCTAAAATTCCACCTAAGAATGTATTTAATCACTTTAAGAAAAAAATATTATTTATTATTTGCTATTGATTTTACATTTTGTTTAATAGCATTGTACTATTCATTTTAATGTTATTGTAATGGATTTTATTAGCATCATACCCTTAAAGTGAACAAATACATACTCTTTATTACTCTGAGGTGTCTAGAGAAAGGTAATTTTTTTATTTGTAAGTTTCTTACATAGAAACTACCAGTGCACTCGACACCACACCCAATACAAAGATTTTTAGTGAGATGCCCATTTTAATTTTCTTTATTAAAAGAAAATATTAAATTAGTGGCAATAACTTGCCACACTTTTGTGCTTATTTTGACTTATTCTCTTATTGTTCATATTTGTGAATTAGGTAGATAGTTTTCATCAGGCATTCCCGGCCAAGTACAAGCAATAGTAAGCAATGGAATATTTTTTTTTAGAAGAGTCAGGTTCCTCTGTTCATCAATATCACTGGGAGTTTTCTTCCACTTGACTTCCTCTAGAAACATTTTCATCATGTTAAGCTGCTGTTGATTCTGAGGTTTCTACCTGCTGCTTACAGTGACAGGAATTCGGGCAACTGCCTATAGATTGAGGTTCTGAGTGTGGTGAAGTTGAAGCAGTTTATACTGAGCCAGTATGCGGCCACATGTCACAGATATGGCACAGATTTTCAACACAGATTTTTGAGATCTGCGTCAAATCCGCAACAAAATCCTCAATAATGTACTAGGAAACGGGAAAAAAATTATTTGTGGGGTAGAAAAGTAAAAAAATAGCGATTCCTCCATTGTTTTTTGCGCTTCGTTTTTACGGAATTCACTGTGCAATTAAAACAACATGTTAACTTTATTCTACGGGTCAATACGATTACGACGATACCAAATATATATAGTTTTTTCTATATTTTACTACTTTTACAAGTAAAAAACTAAGTGTAAAAATTGTTATTTATTTTGTGTCGCCAAATTCTGAGAGCCATACGTTTTTTATTTTCCCGTCGATTAAGTTGTATGAGGGCTTATTTTTTGCGGGATAAGCTGTAGGTTGTAATGATACCATTTTGAGGTTCATGCGACGTTTTGATCACTTTTTATTCAATTTTGTGTGGGAGATGAGGTGACCAAAAAATAGCGATTCTGGCGTTTACTATATTTTTTTACGGCATACACCGTGCGAGTTAAATAATGACATATTGAAATAGTTCAGACTTTTATGGATGCAGCGATGCCAATTACGTTTATTTATTTATTTTTTTACTATGTTCTAGGGGGAAAATTCGAAAAGCGAGGTTTTTTGAACTTTTAATTAAAAAATATTTTTTTTTTATTAGTCTCCCAAGGGGACTTCAACCAGCGATCGTTGGATTGCTTGCACGATATACTGCAATACCAATGTATTGCAGTATATCGTGATTCTGACAGGCTTCTATTAAGCCCTGCCAGAGGCAGGGCTTAGTAGGAGCACAAAGATGGCGGACCTGGGGGCCTTCATTAGGCATCCAGGCAGCCATAGCAACCATCGCCACACCACGATTGCATTGCGGGAGGCGCGATGAGATGCTAGAGGGGGTCGCCCCCTTCTTTCTAATGATTTAAATGCCGCAGTCGCTATTGATCGTTGAATTTAACAGGGTTAAATGAGCGGGATCGCGATCGAGCGCGATCCCGCTCGTTACTGTGAAGTGCCGGCTGTAACATATAGCCGACACCTGCATCGTATGGAGCGGGTTCACTCCGTGAGCCGTTCCATACTTCCCCTACCCGGCTATGACGTATGGATACGCCAAATGTCGGGAAGGGGTTAAGCAGAACTATGTTTTCTTTAGCTGAGAATAGCATCCAATGTTATTTGTAGCTAACTTGTTGAACTCAATGTAATTATGGGGAATGATAATTATTTTAAACCATGAATATGGCAGCCATTGTGAACTTGCGTTGTACATGTTTTGTTCCAGGAAATCTATGCAAAAGGCATGTGGTTGTTTTATGTGTAGAGCTTTTATTCAGAGCAGACGTCAAGACAAATTTCAATATCCTTGGAGTTCTTGTTATTGAAAGAAGCCTTTGTGAATGGTGGTCTGAGAAATAGAGATCGTATGTTCTGGGGAAAAATAACATCAAATGATCGGTTAATCTGTACTAAGGTTCAGATAAGGAATGCACCATGTGCCGGAAATATCCTTAGGGAAGGAAAGAAAAGATTCTTAATGTGAGGCAAAAAGGTGTGTGGACAAAACTCTATAGTGAAGCTCCGGATTAAAAGGAAAGCTTTACTATTTCTCACTTTTAAGGGAGTGAAAAGTTTATAGTTCTTTAGACGGTTTAACCAGTAAATATAGCCTGCATTATTTAACTGGCTGAAGACACAGGACGAGAACACTCGTCCTGAGTGGCGGGTGCTTGCCGCATCAGGACGAGCATTCTCGACCTGTGTGACAGCCAGTGTGTCTGCGCGATCAGGAGCGGGGCAACGGCTGTAACACACAGCCGCAACCCCGCTCTAACAGGTGATGGAAGAAAAACCTCCTCTGTATGCCGTTAACCCCTTAAATGCTGCGACCAATGCTGAAGTCAATATGAGAAGGGGGGACTCCCGTTTAAATGCGTCACAGGAAATCCCTGTGACACGATCGTGGCCCATACCTTGTATAGCTAGGGTTCAATGAAGGGCCCCAGGGCGCTGTCTGACCATATTCCATGTTGTTAGGGCATACTGAGGTTAGGTATGCCCTAACAACTGCCTGTGTACAATCAGTACACAGGCTAATGTAGTGGCATATAGATATATGCCAGTACATTAGAGTTCAAAAATCAAAATGAGAAATAACCTATGGGATTAAAAGTAAAATTAATAAAAAAAAAAAGTAATGTTTAATAAAAAACTAAATTAGTAAAAAAAATACACTGAAATGCATATTTTTTACAATTAATAAACTTTACAAAATATAAGCCCCAAAACATGAAATGATCTACACATATTTAGTATCACCACAACCATAACAACCTGTACAACAAATGTATAACATTATTTCTGATGATCGGTGTATGGTGTAAAAAAAAACAAATGAAAACTGCCGCGGAAATTCTTTTTTTCTGAATTTTTAGTAAACTAAGAACGTATACAAATTTAATGATAATGTAAATGTAACAGAAAATGGTGCCTACATAAAGTACAATTTATCACCCAAAAAAACAAAACAAACCAAATATTGATTACCAAAAATCTTGACTGTAGAGACGGTCTTTAATACATATTTGTGTTTTATCATGGTTCTTGGACTAACAATTTACGTTAATACTCAAAATGTTAACTCGTCTGAATTATTTATCTGCCTCAGAGTGTTTACTTTTCTGCAGGACTGGATACAGGCAGAGAGAACTTTTGAAACCTTTCTCCACTTCTAACCTGAAAATGTAGGATTCAGTGCAGTTAAGCAGTTATCCTCTTCTCAATCTATACTCTGGAACCTGGAAGCTATACGGGTGCATAGAATAATGATCTGTTGTTTTCAGGGGACTTGTAATGAAGGGCTGGTTTAGATGTATCCAGCATCAGACTGGCCCACCAGAGTACCGGAGAATCCTCTGGTGGGCCCAGGCTCCGATGTCATGGCTGTCCCCTTGTGGACAACACTGCATGTTACCTGGGAGTCAGCTAGGCAAGGTGAAGGGGGCCCGCCAGTGGCACAGACTGTGGAGGAGCAGAGAGGCAATAGCTCTCTGCCCTGCCACTTACTCTTGTAAGCCGTACGCTATTTAAGACCTGTGGCCTACTAGACGACGGAAGGACACAGGGGACATATGATGTCACTGCTTTAGTCCACAAACAGCAGGCTGCAGGAAGGGGACCCAGCCGCTTGTTGTGGGAATGGGGTTATGTGGAAAAAAAATTATTTATTTTCTTTTCATTGGTGTAAAGTAGAACTGTTAATTGGGAGCCTAACTACTAAATGAGAGCACCAAGACAACCTAACTACTAAATGGGAGCACAAAGGGAACCTAACTACTCTATGGGGGTACAAAGTGGACCTAACTACTACATGGAGGCCCAAACGGGGGCCTAACTACTATATGGGGTACATAGGGGCCATTAGAACCTTATGGGGCACCAAGGTGACCTAACTACTATATGAAGGCACCATGGGGACCTAACTACTACATGGGGCACAAAGGAGTCCTACCTACTATATCGGGGCACAAAAGAGGACTACTATTGTGTGAGGGCACAAAGAAGGACCTAATTACTGTAATGGGGCACAAAGGGGGACATTACTTCTGTGTGGTGGCACATAGGGAGGCATTACTGTGTAGGGAGAACAAAAGGGGAGTCTATTATGGCGTGGGGGCATTATAACTGTGTGGACACTAAGAGGAGCACCATTACTGTGGGCCGTGACATAGCTATAGGGGTCATAGCGGTCGCAATTAGTACCGCGGCCCTCACACCACGTCTATAAAAAGTTACTATAGTAACTGGGGCCTATTTAATAAAATACACCGGCCCCTGTTACTATAGTAGTAACAATATACTTACCCTCCTCGTTCCCGAGCACAGCGGAGATCCTGACATCTTCCCGCATCATGACGTTACGACGCTGTGCACAACGTTACGATGCTGGATGGCGTCAGGAACTCCGTTGTGCCAGGAGCCAAAAAGGAAGCTGCTGGGGCCCTGTATCTAAGCCCGCCACGTGTTACTAATGTTTTTTTTTTTGTCTTTGTGCTCGTTTTACAGGTTCAAATGTTGGACTACGTCGTATTCAAGTACTACTTTGATGACAGCTTTTTTTTTGTTTCAATAAAATGGTTAATGTGGGTTGTGTGGGGTTTCTTATTTCAATCAAATATTTTTTCTATGTCTTTTTTTTAAAAACTTTATTACTACCACCTTAGTAATAGCCGCTGGCTGATTGACAGCGTCCATTACTAAGGCAGGGCTTAGTGTTAGCTGGTGAAAAGGCTAACACTAACCCTCATTATTACCCCCGTGCCCACCACCACCAGGTGTGCCGGGAAGAGCTGGTATGATTCAGTACCCGACTATCTGTAATCATGATCAGGTACTATGGTGGCCGCAGGCTGGTATTATTAGGCTGGGAAAGCCCAAAAACTATGGGCCTTCCCATGCTGCTAATGCTAGCCTGCGGCTGCTATGTTGTATCTGGCTGGTTATGAAAAATGGGCGGACCCCATGTCATTTAAAAAAAAAAATAATAATAATATTTTTTCATAATCAGCCAGATACAACATAGCAGCAACAGGCTGGCATTATTAGGGTGGGAAGGCCCACTGTTTTTGGGCTTTCCCGGCCTAATAATACAAGCCTGCGGCCACCCCAGTATGCAACCATCACTACAGATGGTCGTGGACTGGATTTACCTGGCTCTTCCAGACACCCCTGGTGGTGGTGGCAGAGGCGTAACTAGGAAAGCCAGGGCCCCATAGCACACTTTTAACTGGACCCCCTCCCCTCGGTGCCACACACAGCCCCCACTTGTAGATAGTGCCCCCCTGTAAATTGTGCCATACAGACCACCTGGTAGATTCTGCCATACAGCCCCCCTACAGATAGTGCCATACAGACCCCCTGTAGATAGTGCCATACAGCCACACATGTAGATAGTGCCATACAGCCCCCCGTAGATTATGCCATACAGCTCCCCTGTAGATAGTGCCATACGACCTCCTGTAGATAGTGCCATATAGCTCCCCCTGTAGATTATGCCATACAGCCCTACATAGATAGTGCCATACAGACCCCTGGTAGATTATGCAATACGGGTCCCCCCCCCCCCGTAGATTATGCCATAAAGCTGCCCTGTAGATTGTGCCATACAGCCCCCACCCCCCCTGTAGATTGTGTGATACAGCCCACGCAGATAGAGAATGATGGATTGCAATCCTGGCTAGAACATTCAGGTGCTATGAGGGTTTGGGTTTGGACACCCCACAATATATATAGGAAAAACAACCCAAACACTCAAGTGTAAAGATGAATGTAGTATTTGAAAAACATATATATTTTTAATTCTTTTTAGAATTCTTTAAATTTTCATTTATAACAGGCGATTTTTTTCACAGGCGATTTTTTTTTATGTTTCGGCCTATCCAGGCCTTTATCACAACTGCTTTAAGTGTATGAAGAGGATGTCGTATTTGGTAATGTGGCGTCTATCAGACGCTCTGAATAGAATATGGACGCCTGTGTAGGCAGAGCAGGGAGATACCACCCTGCTCTGCCATAGTGTTCAATAGCATCTGCGTCCTAAGTACACAGTGTTAGGGATCTGCCAGGTACTACGTCTAGGTATACTCCTGGGATTAATCAATCCACACCTGAGGCCAGACCTGTTCGACTGACACCATCTCCCACCAACCAGGGTGGCAGGCTCAGGAGTGGGAGAGCCTATCGCGGCCTGGTCAGTCGGAGTTAGCTCCGCCCCCTGTCCTTTATTACCTGCTGTGTTCTCCTCCTCAGTGCTTGTAATTCTTCTGTATTCCTGGCCCCACTGCTGCTTGCTCCAGCCTGCTTCTGCCGTGCTTCTGCCTTGCTGCTGTTCTGCTTAACCCGCTTTGCTTTGCCTCCGGCTTGCTTCCTCCTCCGTGCTCACTTGGGTATACTCCACTTCATCCTGGTCCTGACAACTCATTCACCGCTCCGTTTCCTCGCGGCGTTCCGTGGGCTACTGCCCCTTCCCTTGCGTGTTCCCTATTTGTTCTCCCGTGCACTTAGACAGAGTAGGGACCGCCGCCCAGTTGTACCCCGTCGCCTAGGGCGGGTCGTTGCAAGTAGGCAGGGACAGGGCGGTGGGTAGATTAGGGCTCACTTTCCCTTCACCTCCTTCCTGCCATTACACACAGATACTATTGATTGTAGCGTCGCTACCGCTGTGGCAGCCATAGCAGCTGCTAGTGGCGCCACCAGGCCCCCTCATGCCACCGGCACGAGCCCCCTCATGCCACGGGCCATGTAGCAGCCACGATAGGGCTGTAGTGCTACAGATATGCTGTCTCATACAGTTAGGTCCAGAATTAAATGGACAGTGACACAATCTTCATGATTTGGGCTGTGCATGCCACCACATTGGATTTGAAATGAAACAATTGAGATGCTATTGAAGTGTAGACTTTCAGGTTTAATTCAAGGGGTTGAACTAAAATATCCTGTGAAATGTTTAGGAATTGCAACCATTTTTCTACAAAGCCTTCTTATTTCTGGGGCTCAAAACTAATTGGACAAATTAACATTACCATAAATACAATGGTTGTTTTTTTTAATACTTTGTAGACTAGAGAATCCTTTGCAGGCAACGATGGTCTGTTTCACTTGCATTGAGAGATCCTTTTACCTCATGTTGTGGATTCACAGCAACAGAAACACCGACAAAGGCCATACTTGCAAATGGACACAGCCAGGCCAGAAATGCTGATGAAAGGGCGAGCAGGTGCTTTAAATAATAATAGCCACTCCCACTAGTCTTGAGGGGAGTGGTGTGTGGTGCATGGGATGTGTAGTAAGAAATAATAAATGAATAGTGTGTGTGCAAGTGTAATACTATAAGTGAAATATAGGGGGCAGTAATAAATGAAGTGCCTCAATAGAAATAAATGGATAATGGGGTGCAAGTGAGTGAAACATGGAGGGATAGTGTGTGCGTCATGAGGCACAACGTGTATAGCCAGGTAGAAGCCTATTTGTGACGCCTTGATAATTCATAGAGCGGGCTACCCTGCTTGCTATGCCAAACAACAACACACCATGCTCTCCCAGCATCAAAGACCCGGCTGTGTCCAAGAGAAGCGAATATATATAATAATGAAAAATACCTGGGGTATTGGTAATCATTTTGGCCAAAAGGACGCAAGCTCGCAATCCACGACAAGGATCCCCAGACTTGCGAGTCCCTAACTCCTAAACTGGAACAGAACGTTCCTGATGCACAAACAGAACCGATAAAAACACAGGGACATATACAAAAACACAGACAAAGGCCATACTTGCAAATGGACACAGCCAGGCCAGAAATGCTGATGAAAGGGCGAGCAGGTGCTTTAAATAATAATAGCCACTCCCACTAGTCTTGAGGGGAGTGGTGTGTGGTGCATGGGATGTGTAGTAAGAAATAATAAATGAATAGTGTGTGTGCAAGTGTAATACTATAAGTGAAATATAGGGGGCAGTAATAAATGAAGTGCCTCAATAGAAATAAATGGATAATGGGGTGCAAGTGAGTGAAACATGGAGGGATAGTGTGTGCGTCATGAGGCACAACGTGTATAGCCAGGTAGAAGCCTATTTGTGACGCCTTGATAATTCATAGAGCGGGCTACCCTGCTTGCTATGCCAAACAACAACACACCATGCTCTCCCAGCATCAATGACCCGGCTGTGTCCAAGAGAAGCGAATATATATAATAATGAAAAATACCTGGGGTATTGGTAATCATTTTGGCCAAAAGGACGCAAGCTCGCAATCCACGACAAGGATCCCCAGACTTGCGAGTCCCTAACTCCTAAACTGGAACAGAACGTTCCTGATGCACAAACAGAACCGATAAAAACACAGGGACATATACAAAAACACCGACAAAGGCCATACTTGCAAATGGACACAGCCAGGCCAGAAATGCTGATGAAAGGGCGAGCAGGTGCTTTAAATAATAATAGCCACTCCCACTAGTCTTGAGGGGAGTGGTGTGTGGTGCATGGGATGTGTAGTAAGAAATAATAAATGAATAGTGTGTGTGCAAGTGTAATACTATAAGTGAAATATAGGGGGCAGTAATAAATGAAGTGCCTCAATAGAAATAAATGGATAATGGGGTGCAAGTGAGTGAAACATGGAGGGATAGTGTGTGCGTCATGAGGCACAACGTGTATAGCCAGGTAGAAGCCTATTTGTGACGCCTTGATAATTCATAGAGCGGGCTACCCTGCTTGCTATGCCAAACAACAACACACCATGCTCTCCCAGCATCAAAGACCCGGCTGTGTCCAAGAGAAGCGAATATATATAATAATGAAAAATACCTGGGGTATTGGTAATCATTTTGGCCAAAAGGACGCAAGCTCGCAATCCACGACAAGGATCCCCAGACTTGCGAGTCCCTAACTCCTAAACTGGAACAGAACGTTCCTGATGCACAAACAGAACCGATAAAAACACAGGGACATATACAAAAACACCGACAAAGGCCATACTTGCAAATGGACACAGCCAGGCCAGAAATGCTGATGAAAGGGCGAGCAGGTGCTTTAAATAATAATAGCCACTCCCACTAGTCTTGAGGGGAGTGGTGTGTGGTGCATGGGATGTGTAGTAAGAAATAATAAATGAATAGTGTGTGTGCAAGTGTAATACTATAAGTGAAATATAGGGGGCAGTAATAAATGAAGTGCCTCAATAGAAATAAATGGATAATGGGGTGCAAGTGAGTGAAACATGGAGGGATAGTGTGTGCGTCATGAGGCACAACGTGTATAGCCAGGTAGAAGCCTATTTGTGACGCCTTGATAATTCATAGAGCGGGCTACCCTGCACAGCAACAGCTTTCAGATGCAAATGCCACACCTGGAATCAACTCCAGACTTTTTAACTGCTGTAATTCCTAAACCCTTGCGCAAATTAGGATGTGAATACCCTCAAATTAAAGCTAAGAGTCTGCACTTTTAGCCCATATTGATTATATAACTGTTTATTCAATGTTTTGGTAAACAGCTAAGATGCCAAATCTTGTGTCACTGTCCAAATAATTCTGGACCTAACTGTATATATATATATATATATATATGCACACACGTATATACACATATACATATACATATGTATATATATATATATATATATATATATATATATATATATATATATTGTGGGGGTTTAGCATCAGGAGAAGTTGGTACAGCGGTTTCTTAGTAGCCAGAGACAGGGACACCGTGCATTAAAGTTCATAGCAGGGCTTTGCCTGTGTTTTATTCTTGTCAAAGAAACAGCCTCTTGTAGAACAAGGCAAAATACAAAATAAATCCTGCTCGTCTGAGCACTAACTAAACAAGATATTATCTAACTATACCAAGTGCCTTCCTACCAGGTACTGGACACAAAGTAACACAGGTCTTTACTCACATAGAATACAGGCTACTCCAGACTTAGGCTGGGTTCACACAACCTATTTTCAGGCGTAAACGAGGCGTATTATGCCTCGATTTACGCCTGAAAATACGGCTCCAATACATCGGCAAACATCTGCCCATTCATTTGAATGGGTTTGCCGACGTACTGTGCCGACGACCTGTAATTTACGCGTCGTCGTTTGACAGCTGTCAAAAGACGACGCGTAAAATTACAGCCTCGTCAAAAGAAGTGCAGGACACTTCTTGGGACGTTTTTGGAGCTGTTTTCTCATAGACTCTATTGAAAACAGCTCCAAAAATGGCCGAAAAAACGGCGCGAAAACGGCGCGAAAAACGCAGCGAAAAACGTGAGTTGCTCAAAAAACGTCTGAAAATCAGGTGCTGTTTTCCCTTGAAAACAGCTCCGTATTTTCAGACGTTTTTGGCTCAGCGTGTGAACATACCCTTAGTAGTCACCGGTCTGAGTCAGGGGTGAGATCTTCACACACTGTGTCTGCACCTTTTTATATACAGGCTGCAGGTGCAGCTAATTGAGCAGCAGCCTTGTCCTACAAACAGAGATGGACTAGGGATTGGGGAACCCGCCCTGCTCTTCCCCAATCCAACTCCTGGCCCTTTTTCCGGATTTCCTTAAGCCGAGATTGGAAAGCTAGAGCTTTCAATTGCAAAAAATACCCATTCCCTGGAGCCTAGGATACATATGACAGGATTCTAGGTGAAATGTACCTTCCCTCAATGACTTTACCTGTCACTGTCTCACTATATATATATATATATATATATATATATATATATGTATATATATATATATATATATATACATATACACTACCGTTCAAAAGTTTGGGGTCACCCAGACAATCTTGTGTTTTCCATGAAAACTCACACTTATATTTATTATTTATCAGATGAGTTGCAAAATGACTAGAAAATATAGTCAAGACATTGACAAGGTTAGAAATAATGATTTTTATTTGAAATAATAATTCTCTCCTTCAAACTTTGCTTTCGTCAAAGAATGCTCCATTTGCAGCAATTACAGCATTGCAGACCTTTGGCATTCTAGCTGTTAATTTCCTGAGATAATCGGGAGAAAATTCACCCCATGCTTCCAGAAGCCCCTCCCACAAGTTGGATTGGCTTGATGGGCACTTCTTGCGTACCATACGGTCAAGCTGCTCCCACAACAGCTCTATGGGGTTGAGATCTGGTGACTGCGCTGGCCACTCCATTACAGATAGAATACCAGCTGCCTGCTTCTTCCCTAAATAGTTCTTGCATAATTTGGAGGTGTGCTTTGGGTCATTGTCCTGTTGTAGGATGAAATTGGCTCCAATCAAGCGCTGTCCACAGGGTATGGCATGACATTGCAAAATGGAGTGATAGCCTTCCATATTCAAAATCCCTTTTACCTTGTACAAATCTCCCACTTTACTAGCACCAAAGCAACCCCAGACCATCACATTACCTCCACCATGCATGACAGATGGCGTCAGGCACTCTTCCAGCATCTTTTCAGTTGTTCTGCGTCTCACAAATGTTCTTCTGTGTGAACCAAACACCTCAAACTTCATCTGTCCATAACACTTTTTTCCAATCTTCATCTGTCCAATGTCTATGTGCTTTTGCCCATATTAATCTTTTCCTTTTATTAGCCAGTCTCAGATATGGCTTTTTCTTTGCCACTCTGCCCTGAAGGCCAGCATCCCGGAGTCGCCTCTTCACTGTAGACGTTGACACTGGCGTTTTGCGGGTACTATTTAATGAAGCTGCCAGTTGGATGCCCTGTGAGGCGTCTATTTCTCAAACTAGAGACTCTAATGTACTTGTCTTGTTGCTCAGTTGTGCAGCGGGGCCTCCCACTTCTCTTTCTACTCTGGTTAGAGCCTGTTTGTGCTGTCCTCTGAAGGGAGTAGTACACACCGTTGTAGGAAATCTTCAGTTTCTTGGCAATTTCTCGCATGGAATAGCCTTCATTTCTAAGAACAAGAATAGACTGTCGAGTTTCACATGAAAGCTCTCTTTTTCTAGCTATTTTGAGATTTTAATCGGACCCACAAATGTAATGCTCCAGATTCTCAACTAGCTCAAAGGAAGGTCAGTTTTATAGCTCCTCTAAACAGCAAAGCTGTTTACAGCGGTCTTAACATAATTGCACAAGGGTTTTCAAGTGTTTTCTAATCATCCATTAGCATTCTAACACAGTTAGCAAACACAATGTACCATTAGAACACTGGAGTGATGGTTGCTGGAAAAGGGCCTCTAGACACCTATGTAGATATTGAATTAAAAACCAGACGTTTGCAGCTAGAATAGTCATTTAGCACATTAACAGTGTATTTCTGATTAATTGAATGCTATCTTCATTGAAAAAAACTGTGCTTTTCTTTCAAAAATAAGGAAATTTCTAAGTGACCCTAAACTTTTGAACGGTAGTGTACATACACACACTCATTTTTTTGTGGCGGGGGGGTATATGTATTGGGGCTATTGCCCCAGACATTTTAAGACCTTATCGACGCCTATGGCTGCTACTGCTGCATCGTTGGGTCAATTAGGAGACCCAGTGATGCAGCTTAAAGCTGCAGGCTGTCGGCCATGAGAAGTTGGGGGGGGGGCCCAAGAAGGACTTCTGCACCAGGGTCCATGGCCCTTTAGCTATGCCCCTGACTGTGGGGGTTTAAAGGGGCACTATTACTGTTTGGAGCACAAAAGATGGGTACTATTACTGTGTGGGGCACCAAGAGGGGCCATTATTTCTGTCTGGGGCACTATGGATGGTGAGTTTTTGCAGTGGGTGGGGGAATAGCTGGAAAAGTAAGGAGCCAAAGATGATTGTGATGCAAAATCTGAAGAAGTGAGTCATGGCTGGAAGAAGTTGTCATGGATGGCAGTCTGGGATGGATGAAAAAAAAAAAGGCAAAGTGAACGACTCCAAAGAGCGAAGACGTCACCTGTAAGTCACTGGATGTTGACTACAGATGTTTTAATACACAATTAAGAGTAGTCTTGCATTATTTTTGTATAACTGAAGAGTGAGCCCAAAGAATAATTTCCTTTGGTGTGCCAAGATACTCTACAGCAATCGAAACTGGTTATATCTGTAACTTTAATACGAACATGGATTAAACGCAGTGGCACTGGGATCACTGCTTAGAAATGTTTTTATTAGAGTGAGAACCCCTTTTTATATGCCTGCTAAGGACCCCCCCCCTATTATTGTGCTCTGACTTACTCAATTATGTATTACATGGTCACCTAATAAAGTGATTGGTTACTGTGCACTACAATATTTCTACTGCTGCAGAAGAATTATGCACACTCAGGCACATTCCTCTGGTGATATCAGTTGATTGTGAAAGGTTACAGCACAAAGAGACCCCCTGCAATCAGCTCACTGTTGAGGAGGCTGGAAATAAAAAAAGGATTGTGAAGACCCCTTTAAGCATCAAATGTATTCATATAGCAACAGACTATTGTTTGATGGCAGGATGCAAGTACTCACATGGGATGGTCTTCACTCCCAAACAAAGATCCAATAGAGTAGTAGAGGAAACAGCATCCTTTTCTATACGTACATGATGAAGCAGCATTTCGACCCGTTACATTGGCTGGATCTTTGTTGAACTTGAGAAAGACCCTGGAACTGTAATGGGTCGAAATGTTCTTGGAAGATATTATTGGGCACATTAAATACGACATATTGAAAAAGATGCTGTTTTATTCTACTACTCTTTTGAACCCCTTTAACTATAATTAATAATGGCTTGGTAAAATAGTATATTAAGTCATTAACTGGGCTGATTCTATTTATTTTCTTCAATGTTTGTTGCTTAGCTAGTTTTTAGCTCTGCTCCATTATGGCATTGTTTTACACAGCAAGAATTGACCTGACGCTTCTTTTTTTACACAACGCGTTTTTTAAACACACGCGAGTAAAAAACGCATCATATGCACTACAATGCGCTTTCCCATTGATGTAAAGCATGCATTTTTGACGCGTATTTGATGAGTTTTTCGGCGCGTAAAACACGTAAAAAATGCCGTACTTGTATCGGGCGTCAGACAAAGTGCAATAACACGTAAGAAACAAGAATTCCTACAAAAGTCTTGTGTATTGCTCAGTATTGGCCGTCCGGTTGCCTTTTGACTGTATTTAGGACTTCACACCTGTCCGCATTCTCCACCAAGTTTGTTAGAGTATTCTCCTTTTAGATGATAGGCAACGGCTATCGAAGTTCGGGTCGGTCAGAGATTCCAAATTGTTCAGCATGCTTGAGAGTTTTAACACAGAGACAAGTTTATAATTTGTCAAACTGCCTACTCTAAAGAGCCGACGCCCCATAACTTTATTTATACCCATTTTATGCTTCCTCAATAACATAGCAGGACTCAAACATTAACACATTCTAAATTTCTATTGGCTATTAGAAATGATCCAATCAGCATTAGACACATAGAGGCTGAAATCCCCCATAGAAAGGGAATGCCTATATGTCTGGTGCATAAGTCCAAAACCAGCCTAAAACTGGTTTTAGGGACTTTGGTCTAACTCAATAAACATGTTTACTTAAACTGATGTAACCGTGTTTATGTGATTACATGAACACATTAACTCTACTATCACAATGGCAAAAAAATCTTTACTTTGGCCAGTGTTGCATCGCACCGTTATTACACGTTGCGGTTCACGCAGGCAAACGACGGCTGGCTTACACTTGTTGGAGACAAAGGTACACCTCTCTGATACAGAGATACATCATGATTGCTGACTTGCTTGCTGCTATGCTCTACTCAGACTGCATCATAGGTGGAGGCTACTGCCAATCCCTCACCGACCACAGCTAGACCCACACACAGTGCAGCTGGAAGGCTCCTGTCCCTCTCCCGCAAGCAGCTCCTAGACTAAACAGACTCAAGTCCAACACTTGTGCCGATTGCACCAAGCAGCATCTTCAGCAGCATCTCTATCCCTCCAGCAGCTCATCACACACACACACCAGCTTGTTCTAAAGAGCTATGCCTGCACACTGAACACTAACTGGCAGGAAAACCTTTTTTTTTTATAGAAAAAAAAGTGCCGCCCTCAGCGTCAGGTCATGGAATGACCACGCTGTGACGCCCGGGCGCTGTTATGGTGCTGCAAAAGACTTACTAGCATTGCGTCTGGGCCGTTTATCCCAGTGTCAAGTAAATTTAGAACACAACCAGCCCACCATCACTCCCCTGTACTACCAAAATAAAGTAAATAGCATGAGAAAACAAATCCTGTCTTCTTTTTGGTACACCGCTCCTAGGTGAAAAAACTGTTAAAGCAGAACATATTTAAAGACACAGTGCTTTAAATAAAAATCACAATGTTTATAAAATATAAATTTACCCCTAAAGATATGACGATCCTCCCCACACTCTTGCAAGCACAACAAATAGTCAGTGCATGTACAGCTTATTTTCATAACAGCAGGTATAGAACAAAGTAATTGCCATGTACAACGTTCAGCTATAAGGCTGGGTTCACACACCCTATTTACGGATGTAATTCGAGCGTTTTAACCTCGAATTACGTCCGAAAATACGGCTCCATTTTTTTTTTTAAAAAGACGCCCGCGTCAAAGAAGTGCCTGTCATTTCTTGGGACGTAATTGGAGCCGTTTTCCATTGACTCCATAGAAAAACAGCTCCAATTACGTCCGTAGTGGACGCTGCGAAAAACGCCTGCAGCATGCCATTACGTCTGCAATTCCGGAGCTGTTTTCTCCTGAAAACAGCTCCGTAATTTCAGCCGTAATGCACGCTGCCATGTGAACATGCCCTTACATTAAAACTACTGACAGGTGAAGTGAATAACATTTATATTCTCTAATAATCATTGATGTTAAAGTGTTGGATGCAGGAAAAATGGGCAAGCATAAGAATCTGAGAAACTTTGACAAGGGCCAAATTGTGATAGGTAGACGACATGCAGTGGCAATGCAGAAGTAAGTGCCTACCAAAAGTGGTCCAAGGACGGTTAACTGCTACACAAGCAACAGGGTCATGTGCATACAAGGCTCATTGGTGCGCATAGGGACTGTAGGCTAGCCCTTCTGGTCCTATCCCACAGAAGAGATACTTTAGCACAAATTTCTGAAAAAGTTAATGCTGGCTATGATAGAAAAGTGTCAGAACATAAAGTGGATTGCAGTTTGCTGCGTTTGGGACAGCGTAGTCGCAGACTGGTCATAGTGCCCATGCTGACCCCTGACCACTGCCAAAAGTGCCTATAATGGGCATATTGTAGACATCACAGGAGCTCCAGGCTGGGGCCATTCCTCCTGCATAATGATTGCCTCTGTGATACGGGAGACCAAGGCCTCGTAGGGCTGAAACCACTAATAACACTACTTATTTTGTGTATCGCAATCAAACTTTTCTCTTTTACTAAATAATTTCTGTGATGCCGCAATAAAATTATTTTATTTGCATCTATATATTCTGGAGTGCCGTGAATTTTTCTTGAATAAATGTCCGATAGATGTGGCTTCCACCTCTTGGATCCACCCCTATCACTAGAACAGAGCCCCTTTAACCCCCCCTTCTACCTTGCTCAGCTCCCACTGCCTCCCAGCCATCTATTCAGGAGGCAGCAGGAGTTATGAAAACAGTCGAGTTCGCTCAGCTAAGCTGTTTCTGTAACTCCCATAGTAGTGAACAGGAGTTATGAAAACAGCATGGCACGGCGAGCCTCGCTGTTTCTGTAGCTCCCGAATTCGGAAACAGCATAACTTGCTGTGGTATACTGCTTACGTAACTACCATTCACTTCTATTGGAGCTCGGCTGTTTCTGTAACTCCCGAATCAGGAAGTGGCCGGGAGGGTTTAGGGGGCCCGTTTTAGTGATAGCCACATCTATCGGACATTCATGGCTTATTCACAGGATAAGCCATAAATGTCAAAGATGGGAAAAACCCTATAACTGGACATGGTCTTTAGTTTGCTGATTCAAGAAGAGTTAACCTTTAAAGCGTTCCTCTAGTTACAGAAAAAAACATTATATGCATTAAATGCTGCACCAAACTAAGCTAGATGCTTGAGCAGGGTTATTAAGTACAAGAACAGTACTGTCTTAAACCACACTTTATCTTCAACCCAGAGCACATGACCTGCATCTATGAAAAGAGGGAACAATCCCATATGCACAGGTTACAGGTGGTTCCTAACTGCGAATATAGTCCTAAAAGTGGACCGTTATTTTCACTTTGCTATTTTAAATTATCTTTGATTATGGTTTGTTCTATGTTAGGCCTCATGCACACGACCGTAGCCATGTGCACGGCCGTGATTTTCGGGTTGGCCGGGGGCGGAGTGTCACCCGCGAGCCGCCCGCAAATCGCAGGCAATGCACATGGCCGCGGCCATTATTTCCTATGAGCCTCGACCGTAATAAGACATGCCCGTTCTTTCTGCGTCCGGGCTCCTGGGCCATGCACGGACCATGGAAACCACGGTCGTGTGCATTGCACAATAGGAATGAATGGGGCCACAATTCTTCCGTGGTTTTCGGGGGAATTGCGGCCGCAAAACTTCCCAGCTAAGTATACTATTAATGTTTCTCTAGACATCTTTTATCAGTTTCTATCAGATCATTGTCTGAATCATCAAAATGGCATATTTTATCATAGAAACCATTGAACTTTGACAGTGGGAGTGTCAGTTGTTGAAACATACTCTCAAAATAAAGAACCAGATGGTCTGTTATTTCAGAAGACAAGACCTCCTATTGTCTTCCCCCCAAGACATACAAAAATCCTCCTTAAAGAGTTCTATTCTGTTCTAGTTATTTTATAATGAGCTAAAAATACGCTTATATGGCACTTTTGGGAACACTAAAAATAAATATATGCTGTTTAAAATAATGGGAGATGATACCCTGCACTGCACAGTGCTACAGATTCAAGCGATTGTACTCAAATGTTTTCTAGCCTGCTGTGCCATAGAAATACATCAATGAATATAATACCACGCGGTAAAGCTATTTTTATCACTTTTAATTTCATATAATCTTATACATAGTCCTTCCATGTCATTTATTTTGGATAAAGTAAAGTAATTCTATTTCAAGGAAATCGAGAATTAGTGGATTTCTCTCTCTCTCTCTCTCTCTTTCTCTCTCTCTCTCTCTCTCTCTCTCTCTCTCTCTCTCTCTCCTCCTTTGGCTAATGCATTTCATGAAGATCCATACTCCATGTTAGTATGAGCACAATTATAGAAGTGGTTCACTGTGATGTATTAGCTGGTGAAAATAGAAAGTGAAGATTAAGGCTATGTTCACACAGGGCGAATTCCCCCTGTGAAAGTGCACAACATATCCACCCTGGAATCCTCAGGGAATTCCGGGCGAAATATCGCACCAAATTGTGGTGCAGTTTTTCGGGTGGAAGGTCCATTGCGGAAAACAGCAATTAAAAAAAACACCTTAGGGCTCAGATGAGCGTAACACTCGTTCGTGTGCGTTGAAATCACTCACAGCAAACGGACTCATTCATTCCAATACAGCCATTTACACAAGCGTTGTTTTTCACACAGCGCGTGTCCATTGCATAAAACTCACTGCATGTCCTATATTGGTTCGTATTTATGCATCAAAGTCGCTAATTCAAGTCTATGGGTGTGTGAAAACAACACAAAACACACTAGTGAGCTGTGCATTGTTCACGCACAGTTGCAAAGGGTATGGGGTATTAAAAAAAAAAAACAGGAAGTGTTTAGCGTGGACAGCCACAGGAGCAACACCCAGACAGTCCTGGACAGTCCTGTGGGACACGAGGTCGGATGCCTACCACGTCCGGCACCGCAAAGTCAACGCGTGGGATGCCATTGCAAAAGTGATGTTTATAAATGAGTGGAGTAGTGCGATGCCTGCTGTCAGAACCAAATTTGGTAAGTGCAAGCATAGTGTAGCCTGAATCGTTGTGTCCATGCTGATCAAGTTTTTGCGCAACTTTTGAAGTAATTTGCACCATGTGGCCCTGATTGACATGGTGTCTCCGTTACTGCCCCCTATATAAATGCCTTGCTTCCATTTTGATGATGTTTTTAATAAAAGGTTTCTTTTATTATTTCACATCAGAGCCCTGTAATTTTTAATCAATGCTTTGTAAGTGGCCAAATTAGGCCTCAATTTCACCTCGTACTATTTCACTCCTGAGCCCTGTCGAATGTCCAGGCAAAAGATTAGGGCCACATGTAGGGTGTTTCTAAAACCAGGATACACAGCATAATAACTAGAGAGCTGTCTTTTCATGGTGGCCCAAGCTGGGCACCACATATTGGCATATCTATGGAAAAATCGCCATTTTCACTCTGCAACATCGAGTGCACACTAATTTCTGGAAAATACCTGCAGAGTTAACATGCTCACTGCACCCTTAAGTGAATACCTTGAGGGGTGCAGTTTCCAAAATTAGGTCACTTCTGGGGGATTTACACTATCTTGCAATCCTGCAAAATCTGCACTCCAAAAGCCAAATGGCGCTCCTTCGCTTCTGAGCCCTACCATGTGCCCAAACAGCAGTTTATGACCACATATGGGGTATTGCCATACACAAGAGAAATTGCTTTACAAATATTGGTGTGCTTTTTCTCTTTTTATTTGTTTAGAAAATGAATAATTTTAAGCTAAAGCTACATCTTATTGGAAAAAAATATGAAACACCTATGGGGTCAAAATGCTCACCACACCCCTAGATTAATTCCTCAGGGGGTGTAGTTTCCCAAATGAAGTCACTTTTGGGGAGTAACCACTGTTTTGTTCCCACAGGGGCTTTGCAAAAGCGACATGGTGCCCAGAAACCAATCCAGCAAAATCTGTGCTCCAAAAGCCAAATGGAACGCCTTCACTTCTGAGCCCTGCCGTGTGCCCAAATAGCAGTTTATGACCACATATAGGATATTGCCATACTCTGGAGAAGTTTCTTTACAAATGGTGGGGTGCTTTTTTTCCTTTATTTGTTGAGAAAATGAAAAAGTTTGAGCTAAAGTTGCGTTATTGAGAAAAATTTCTTTTTTTATTTTAACTGCCCAATTCTAATAAAAACTATAAAACACCTGTGGAGTCAAAATGCTCACTACACCCCTAGATTAATTCCTCAGGGGGTGTAGTTTCCTAAATGGTGTCACTTTTGGGAAGTTTCCACTGTACTGGTACCATATGGGCTTTTGCAAATGCGACATGGTGCCGAGAAACCAATCCAGCAAAATCTGCGCTCCAAAAGCCAAATGGCACTCCTTCCCTTCTAAGTCCTGCCGTGTGCCAAAACAGCAGTTTATGACCACATATAGGCTATTTCCGTACTCTGGAGAAGTTGCTCTACAAATGTTGGGGGGCTTTTTCTTCTTTATTCCTTGTGGAATTTTTTTTTTTAGCTAAAACGATATCCTATTGGAAATTTTTTATGTCCAAATTCTAATAAAATCTATGAAACACCTGTGGGGTCAAAATGCCCATAACACCCCTAGATGATTTCCTTGTGGGGTATAGTTTCCAAAATGGGCTCTTTTTTGGGGTGTTTTCTTTGTTTTGGCATCACATGACCTTTTCAAACCTGACAAGCAGCCTAAAATATAATCTAATAAAAAGGAGGCCCCAAAACTCACTAGGTGCTCCTTTGCTTCTGAGGCCTGTGTTTCAGTCATGTAGCACACTATGGCCACATGTGGGATATTTCTAAAAACTGCAGAATCTGGGCAATAAATATTGAGTTGCATTTCTCTGGTAAAACCTTCTGTGTCACAGATTTTTTTTTATTAAAAATGAATTTCTGCAAAGAAAAATGAAATTTGTAAATTTCACCTCTATTGTTCTTTAATACTTGTGAAACGCCTAAAACGTTAAGAAACTTTCTAAATGCTGTTTTAAATACTTTGAGGGGTGCAGTTTTTAAATTAGGCTGTCAGGAAGGTCAATAGTGGCTGCAGCAGGAAGGGGTTAAAGCATTTAAAATATAGCTAACCTTCTGTAAACTTTTTTTACACTGTGTGCAATGAACCTTGACTTCTGAATTCAGTTCCAATACTTACTGGGCTCTAAGGGTATGTTCACGCGCTTAACCAAAAACGTCTGAAAATACGGAGCTGTTTTCAGACGTTTTTTAAGCCACTCGCGCTTTTCGCTGCGTTTTTTACTGCATTTTTTTATGGCCATTTTTGGAGCTGTTTTCTATAGAGTCAATGAAAAATGGCTCCAAAAACGTCTCAAGAAGTTACCTGCACTTCTTTTTCGCGGCCGTTTTTCAAAATGGGCGTGTAAAAAAACGGCTCGTTGGAAAAGAACGCCGTTTTTTCCATTGAAATCAAGGCGTTCTGCTTCCAATTTTTCAGCCGTTTTTCGGCCCGAAAAACGGCCAAAAGTAGGCCGTGTGAACATACTCTAAGGTTTTATTATTTTACAGTCAAGATAAATTAAAGAAAATGTTTCCACAGAAAAACTGAATAGCGATTCATTATTAAAGCATACCTGTCATTATACCCCCCCCCCCAATCTGCAGCGAATGCATTAAACTTTATAAGGCCCTGTTCACACTGAGTTTTTTGACACGTTTTTTGACGCGGAAAACGCGTCGGAAAACGCGCCAAAAACGACCCAAAATGACTCCCATTGATTTCAATGGGAGACGGAGGCGTTTTTTTACCGCGAGTAAAAAAAACTCCTCGCGGCAAAAAGAACTGTAATCATGATTACAGTACGGGACAGTAGTTCCACGCAGAGGCAGGGACTCCTAGCGTCGTACATCACTATGATGCTAGGAGCCCGGCTCCCTGCACTGTCTTCGGTCCGGGTCTTCCGTTCCGTACATTATGGACGTAACATGGTTGTGTGAACCCAGCCTCATGCGTGTGAAAACCTCGGCAAAAACAGCCTGAAAAACCGCCTGGAAAACCGCCTCAAAAACCACGTCAAAAACCACGTCAAAAACCACGTCAAAAACCACATCAAAACATGAAAACCTCCAGGGTCAGTTTTTACAGGAGGAATTTTCCTCCTGCAAAAAACTCAGTGTGAACAGGGCCTAATGTATCATATTAAGGGAAAGTGGCATCCTCGTCAAAATCCAGCAGCCTGTTATCGATTTTCTCTCTCTGTAACCAGATTCTATAGGGGGTGCAGCAGTGGCAGTCGCACCCGGACCCTAGTGCTTAAGGGGGCCACATGCCTCTCTGCCCCATAAGAAGACACCATTATTGAAAATTACAATTTTACTGCGTCTGTATACTCTCCCGTGTGATGTGTCATATGAGCAGGCCACCAATCACTGGACAGTGCAGTAACATGACGACCATAGTGATGTCAGGACAGAAGGCCGAGACTGGCTAGCCCACTTAAATGACATATTGTCTCTGTTAATGTATGATCGTGAAAATCCATTCCCCGGGATCCCCACTCATCAACAAAAAGATTAGGGATGTCACTCTGTGTTCCTCACTAATCACATATCCATGGCCTACCCCTTAGGCTACATGCACATGTTTCAGAATTTGATGTGGAAAATACATTTCAAAACTACAGATAATTCATAGGTAAAACCCAGACATAATATTGAATTTTTTTATGCATTTTTAGATGTTTTTTTTACATTAGGATGCGGAAATACGGAAATAGGTGCGGATTATCTGCTGCGGATTTTGGTGCTTTTTTAAAAATAAAAAAAAATTGTCATATCTCTTCTGAGACGGAAAGCAAAATAAATGGACATGCGGCAGATTTTAAAATCTGCACAGCTGGTGAGTTTACGAGCAAAAAAATCATGCAACGTGTAGTTGAGTTTACTTGGAGTCTCATTTACTTTGCTGGTACTCTATTAGTGTAGGTTTCCTACAGATAGGATACACTGCGGAATTTCCGCAACAGATTTTTCTGTGCATACATTTCGCAGCATTTACATTAGCAGCAAAGTGGAGTGGAAAGTGTACTGTGGTTCAGCTTTCAAATCTGCAGCATGTCAATTTATGCTCCAGGTTCTGAGCAGAGATGCTGCGTGTTTGGGCCATAGATTTAAATGGGGAGCATAAATTACGCATTAAAATTTGCAAGTTGAGTTTTGTTGCGGTTACACAGTGGAAATACTGTAAATGTCTCCTGTAATTCATATAGTTTGCTAATTCTCAATTATTTCTGCAGCTACATTGCGTTTCCGCAGCAGTATTAGGGTATGTGCACACACACTAATTACGTCCGTAGTTGACGGACGTATTTCGGCCGCAAGTACCGGACCGAACACAGTGCAGGGAGCCGGGCTCCTAGCATCATACTTATGTACGATGCTAGGAGTCCCTGCCTCGCTGCAGGACAACTGTCCCGTACTGTAATCATGTTTTCAGTACGGGACAGTCGTCCTGCAGAGAGGCAGGGACTCCTAGCATCGTACATAACTATGATGCTAGGAGCCCGGCCCCCTGCAGTGTGTTCGGTCCGGGTCTTCCGGCCGAAATACGTCCGTCAATTACGGACGTAATTAGTGTGTGTGCACATACCCTTAGTATCAGATTTCTGTGATTTAATAACGTGCAATTTTTTTAGATTCCCCTGCAGATTTTCTGTTGCTGAAAATCTGCAGTGTGTCCTGCCTGTGGAAACATACACTTAGGCCGGGTTCACAGGAGGCGGAAATGCTGCGTAAAGGCACACCCCAAATTGTGGTGCAGTTTTTCGCACAGAATGTCCGCTGCGGAAAACTGCAGCATTTAGCCGACCTGCTGTGATTGGCTGCAGCGGCAGTCACATGGGAGGAAACGTCATCCCAGGAGACCAGCCTGCAGAACGTCAGAGGTAAACATAAGGTTTTTTTTTTTTATAAGTTGTGATTTTTGCGCTGTGATTCTGACACAAAAGTCGCAACACTTGACTGTTTGTTGCGGGTTTTAGTTCCCCATTGAGTTCAATGGGGAAAACCCGCAACAAATTATCGCCAATTAAACAACCACAATTGACATGCTGGGGCTTAAAAAAAAAAACGCACCGCAGGTCAATTTGCATGGTCAATTTGTGTACGGAATCGCTGCATATCACGTACGCAATTTGTGAATGAGATTTGTTGAAATCTCATCCACTCCTCTGCTACTGTATTATGCTGCGCAAAATCTACAGTATTTACGCCACATGTGGATCAGCCCTTATGCTGTGGTTTTGCAAATGATAAACAGCATGTTACCTTGAGGACAGAGCAATTTTTTTTACATTTCCCTCTTTGCATCCCGACGCTCATAACGCTTTTATTTTTTGTACGACGTAGTTGTATGAGACTTTGTTTTTTGCGGGACGAGTTGTACTTTATGTACGTACCATTTTTTGGTACAAATACATTATCGTTTAATTTCTATACATTTTTAATTAGATTAAAATGCAGAAAAAAAGCAGTTGCGCAGCAGTTTTAATATTTTTTTTTTACACCACACACCGATCATCATAAATAATGTTATACATTGGTTGTACAGGTTTTTACGGTCGTGGCGATATCAAATATGTCTATATTATTTCATGTTTTGGGACTTATATTTTAAAAAGTTGATTTATTATAAAAAATGTGTGTTTCTGTGTATTTTATTTACTTTTTATTTATTTATTTATTTACCATTATTATTTTTTTACATTCATTTAATAGATCTATATGCCAGTACATTAGCCTGTGTACTGATTGTACACAGGCAGTTGTTAGGGCATACCTCAGTATGCCCTAACAACAGGAAATATGTTCAGACAGCCCTGGGATCCTTCAATGGACCCTGGGCTGTCTGGCCATACGAGTTGTGGACTTTGATCGCGTCACAGTTATTTTCTGTGACGCGATCAATGTGCAGTCCCCTCTCCTTGAACACCGTGATCAGCTGTCATCGCGGCGTTCAAATGGTTAACAGCGGAGAGAAGATGTTTCTCTCCTCTCCGCTGTCAGAGCGGGGCCGTGGCTGTGTATTACAGCCGTTGCCCCGCTCTCGATCGCGCGCACAGACGCGCGCAGGGACGGCTGTCACACAGGACGAGTATGCTCGTCCTAATGCGCGAAGTGCTCGCCGCTCAGGACGAGCATACTCGTCCTGTGTCGGCAACCAGTTAATATATTGAAGCCTTTATGTGATTCTACCTCCATTGTCTCGGTATTTATCAATTTAATTGAAAAAAAGCAGATCGGAAAAAAAATAGCAAGATTGTATGCGGTACAAATTTGTCATATATTATATTCTTGTCTTATGATCATTGCACGACTATGTGTATGTAATTATCTGCTTGTGTTGTAGCATGTAATGTTCCATAGATTCCCAAAGTCATGCTTAAATAACATTGTTACTCAGCAGCCTGGGCTTACTATACATGTGGGGTTCTCTCAGCATTTACATAGAAGGTGTAATGTCCGTGGCTGCGGGCTGTCAGCTCCAACCTCCCCCTGACAGCCACAGTCACGAGTTGGCAAGCGCTGGCCCCAGCTTCCTCCAGCGCTTGCGTCCAGTCACCTCTGCCGGATCACGTAGGGTGCACCGGACGTCATGGACGAAATTTTACCCATGAGTACCCTGGACTATAAGAGGGGTCCAGCCCCCTAGTTCTATACCTGAGCGTTGTTGTGTTCCTTATACTATGTCTATGCAAATGGTCCCCTAGTGTTTCCTGCTCCCAGTGTTTTCTGTTCCCTGTATCCTGATCTAGTGCCGTGCTTAGCTGTAGTCGTGCTGTGCTGGATACCACGCCTAATCTGCTTCTCCACGCCTGACGTCTACCTGCTGCCTAGTTCCTGCCAAGCTACTGTCCGTGCTGCCACAGGTACCCTATATAACTATAGACTCTGACCTGCGCCTTGTTGGCCAGCTGCCTTACTGCCAATGCGTTACGGCCCAGTGGGTCCACAGACCCATTCGTGACAGCAGGAGGCAACTTTTCTGTTAGGGATATTGAAATGACAAGTTTCTGCTTGGTTTAAAAAGAAAAAAGTACATTGGTGTGATACACTGTATTAGCTACTCTCTCAAAATCATCAGGTGGTAAGTCAATATAGCAGAATTTATCTCTGACCATTGGTGTTGGTGGAAAATGAACATCATGTTACTCTCAGGAGCTGATGTAAGAGATTTTATATATATATATATATATATATATATATATATATATATATATATATATATATATATATATATATAATAGTTGGCTGCGTTGACTCCGGACTTGATATAACACAGTGGACCAACACTGTTGCTCAGTGTCCAAAATCCTGTTTTCAGATTAAAATAAATTTTGTATTTCATTTGGAAATCAAGGTCCCAGAGTCTGGAGGAAGAGTGGAGAGGCATCAATCCAAGTTGCTTGTGGTCCAGTGTGAAGTTTCTACAGTCAGTGATGTTTGGGGACCCATGTCATCTGCTGGTGTTGTTCCGCTGTGTTATATCAAGTCCAGAGTCAGCGCCATGAAATTTTAGAGCACTTCATGCTTCCCTCTGCTGACAAGCTTTATGGAGATGCCGTTTTCATTTTCCAGCAGGACTTGGCACCTGCCCACACTGCCAAAAGTACCTGATTGGCCAGGAAACTCACCTGACCTAAACCCCATAGAGAATCTATAGGGTATTGTCAAGAGGAAGATGAGACACCAGACCCAACAATGCAGACGAGCTGAAGGCCGTTATCAAAGCAACCTGGGCTTCCATAACACCTCAGCAGTGCCACAGGCTGATCGCCTCCATGCCACGCCCCATTGATGCAGTAATTCATGCAAAAGGATCCCCGACCAAGTATTGAGGGCATATACTGTACATGGTTTTCAGTAGGCCAATATTTCGATATTAAAAATCATTTTTGAAATTGGGATTATATAATATTCAAATTTACTGAGATACTAAATTTTGGGTTTTCATTAACTCTTCGCCATAATCATCAACATTAATAGAAAAAAATGCTGGAAATAGATCACTCTGTGTGTAATGAATCTATATAATATAGGAGTTTCACTTTTTGAATTGAATTACTGAAATAAATGAACTTTTTTATTATATTCTAATTCATTGAGAAGGACTAGTGTGTATATATACAGTTTATAAGGTTGAAAAAAGACACAGGTTCAACCCTTAATCCTACCGTGTTAATACAAATGAAGGCAAAGCCCCATGAGGTTGATGCCAATTGCCTCATTATGGCAAAAATTCCTCCCTGACTCTAAATATGGAAATCAGAATAAATCCCTGGATCAACATCCCATCTCCAGAATCTAGTACTCATAACTTGTAATATTATATTTTTCAAGAAATGCATCAAGGCCCTTCTTGAACTTCAAAGAATCAACCATTATAACATCCTGTGCCAGAGAGTTCCATAGTCTCACTGCTCTCACAGTAAAGAATCCCCGTCTGTGACGGTGGTGAAACCCTTTTGTCCTCTAGATGTAGAGGATGCCTCCTTGTCCTTGTTACATGCCTAGGTGTAAAAAGATCATTAGAAAGATCTCTGTACTGTCTAGTTATATATTTGTACATTATAATTAGATCGCCCCTAAGCCGTCTTTTTTCTAAACTGAATAGCCCCAAGTTTGAAAACCTTTCTCCGTACTGCAATCTGCCCATTCCCTTAATTACCTTGGTCGCCCTTCTTTGTACCCGTTCTAGTTCAGCCATGTCCTTCTTATACACAGGTGCCCAAAATTGTACACAATATTCCATATGTTGTCTGACTACTGATTTGTATAGAGGCAATACTATGTGATTGTCACGAGGATCTATGCCTCTTTTGATGCATCCCATGATTTCATTTGCCTTGGCAGCAGTGGCTTTGAGCGCCTTCTATATTAGAAACCCCCATAAATCACCCCATTTCAAAACTTAGACCACTCAAGGTATTCAAAACAGCATTTAGAAGATTTCTTAACCCTTTAGGCGTTTCACAGGAATTTAAAGCAAAGTAGAGGTAAAATTTACAAATTTCTATTTTTTGTCAGAAAATCCTTTTTATTCATTTTTTTTCTGTAAAACAGAAGGTTTTACCAGAGAAACGCAACTCAATATTTATTGCCCAGATTCTTCAATTTTTATAAATATTCCACATGTGGCCCTAGTGTGGTAATGGACTGAAGATCGGAAGCAAGGAAGCACCTAGTGGATTTTGAGGCCTCCTTTTTATTAGGCACCATGTCCGGTTTGAAGAGGTCTTGTGGTCCGAAAACAGTGGAAACACCCTAAAAGTGATCCTATTTGGCAAACTACACCCCTCAAGGAATTTATCGAGGGGTATAGTGAGCGTTTAGACCACATGGGTTTTTTGCTGCATTTTGTGGAATTAGGCTGTGCAATTGAAAATCAAATTTTTCCGATGAAATGTACGAATTTTACACGGAATAAAGGAGAAAAAGCACCACAACATTTGAAAAGCAATTTCTCCCGATTACGGCAATACCCCATATATGGTCATAAACTGCTGGTTGGACAAACGGCAGGCCATGTAGATTTTGCTGGATTGGTTTCTGGGCACCATGTCGCAATTGCAGAGCTTCTGAGGTACCAGTACTGGGAAAACTCCTCACAGCTTTCTTGATGGAAAAATAAAAAAGTTATGGCTCTTAGAATATGGTAACACAAAAAGTAATTGATTTTTTAGATAAAGTATTTTATTGTGCAAATGCCATAAGATATAAATAAACTATAAACATATGGTATCGCCGTAATCCTATTGCCACGCAGAATAAAGTGAATGTCATTTATAGCGCACGATGAACGCTGTAAAAAAAAAAATGGAATAGAAAACAATAGTAGAATTGCTGTTTTTTAGCCACCACGCCTGATCAAAAAGTTGCTTGCACCCCATGAAAACTACAATGTATTCCTCAAGGGGTCTAGATTCCAAAATCGGGTCAATTCTAAGGACTTGTTTTTTGCAAACAAACTGTAGTTTTGATTAATACCATTTTCGGGTACATGAGACATTCTGATCTCTTTTTATTCTATTTTTTGGGAGGTGAAGTGACCAAAAAAATTGTAATTCTGGTATGGTTTATTATTATTATTATTTTTTTATGGCGATCACCATGGGATAAACAACAAAATATTTTTATAGTACAGGCCGTTACGGACGCGGCGATACCAATTATGTATAGTTTATTTATGTATTTTTTTTAATAACAAAGGACTGATAAGGGAAAAAGGGAGATTTTTAACTTTTATTACTTTGAAACTTTTTTATTTTTAGACAACTTTTTTTAACTTTTTATTCTGTCCCACTAGGGGACTTGAAGGCAGGAGGCCCTAATCGCTATTCTAATACACTGCACTACATTAGATCTGCCAGCTACTCGCTGACAGCAAGCACAGTGGGTCCTGATACACTAGGCTTCTGTAGATAGCATAGCCGGAAGCCATTGTTAGGCCTCTGGTTCCCATGGCAACCATCGGCGCTCCCTAAGAAGCCGCGATTGCTATTGAACACGACTTCTATTGAGTTAATCAGCAGGGACCACCGCGATCGGTCCCCGCTGACGGAGCTGCGGCAACAGGTGTACGAGATAGCAGTTGTCTCAGCTCCTATATGTGCCGGGAGGACGGCCGAAATGGCCGTTCCTCCCGTGACGTACTATTCCGCCATGGAGCATGAACGATGCACTCATCATGACAGAATAGAACGTCAAGGAGCGGGAGGGGTTAAACATCAGAAATAAGGATCTGTCTATCACATTACTTAATTCCTGCAGAATGCGGGGGTGTATACCATCCGGACCTGGTGATTTGTCTATTTTAGTGTTTTTACTTCTTGCTGGGTTAAGCAGGTGACATTTAATGGAGAATTTACTTTATCCCTAATCATGTCGTCTGACATTGGATTTTCATTTGTAAATACAGTGGAGAAAAAGGCGTTTAATGGTTTGAACTTTTCCTCATCCTCCTCCACCATTATACCCGATTATTTTTGAGAGAGCCAACACTTTCAGTTTTCAGTTTCTTGTTATTTATGTATTTGAAAAATATTTTTGTGTTATTTCTACTTTCTTTGGCAACGAGTCTCTCTATTGCAATCTTTGCTGCTTTATTTATCTTTTATACAACTTATTTTTTTCTTTATAATTATTTATTGCTTCGTCAGTACCGTCTTGCTTTAGTAGTTTGAACGCTTTCTTTTTATCATTTATGGTTTCACCATGTTTCTAGCTTGTTCATTCCCATAAGGTATGTATTTTTTCACAGGTCCTATTTAAAAGGCTTTTAAAAATGTCCCATTTAGTTTGTGTATTTTTATTTTTGAGGACATTGTCCCAGTTTATGCCCTTAGCCCATGAAAATTGGCCTTTCCTAAGTTTGGTGTTTTTGAAGTTACTCTACAAAACATCTTGTTAAAGTATATAAGTATATATGAAAACGTATTATGTTGTGGTCACTATTACCTAGGTGACCCTCAACCTGTACTTTTGATATCCTGTCCGGCGTATTGGTTAAAATTAGGTCTAGAAGAGATGCCTCTCTGGATATATACATATATTCCGTTCAACCACAACATTAAAAAACGCCAGTTTAATATTGTGTAGGACCTCCTCGTGCCACCATAACAGCTCCATTACCTCCACAATTGGGGTCTCCATGGATTGGACTTGTTTTTTCCAGCACATGCCACAGTTTGTTGATTGGTTTGAGATCTGGGAAATTTGGAGGCCGTCAACACCTTGAACTCTTTGTCATATTCCTAAAACCATTTCTGACTGTTTTTACAGTGTGGAAGGTCGTATTATCATGCTGAAAAGGGCCACTGCCATCAGGGCATACTTTTGTCATGAAGGGGTGTTCTTGGTCTGCAACAATGTTTGAGTAGGTGGCACATCTCAAAGTAACATCTACATGAATGCCAGGCCCCAAGATTTTCAAGCAGAACGTTGTGCAGAGCATTACACTGCCACACTGGCTTGCCTTTTTCCCATAGTCAATCCTGAGGCCATCTCGTCCCTAGGTAAGTGACGCACACACAATCGGCCATGATATAAAAGAAGGTGCGTTTTGGAACTGCAGGCTATAAACGGCCATTGAACAGTCTGGATCCTGCTGATAGCTGCAAGGATGCTGAGGGGCGCTAAATGCTCTAGTATCGGTTGTCATTTAACTAGTGAGACTATTGTAGGAACTTACAGATAATTTTGTTCCTCATTATCTTACAAACCTAGAGCAACTGTACATTGAGGTCCTTAAAATGAAAACGTAAAATACAGTACATACTGTATTTATATTTTATTTTCTTCTTTGATATACGACAAATGCCATCTCTATACCTCTGAAAACCAGTAGCAGAGGATTTACATTTCCTTTGCTCTGCATTGTATCTTTAAGGAACCTCTAAGTATCATTATTGAAAACCCCATAAATACATTCCTGGGTCTGAAGATGAGAAGTTAGACTTCCTACTGTGTACAACAATGATTTTTAAAAATCTCTTAGAAGCATCCTCAGGCATGAGTTGTATGTGTGCAGCAGGTGAAAGTACATCTATCGCCTGCTGCAAATAACTCAGTTTATTGACCACTATAACATACAGCGAAACAATAAAATTAACAGCTGGATGTTAAAGAGGCGCTGTCACCACATTATAAGTGGCCTATATTGTACATGATGTGATCGGCACTGTAATGTAGATTACAACAGTGTTTTTTATTTAGAAAAACGATCATTTTGGACCGAGTTATGACCTATATTAGCTTTATGCTAATGAGTTTATCAATGGACAGCTGGGCGTGTTTTACTTTTGACCAAGTGGGTGTTGTACAGAGGAGTGTATGACGCTGACCAATCAGTGACCAATCAGTCATACACTTCTTTCTATTCATTTACACTGCAGATAGCGATATAGCTATATCGCTATGTGCAGCCTCATACACACACTATAACGTTACTGCAGTGTCCTGACAATGAATATACATTACCTCCAGTCAGGACGGGATGTGTATTCAGAATCCTGTCACTTCTCTGCACTTCTCTGTGAGTTACAGTATAGCAGGCGTAGTCTCGCGAGATTACGCTGTAAACTGTCATTTACAGCGAGATCTCGCTGTGCTGTGCTGTAGTCTCACAGAGACGCTACAGAAGTGGTCAGGATTCTGAATACACATCACGTCCTGGCTGGAGGTAATGTATATTCATTGTCAGGACACTACAGTAATGTTAGTGTGTTTATGTAGCTGCACATAGCGATATAGCTATATCGCGGTCTGCAGTGTAAATGAATGGAGAGGAGTGTATGACGCTGATTGGTCACTGATTGGTCAGCGTCATACACTTCTCTCCACAACGCCCACTTGGTCAAAAAGTAAAACACGTCCAGTTGTCCATTGAGAAACTAATTTGCATAAATCTAATATAGGTCATAACTCCGTCAAAAATTATCGTTTTTCTAAATAAAAAACACTGCTGTAATCTACATTACAGCGCCGATCACATCATGTACAATTTAGGCCACTTATAATGTGGTGACAGAGCCTCTCTAAGTAAGGATAAGCGAATCTTCAAAAATCTTCCTAATGTTTATTGATCCTGCTGCCATAAAAATAATCATTATTGGATGCATGATTAGTAAATATAAACGTCACCATACCGTGACTAAATAATATCCTCATATACTAACCGAATAACACAACCATACCATAACTGAATAAAAACATCATACAGTGACTAAATAATTTCACCATAGAGTGACTGAATCATACCAACACACAGTGACAGAATAATACCACCATACAGCGATAAAATAATACCAACATAACGTAACGCAATATCACCATACAGTGACTGAATAACATTGCCATACAGTTTCTAAATAATACTGTACCACCATACAGTGACTGAATAATACCACCAAAGTAACTGAACAATACCACCACATAGTGGCTGAATAATATCGCCATACAGTGAGTGAATAATACTTTACCACCATACAGTGACTGCATAATACCACCAAAGTAACTGAATAATACCATCATATAGTGGCTGAATAATATCGCTATACAGTGAGTGAATAATACTACTATACAGTGACTGAACAATATGACCATACGTAGACTGAGTAATATCACCATAAAATGACTGACTAACACTATAGAGTAAATGAGTAACACCACCATACCATAACTGAATACCACTGTACAATGACTGAATATTACCCCCATATCATAACTGAATAATATCACCATACAGTGACTGAATAATAACGCCATACTGTTGCTGAGTGAAAAAAACAACTGTACAAATTCTAATATTATCACCATAATAAAACTGAATACAGTGATTACCGTATATAGTGGTCAGATACCACACAGGCAGTCTGCTTGTTAACATCATGTAGTAAGATGGTAAAATGAATCCAGTACTGATCAGACTCCAGAAATCCACAATAATTAGCTAGTAAATTCAGAGACTCACATGTGACATCTTCTCTTGTTGTAGTCGTATGATTTTCCATTTTTCCTACATCCAGCCTATAACTCAATGAAGACTTGTTCAAGCTGCAACTCGCCACTGCCAAATTTGGCACACAGATATGTTTGGCTCCTTGCATTTCCAACACATCCTTACCCGCTATAGCAACATAAAGTCCACATGCTGAATCCCCCTTTAATAGTCCAATCCTGTTGCTACCCTCAAAACTGTTGCTGATCACAATAGTGGGCCTACTATCCTTCCCAGTGTCCCCATAAACAGTCCTAAAAATAGTGCCATGTCCTCGCTAAAAAGTGGCATAAAGATAGCGCCCCTGAAATTACCCCATAGTAAACAGCCCCTTAATACAGATAGTGCCCCCAAAGTGCCCCATATAAAATTGTACATATATATTGTAAAGGATCTGCCAGACACAGCTTCTGTGTCGACGCCCGTGGTTAATCAGTCTGCACCTGCTCCTAAGTCTGATAGAGTGACTCGATCATCTACCACTCTGGCTGAGAAGTGGGAGAGCCTATCACAGCCTGGCCAGACGGAGCTAGCTCCCGCCCTCTGTCTATTTATACCTTCATTTCCTGCTCCACCTTTGCCTGTGATTCTGCCTGTATCCTGGCTCTGCTGCTGCTGCTTGTACTATTGACCTCTGCTTCATATTGACCCTGGCTTTACTGACTACTCTCCTGCTCTGCGTTTGGTACCTCGTACACTCCTGGTTTGACTCGGCTTGTTCACTACTCTTGTTGCTCACGGTGTTGCCGTGGGCAACTGCCCCATTTCCCTTAGCTTCTGTGTACCCTTGTCTGTTTGTCTGTCGTGCACATATTGAGCGTAGGGACCGTCGCCCAGTTGTACGCCGTCGCCTAGGACGGGCCGTGCAAGTAGGCAGGGACTGAGTGGCGGATAGATTAGGGCTCACCTGTCTGTCTCCCTACCCCGTCATTACATATATATAGTACCCTATATAGTGCCCCCTATGTAAAATTGTGCCATGTATAGAGCCCCCCAAAGTGCCCCATATAGGATTGTGCTATATATAGTCCCCCTTCTAAATACCCCATGAAATGTTTTGCCCTTAAATAGTGTCTTATAGTCAGTGCCGTATATATAAATGTTTCCTAAATAGTGGATAATATACAATACTTATCTATCCACGTTTCCATGCCTCCTTTCACCCACGGCCCGGGCAGGCTGCAGTCTCACATTGATGGCGTAATGACGTCACAGCAACTCGCCGGTCAGCATGCAGTAACACAAGTTGCCAAAAATGCCAGCAGCCCATGTAGTGAATAGCAGAGCAGGGAGCAAACACCCCCTTGTACTGCCAACATTCAGGAAACATAGCTCTCGCCGGATCCAAGTGGGTTGGGTGTAAATAAAAATAAAATACGCATTTCATTTGTTTTATCAGGGGCCCACACTTCCCACTGCCCCTCCTGCTAAGCACTTTCAAGTATCATAATCCTGCACAGTGTCTCGCAACCCAATTGCTATGTATCCTATGTATCTGCGTCTTCAGTTTACCAGACCCTGATTTACTAATCACAAGGTCCAAGAATGTAATTCTCTCATCTTGGACCTCCGAGGTGAAGAATAGGCCCATTTGAGGACACAGGTACATAGGAAACCAACTGCCACAAATACTTTATTGAGGTGGGATAGTTGGCACACCAAAACCCCTTCGTAAAGGGATCCCTAAGGGGCAGTATATGCGCACTCGGAGAAATTGCACAAACCTCTCTGACTATCAAGTAGCAGAATCAGAGTTAAAATGGAGGTTTAGGAGTAGGGGTTACTCAGAATGGGTTCTCAGAGATGGGCATCAACAAATAGAAATGATTTACTGAATCCGAGAATTCGGGAGGCTCAGGATACGGGTCTAAGGATCATAGGGACCTATGATTCTAAACACCAGCAAGTTCGACAGGTACCTTTTAGGGTATTTTAAAGGGTGACCCAGACATAGGAGAACTGCCAGATGATAACCCTTCGATTATATACCACAGAGGACGGAATTTGAAGGACAAATTGGTGCACAGCTACATGCAACCAGTCACGGATCAAACATGGCTACCAAGGGCCTCGACAGGGACCTACCGCTGTGGGTCATGTAAAGCCTGTGAATTTCTAACAGTAGGCAGGACTTTTTCTAACACGACCACAGGGCGTGTATACAAAAATTAAGACTTTGTAAATTGTAAGACCAAAGGGGTAATTTATTTGATGACATGTAGCTGCGGGATCCAATATGTTGGTAAGACCATTAGGGAATTCCGCTGACGTTTCAGGGACCATGTTAATGATGTGGCTAAATAAGCTGAGACACGGATTTCCCGTCATATCTGGGATAAACATCAGGGAAATTCGAATCATCCGAGTTTTCTGGGGATCGAGACGGTCCGTCCCCTACTACGCGGTGGAAATTGGAACAAATGCATTTTGCAGAGCGAGGCACGTTGGATATTGGCCATGGGTACGGTCAAGCCGGCTGGACTTAATGACAATATTTCCTACACGTATTTTCTCTAATGGCTCTCCTTGTCTGGGTGTCAATAGTGGTCCTATGTTACCTTTTCTGGCAGCCGATGTATCTAGTTCATACTTGCTTATAATTGTTAATCTGGGATATGGTGGTCTTATATCCATTCTATTATTCAATGGTTTTTATCTATACCATGGTACTGTCACTCCCTTTGTCTATTACAGCGGCTGTTTAAGGGTAGTTGGTAGAGGACTGATCTATCACTTCTGGGTGACTGTTTGTACTCTTTCACCCTTATTTGTTAAGTAATTAGACTGATTGTCCTTTATGTCTTTATTCTTTTTATCTATGAAGGATGTATCTGGTTTTCCTCATCCTCTGATCTGTAGTCGATATCTGTGTTTCGTAGTGCGCCGCTACTTGCTGGCCGCTTTGGACTCCCTTAGTTACCTGATGCCTTGCGTCTATTGGTTCACCCAAGGGGGCAGAGTTTGGTACGGGCCTCAGCAATGGACATGTGTCACGCTGATGTGGCCCTGTCTGATTGGACACTGACTAGGGCTCGTTCGGCCCTGAATGGGAGGGGCTTAAACTATTAATAGCCGGCGTCTAATGGCGCACGCTGCGGTCAGACACCAGCGCCTTCAATGATATCTGCATAAAAGGGGGCCTTGATAGAAACACTAAATTGTGTCTCGGCTGCCCCTTTTGTGAATGAATTTACACCTCTGATATCTGCGTAACAGGGGGGCTTGATAGAGACACTGAACGGTGTTTCAGCTGCCCTGTTGTGAATGAATGTACACCTCTGATGAAACATCAGAATGATAGAGGGATGTAGAAACGCGTTAGGTGTTCTAATGATTTTCTTAGTTATCTGTAACTACTATTCCAGGCAGGGATCAACTATATTTGCTTTGACTTCGAATAGGTTAGTTGTGAGTTTGCTATAGAAGGGCTTGCAATGCCACAGCTTATTGCCCTCGGTTGCTACTCTATCCTGGTCACTCGCTACTTTGTATCCTATTGTGATATTTTTTGGCTAGTTTAGCCCAGGTTTTAATAAATATACTTAATAAAATTAATCTTAACCGTTCTTACTCGGATTTGATTGCATTTTTTAGTGAACACAAATACTACTATCTTTGAATCATAGGAATTGTGTTTATGCGGCAGTACCATGACTTCCTGCAATTCTATTGAACACATTTCTTCACTGTGTCTGAAACCGGCTGTATCAAGCAGGACATTTACACATGTTTGTAATAAAAGTATATGCCTAGTGTATATAAATCATGAAAGTATTCATCTTTATTACATTGTACATACAGTACTAATATTTCTGTGTTACATATAGAATGCACTATATCTTTACCCAACATAAGAGAATATTTAATTGACTGGCGCCAACAAATAATTTCTCATAATCAGCAAGTGACCATCCATAACAGCCTAATTTTAAAGCTTTAATCGGTTTTCATGCTTGTTTCCTCAGCTCAGAGACCTTCCAGCAGTTTTACTTATGTCTTTCTCAACTTGGTGGTCTCTAGAGCATTAAGTAAGACATTTATCACACTGACTACATGAAGATAAATCTGGTTTGTAGTAATGATGAATTTATTGTTATCATTATTAGTATTATCATTAGTATTCATTTTAGTTGTCATTTAAAAAGTGTTCCATTGCTTTGTAGGTAAATATGACCTAGATTGTAGCAATCTACTACAGAGTTTTGGTACTTCCCATCCCACACCATTTAGCTGTAAAAATATAAAATTCTATACATCATTCCTGTACCTTCTCATTATAAAGTATATCATAGTGCATAAGAAAATCTCACTAGTATTACCTACAACCAGGGGCTTAACTAGGAAAGACTGGGCCCCATGGCATTCTTTTGACAGGGCCCCCTCTTGTAGATAGCGCCCCCTGTAGATTGTGCCATACAGCCCCCTGTAGATTGTGGCATACAGCCCCCGTGTAGATTGTGGCATACAGTCCCCCTGTAGACAGTGCTATACAGCCCCCCCTGTAGACTGTCACACCCCCTTGTAGATGGCCCCTACCCATTGTAGACGGTGCCATAAAGCCCCCTTGTAGCTAGTGCCCCACCTCCCCCTTATAGATAGCGCCATAAGCCCCCTGTAGATAATGCCCTACAGACCCCCCTGTAGACAGCACCATACAGCCCCCCTGTAGATAGCACCATACCACCCCTTGCAGATAGCGCACTACAGCCCTCCCTGTAGATAGCGCCCTGCAGCCCCCCCCTGTAGATAGCTCCATACAGCCCTCTGTAGATAGCGTCATACAACCACCCCATAGATTCCCCCCTGTAGATAGCACCCTTCCCTGTAGATAGCGCCGCCCTGTGTAGAAAGCGCCCCCTGTAGATAGCAACCCCCTTGTAGATAGCGCTCCCCAAACAAATAAAACCAAAAAGTTATACTCACCTCGTTCATCGCGTTCCCACGATGAACGGAGCTGCTGAATACCTCCCTGCTCTGCTATAGTTTTTAACAGTATCTGCATCCTAAGGTCGCTATGGCTGCTACAGCGGTAGTTACGCCACTGCTTACATCCACAAGAAGGAAAAGCAATTTTGGAACCGTGGCAAAGCACCAGACCCGCAGTGTTTTGCCAAAGTCCCTGATGTTTAATTATTTGGCAGTCCAGACGTACACTATCCAGTGATTTAATCATCCACATAGTTCTTGTGTCCAGTGATTTGGTGCCATAATCCATCCCTGGTGTTTAGTAGCTTATTGTCCCGGTCTATACAGTACCTTGTATCCAGTGGTTTAGTGTTCCTGGTTTTCAGTGCTTTATTATATAATGCCAGATGTACAGTGGTATGGTGACCAGTAGTTTGTTTTTCATGGTCCCTGGTGTCCTCTATTGTATTGTTTAAAAGTAATTTTTGAGAAAGAGTGCTAAAATGCTTCACTGATTTCATTATTATTTATAATAGTGAAGAAAAAATCAAGCATTCCCAGGAAATAGCATTTAGTCTGTGTGAAAAATGCATTATCTATGGCGTGTATGCATATAAGGCAAAACAGTGTGATAAGGTATGGTAAACGGTCAACAGATACTGCTCCCTTTTTTACTATATTCCCAAAACTGTAGGTGTAGATACAATAATAAGGTCTGCCAATACCACAATTTTAGGTAAGGATAGGAACAAAGCGGCCTGTAATGCCTCTGCAACTAACCAAAGTGTTACAGTAACATGGTGTCCAGGTTGGTGGTCTGGGCCAAGGCAGGGAATCCCCACAAGGCAGCTAGACAAGATATAGTAGGCTGGTGTCAATCTAGAGATGGAGCTTAACAGTCTGCAAAGGGAGGTTGGTGGATGGTCCCAGATATAGTCCCATCGAAGCAATCAATACAGCAGTGGTGGGGAGGGAATAACTCAGTTGTAATGAAGAGCGCAAGAAGGCTGGCATCAGATTTGACCCTGCTGGGATGTCTGCTGGGCAAGCTAGTGGCACTTGCTGTTGGAGTACAAGCTTTGGCAGCAATGATGTTGAGGCTATTTGGTGTTTCAAGGGTGGTAGATGCATTGCGGTTCGGAAGATGTTCTGAATCTCCCAGCCCGTTCTTTGGAGGTAGCTGAATGCCGAGGTAAATGGTGTTAGGCCTTGATGGGGGAAGGCTCTATTTATTAATAGTTAGGAGCGTGTCGCTGGATGGTTATTGGGTACCAATCTCCAGACAAATGGTGGAGGCCATCCGGGTGTTTGAACTTGGTTTTATCTCTGCAGAATTCCAAAGTAGGCTTCCAGGTTAAAGTAAAGAGTGTCCAGAGCATTCCTATAGCCCAGGAACTGTTGTAATATGAGGCCATACTAGATGCCATATGTATTGTCCGTGGCTGCGGGCTGTCAGCTCCAACCTCCCCCTGACTCGTGCCCGCTCTTAAAGGGGCAGCGCGCGCACTGGACCTCATGGACTAACTTTGACCCGTGAGTACCCTGGACTATAAGAGGGGTCCAGCCCCCTAGTTCTATGCCTGAGTGTTGTTGTGCTCCCTATAGTTTGTCTATGTGATGGCCTCCTAGTGTGTTTCCTGTTCCAGTTCCTGTACCTGTACCTATACGTGTTTCCAGTTCCTGTTCCTAGCAATCCATACCTTCTTGGTCTAGCACTGTGCTGTGCCAAAGTCGTGCCGTGCTGCATCCACGTCTGACCTGCTTCACCTCGCCTGACGTCCGCCTGCTACCTAAGTCCCATCCGAGCCTGCCCTGCTGCTGTCTGAGCTGACACAGGTACCTATAGAACTATAGACAGTCACCTGCTCCCTGTTGGCCAGCTGCCTTACCGCCAAGGCGGTACGGCCCAGTGGGTCCACAGACCCTTTGTGACACCATACCTCCAGAAGTAAAATATTCCTGATAGTGTACTTTGTAACAAGATGGAGGGAATAATGTGGCTTTTCTCTAGAAGAAGCTATTTTCCAACATAGCAAAAAGAGCCACTTTCATGGTACAGCCACTTTCGTCTTTGTAAGTAAAATAATTCCTGTTAACTACATTAGGGTATACTGTGATGAACCACTTCCACCGCAGGAATGGAGAACAGATGCACTTTAGGGGCCTTCTAACTCACCCCTTCTACCAGTCCTGCCTTAACCTGACAGAATTTGCTTACCATTTTTGTGTATAGCTTCTTCTTATGTCACATTTTTACGAACATCTGCTTCTTTAGGGTATGTGCACACGATAGCTGCCGTTTACGTCTGAAATGACAGACTGTTTTCAGGAGAAAACAGCTCCGTCGTTTCAGACGTAATTGCTCCTCCTCGCATTATGCGAGGCGTCTCTGACGCCCGTAATCTTGAGCTTTTCTTCATTGAATTCAATGAAAACGGCTTAAATTACGTTTCAAAGAAGTGTCCTGCACTTCTTTGACGAGGCAGTCATTTTACGCGTCTTCGTTTGATAGCTGTCAAACGACGACGCGTAAATTACAGGTCGTCGGCACAGTACGTCGGCAAACCCATTCAAATGAATGGGCAGATGTTTGCCGACGTATTGGACCCGTATTTTCAGGAGTAAATCGAGGCATAATACGCCTCGTTTACGTCTGAAAATAGGTCGTGTGAACCCAGCCTTATTATTGTTGTGGTGGGTAAAGCAGCTCATGCTATATTAATTAGCACTTTACAGTTGATATTTTTAATAAATATTTGGATGATCTACTGTACAAAGATACATTTATGGTAAGTTGTGTGAGTTGCTGTGAGGAGACTCATCTTCTTATCATTGCTCCATTGTTGGCCTTGGAATATTCATTATGTTCTTACCGACTGCATTGCATTCAATTTGATATTGATAAAATATAGTTCTATTAAAAAAAATCTGAAATTACATTTCTATTTGATAAAATGTCGATTTCAAAATATAGAGATTGTCTTGAATATTTTTTTCTTTTACTGACAATGACTTATCATGCAGGTACTACAAAAAACATAGCCTTCTGCAACCTATTGTTATAGGTACAAGCAGGTATTTTAGCTCCATGCCACTTCTATTCAATTACACTCTGGTCACTTGGGACCCTTCAATCCTATTGTGTGAAACTAGAAAAATCAATACACAATAGGAAAGAAGAGAGAACTCACACAGTACGGCAAAAAGCTGAGTGTACATGAAAAGGAATATATAGCACATGTACAATCATGAAGTCTGAGTATATAACGCCACAATGTATTTTTTTTAGTCACACCTGGGCACTGGAGACTGGGGAGGCCCAATGCAACATAAGGGTATATTCACACGGAGCAGATTTGCTGCAGAAATTTCTGCAACTGAAAATCAGTTCTATTTATCTGAATAAGGTTGTTTCTGCAGCAAACACATAAATTTCTGCAAAGCCCATTTAGATAAATGGGACGATTGCAGAAATTTCACCCAAAAATCTGCAGTGTGTAAATTCACCCTAAGAAAGCACACATACGAAGACACAAGGGGGAGGGCTGTTACAAATTTTTCATTGGGTTCTAAGAGCGTTATGTTTTTATATTGTAAAATCAGAAAATGAGATACAAGAAGTATCGACAATTGTAACCTAAGGCCTTGTTCAGATGAATGTGGGGAACTCAGAGTTGAAAAACGGCTGTTTTTCATGTCCGAGTTGCCCCCGTGTGGGTCCCGTTTTCACAGATCTCCATAGACTTGAATCTGTGGAGGGATCCGTGAAAACAGAAGAAAATAGTACATTTTCTATTTTTCAACGGACCCTTCACACGGTCCATTGCAGCACTTAGCTAGCAGGCCAGCCTGTGGTCGCCGCAACAGCCTGTGATTGGCTGCAGCGGTCACATAGGATTAAACGTCATCCCAGGAGGCCGCATTGGAGGGAGGAACACAGACTTCTGGGTAAGTATGAGTTTTTGTTTTTTTCTGAGTTGTGTTTTTTGCGGCGGGATCGCTGCGAACACGCCGCATAAAACGCAACAACTGACTGCTATTTGTTGCAGGATTTACTTCCCCATTGAATTCAATGTGGAAATCCCGCAACAAATAAGCAGCGTTTACGCAAATACAATTAACATGCTGCGAAATGAAATTACGCACCACAAGTAAATTTCTGAGCGTTTTATCCGCAAAGTATTTACGCAGTGTGTGGATGAGATTTGTTTTATCTAAACCACTTGGTTGCTACTGTATTTGCCTCAGTGTTGGAGCTTAGCCTCTCTGCCAGTGTGGGGGAAGCGTTCATAAAAAAGATAACAGAAGTGGTTGTCAAGAAGAGGCCAAGCTTCACACAGCTTGAGTCTGTCACAGGATGTAGAGACTCAAAGAGTTCCAGATTGTAACACAACCTGAATTGTAAAACAGAAGGAGAAGGTGGGGGTTGTTGGAGAGAGCTGCCGAGAAATGAATGTTGGGCTAGATCAGAGGGAAAATCCGGGTTATCAGTAATTGGGGTTAATAGGCCCAAAGCATCTATGAGGGACCCATCTATCCCCGCTGAGCATATAACTGTAAGGATTTGTGATAGTTAAAGAAATTTAAAATGTATCTCTTTTGGATGAGGACTGTGTCCAAGTGAAGGTGGAGAGAGCATTAGGGCAAATGGCTTGGGCTAAGCGTACCCATAATTTTGAGTAGCGGTTATTAAAGAGGTAAAGCATGGTTTGCCACTAGATAATAGAGATGGCAATCCGGTAGACCTACCCCACCCGCATCTTTAGGGCGAGCCCTATTTATCCAAGCGAGACCTAAGGACCAAATAAAGAATCCAGAGCATCTTTGAATGCGGATTTAAAAAAGAGTAAGGGATGAAGTTTGCAGGAGGTATAGTAATCTATACCTATCTATAATTTAAGATGTTTATCCGCCCAAACCAAGAAAATTCCTGTTTATTCCAAGTGTTCAGGTCCCTTTGAAAGATGGCTAATAGAGGAAGGAAGTTAGGAGTATATAGTTGTCAGAGGTCAGCTATAATTCTTATTCCTACATAGGTTCTGCCCTTAGCAGGCCACGCGAATGGGAAGTTGGTTTTGAGAGTGGGGACCATTGGGGTTGAGAGTGAAACATAAATTTCAGATTTGGAGAGATTAATTTTAAAGTTGGACCAGGTTCCATAGCGGGACAACTCCGACATCAGGGAAGGATGGGAGATGTGTGCGTTTGAGAGGTAGAAGAGTAGGTCATCAGCAAATGCTGAGCACTTATATTCTACTCCTCCTACGATAATGCCCCGAATGTCCGAGTTGTTTTGAATGGAAGCCATAAGGATGTTCCATTACATATAGGAGAGGGGACATCCCTGCCTGGTGCCATTATATATGGTAAAGGGTTCGAAAAGTGAGCCATTGATTTTAAGTTGGGCAGAAAGACATTGATAAAGGGATAAGATTTTTGCAGTAAAGGAGGGGCCTAGTCCTATATGTTGGAGAGTGGTGCGGAGAGCAGGCCAGGAGATTCTGTCAAATGCCTTTTCGGCGTCTAGTGAAAGGATCATGAGTGGGATTTAGTGGGATTGGGCACAATGTATGATGTCTAGGGACTTGAGCATGTTGTTGTGGGCCTCCCTGCCAGGCACAAATCCTACTTGATCCGGGTGTATTATGGTAGGTAAATGTGTATTTAATCTATTGGCCAGAAGTTTGTCATAAAACTTTTGACTGGGCCCCATGGGTGCCACACACAGCCCCCCTTGTAGGTAGTGCCCAACAGCACCCCACCTCCCCCTTGCAGATAGTGCCATACAGCCCCTACCTCCCCCTTGTAGACAGTGCCCCCCTCTGCCCCCTTGTTAACAGTGCCGTACAGCCCCCCCACCTCCGCCAAGTAGACAATGTCATACAGCCCCCCACCTTCCCCTTGTAGACAGTGCCCCCCAAACAAATAAAACAAAAATATTGTACTCACCTAGGCCCCGTTCCCGTGACGAACGGAGCTGCTCCATAACTCCGACGGGATCCTTGCGTATTAAACAAAATATGTAAGTATGCACTCCTAGATGGGTTGCGTTGGTGCTATACAGGTTCGGGTTAAGAAACCCACACTATAAGTCCATAGAAAAAAAAACAAAGCACTCTAGGAACACTGGAAATATTGATTTTCAAGATTGCTTTATTATTTTCCAAATAATATTTTTTTAGAACAAGCGATTTTCTATAGACGTTTCGGCTTATCTAAGGCCTTTATCACAATCGCTGTATATAGTATGAAGTAGGATTAATGTAATAGCGTCTGCCAGACGTTCCACCGAAACGTCTATAGAAAATCGCTTATTCTAAAAAATATTATTTGGAAAATAATAAAGCAATCTTGAAAATCAATATTTCCAGTGTTCCTAGAGTGCTTTGGGTTTTTTCTAGGGATCGTTGCGTAGGCCGGCGTGATCCAGTGACATCACCACGCCAGCCTGTGCAGGGATCCTGTCCCTGATATGCTGCAGGCCAAATGGCCTGTAACCTAGTAGATGGCAGAGCACGGAGATACCTCTCTGCTCTGCCATAGTATTCAATAGTATCTGCATCCTAAGGACGCAGACACCATTGAATGCGGTGTCGCTACCACTGCAGCAGCCATGGCGGCTGCTAGCGGTGCCCCCGGGCATGGGGGGGCCATTGCAGGCAGACGGCTAGGGCCCATTATGCCACGGATCCCGTAGCAGCCGCTACGGCTCCAACTACGCTATATCATCCAGGGCTCGGCAAAGCTGGGCAAGTGCTGGGGCCCACTACCCTCGGGGGTCCCACTCGGCTTCCGGGTGCTGCTGCTTCCGTCATGGCTCCTCCAGGAGTGGAATTCCGGCCAGAGCATTTCCGATGCGCTTGCCGGGGATTCTGTTTCTAGAGGGAGCCCCTGTCTAGGAGCCGGCGCAACTACCGCTATAGCAGCCATAGCATCATGAGGTGCCGGTGGTGGCACCACTAGCAGCCGCTATGGTTGCTACAGTAGTAGCGACGCCACATTCAATAGTATCTGCGTCCTTATGATGCAGATACTATTAAACACTATGGCAGAGCAGGGAGATATCTCCCTACTCTGCCATTCACTCGGCTACAGGCCACGATCGTCCTGCAGCCTAAGATGCGCAGGGACAGGATCCTTGCGCAGGCCAGGGTGATGACGTCACTGGATCATGCCGCCTATGCAAGGATCCCGTTAGTATTGATTCGCTCCGTTCGTCACAGGAACGGGACCTAGGTGAGTATGACAATTTTTTGTTTTATTTGTTTGGGGGTTGCTATATGGCACTATCTACAGAAAGGTGGGTCGCTATATGGCGCTATCTACAGGACGGGAGGCTGTATGGTGCTATCTACAGGGGGAGCTGTATGGCACTATCTACAGGGGGGCTGTATCGTGCTATCTACAGGGGGGCTGTATGGCGGTATCTACAGGGGGCTGTATGGCACTATCTACAGGGGGGTGTATAGCGCTATCTACAGGTGGGCTGTATGATGCTCTCTACAGAGGGGCTGTATGGCACTATCTGCAGGGGGCTGCATGGCTCTATCTACAGGGGGAGCTGTATGGCGCTATCTACAACTGGGGCTGTATGGCGATATCTACAGGGATAGGCTGTATGGCACTATCTACAGGGGGGCTGTGTGGCACTACCTGGGAGGGGGACTGTGTGGCACTACCTGGGAGGATGCTTTGTGGCACTACCTACATAGGGCACTAAATTTATAGGGGTACAAACTGGGGGCCTTAATTCTATATGGGGGCATAAACAAGGCCTAACATATATGGGGGCACAAAGTGACGTTTTCTGCCATTTTACTGCCGCAGTGAGTTACCCCGCAAAGGGGCCCACAAAGTTTGTGTCGCCCAATAGCCATCATAAATCTGGAGCTGGCCCTGGTTACGCCACTACACAAATGGCTTAGACAGCCTACCTTCTGGAGCTGTCTTCTTGTCAATGCTTGAGAGTCCTCCTCTCATTCAATATGGTAAGTTCCTAATGAATATATAAAGACACAATATTATCTGTCAGACTTCACTAAGTTTCGTGTATTCATATGTAAATGCCTACAGCAGCTTCCTTCCCACAGAGACGCTTATAGTCATAGACCTACTATGCCTATAGGTATAACTGGCCCTGCAATTCATTGTCCTGAAGGTGAGGAAAGCTTATCCAAGTGACATATGCCCAGATATTAGTAGACTACAGAGTACCATTGCATCAACACTCTTCCCAATATCCTTAAAATATCACAAGCACATGGTTAGTAAAGTGTTGTAAGAGTCTGGAATATTTCTAGAAACATCATTCAGCTGGAAATATTTTTCAAATGCTAAAAAATGAAACAGATAAATAGGAAAGCTAGAATACACCAAGAGAATATATGGTGGTACTAATGAGATCTGTAGCTCTGAAAATCAGCTGACAGTCAGACCATCGATGGTCTCATTGCACCAGAGGAGTAAAACTTCGATCAACAGCAGCTGTCATTGGTAATTTAGCATGTTGGATTTATTACAAGCAGACTCCATGGGACATCAGGTCTACCCTAGATATATCTGCAGCTTTCTTGAACGCAGCTTGAGCTTTCATCTTGACCTTTCTGGTCTTGGGGAATTGAGTTCACAGTACATGCTGTTTTTGCTATAGATCCATCTAAAACAAGAAAAGAAGATACTAGAATATTGCAGAATATACTAGAAATCGTACCATTGTACTAATGAAAAAAACAGGTTCCATCCACTGATTTTTATAAATTATGTTATTTGTGTCTTGCTTGTTTTAAAACAAAAAAACGTTATCACTGGGTGGTCTATTTTCACTTCCATGGAAGTCATTTATGCCAACCATATACTTTTTTTTTTTTTACTCAGAACACAGGAAAAGATTAAAGGGGTTTTCTCTTGCGGGACATTTATGACATATTCACAGCATGTCATAAATGTCAGATAGATGCGGATCATACCTCAGGGACCCGCACCGATCTCCAGAACGGCGACCCCTGAACCCCGTTCTAGCTTTTTGTGCTCACACTGCCTTCTGTTTCCGTAACTCCCATAGAACTGAATAGTAATTACTGAAATAGCGTAGCTCGCATGCTACGTTGCTTCCGTAACTGCCATTCACTACTATGGCAGTTATGGAAATAGTGTAGCTCAGCGAGTTACGCTGTTTATGTAACTCCCGACTATGTAATCAGGAAAGGGCCGGGAGTCAGCATGAGCACAAAAAGCTAGAACGGCGTTTAGGGGGCCCTGTTCTAGAGATAGGTGTGGGTAACAGAAGTGTGATCCGCATCTATCTGACATTTATGACATCCTGTGGATATGTCATAAATGTCCCTCATGGGAAAACCCCTTTAACATTGGATTAGAAAAGAGAAGTGAAATTTCAATAACTGTTCACAAAGGATTCAAAAAGTGCTAAGAATAGATGGAAATTTATAATTTATAATTTATAATTTATTTAAAATATGCTACAGTATTCATAAAAATGCCAACTTCTATAACATTGTGGATAACACTTGCTCTGCTTATATAAAAATACCTGCAAGGTGCCCCTATAAACAGTGTCAAACAGGTTCTGCCATAAAGAGTGCCCTCATAAACAGTGTCTGACAGGGAATTCCCCCATAAACAGTCATAGTCAGCTATGCCAACCGGGGTCAGGACGAGGGGTAGGCAGAGTAGGCAGGTGCCTAGGGCACCATTGAGGTGGGGGCATATTTTATGGATTAACAAATTTGTTCTGCCTTTAAATTTCTTTAGACAACTGTTTGGACGCTGTAGCTAATCTGATAATAATGCGGTAGCTGCCAAAGTCAGGGGAGCACTTCTCTTTACTGCGTCAGGGGGATCTTTAACATTTGACAGTTATGCTGAAATTTACAAAAGATGGAGGGAAGGGGCATTCTAAAAACCCTGCCTTGAAAACCGAGAGAACGTATCCTGACCCTTGTGCAAACATACAAAGTGGATGCCAGTGAGTTCCTCCTTCCCCCACACATAGCCAGTCAGGTACTCAAAGAGCCACTCAGTTATTCACCTCTTTTTCATTCCCTTCTCCATAGCAGCAAGACTTTGCCAGGTTTTAATAATATTTAAATTGTTGTGTATGGTGTACAACAAATTGTATTTTTAAAAAGGTAGCAACTTTCCAAAGTCTATCAAATACAGTATTGACTAATCAACCCTGTTCAATTGATATTTTGTTGTCACTGGTAACTATTCTTTCTACTCCATGTCATGAGTATCCATCCACAGATATGACAACTCTGCAGTGGAGAGACCCCCATCAAACAGCCCTGTAGCTCCTTTTCCAGGGCCCTTGTACATAATACAGATATAGTGTTGGGAAATTACAGCAAAATCGAAGCTTTTAGTCTCTTAATTTGATATTTTATAACACTGGTACTTCACTGATTTATTGAATTAATCATTTACTTAATATTTCTTTTGAATTTTATTCTGCAATTTCGAAATAATTGAAACATGTAAAACCATATTGTACGCGCTTCTCCTATACTTGACAGCTCCTTTTTTTCTTGACATAATAAAATATACTGTACTTAGCAGACATACAATTATCATTTGTTCTTAAGAGCTTAAGCATTTGATAAGAGCACATGGTGGCAGATTAACGCTGCCGTTATTGTCTGCATCAGACGGGATAATAATCTGTTTTCCGCATTCCTAATGAGAAAAAAGCGAGACAATTACTTGAAATGTTACACCCCATCAAGTATTCCATTAAAGAGCAAATATACCTCAAAACATAAAATGGTTATATCACAAAATAACATAACACGCTCTTTAAAGGTATATTGCATTTGCAAGCACACGTGAGATGGCAATGTTCATAGTAAAGCACTGATGTTGGTCAAGTGCAGATCATACATACAGTAAAGAATAAAGGAGCATTGACTGTATTCAGTGTTAGACCTGCACCCATGTCACATGTGCTACAAAAAAAATCAGCGTATAAATGCAAAAGAAAGTATCACTAATGGCAGGACCAGAGGCGTAACAAGTAACCATAGAGTCCCATAAGTAAACTTGGCATTTGGGCCTATTGCACCATGACCACCTTCAGCGCCAAAAACTGATTATTTTGGTCTTCTCTCTTTTTCTACTTTCCTTGACCTCATTCCATTTGCATTCAATTTTACCCATCACTAACTGCACCTCACATCTGGTTAGAGATGAGCCTTCTTAGCTGCTATGCCAGATACTTTTGTGGTTATGCACATGAGCAGGACATCATTCATTAATGAAATATCTCAATCTTCTGCTACTATAGCAGATAAAGGTCGTGGTCCGGACATTCGCACCCGAACAGACTGTTGTGCAAGTCTGTTCATTCGCATACTGCACAGGAAAAGGTCCATCGGTCAAAATGTTTAGACAGTGGCCTTTGGAGGACATACTACAGTGATGATCAAAGTTGTCCCTCCAAACCAGATTCTCTTTAAGCATTTCATTTTACTGATATTTTACGCTAAAATTTTGGCATTAGCTTTAATACAAATCCACATAAGAATTTTGGAACTCTACATAGACAATAAAATAGAATAAAATAAGGACAATAGAGAAGTTAACGCAATCATGGGACAAAATATATTAGACTGAAATTTGTATTGGATACATCAACCGATATCCGCCCTCCAGTGATTTATCCAGTTCCAAATCATAGGTAATTGATATACTGTATATATATATAGAAGCACTCTAAAATGGTGCACAAAGGTGAACATATGCTTTTAATCCCTGCCTACAGAATTTAAGCATCAAGTGGCAATATGGCTTTGGCTGCATCTGAACATTAGCACAGAATCATGTGATTCAGGAAGATTAAATTCGATATTGTGAATAGTTATGTGAGATGTTAGTAAGAAAACTTCAAACTACTATAGTTTCTTAATTATCAAAGATGATGAACTTCACAAGTTCCTAAGCAGTATTTCTTTTCTTCTGTTCTGCGTACTTTATTTTCCTGAGTTGCTAGAGGCATTGTCAAAGGCCATGAACTTGAGCTTCCCATTCATTTGAGATCAGACACTTTTTTCTTAAATTCTGGAAGAACCTCAGGTTTTGCTGCACAGAGTAAGCAAAGATGCCAATGAAAAGGGTTCCTGAAAGCAAGTGCCACATAGTGGAGACTTAATAAACCTCTGGGGAACTTACAAAAATATGTTTGATAACTGCATACATAGAAAATCCATAATTTATAACTGTTAACTATTAATTCCAAGCACAAAAATAAGTTCTAAGGGCATTGGAAGGGCCAATAGAATGTACTAAAAGATGGGTAATAAAATGGTTCTACAAGAAGTCCATGGATCTAATATTCTGTGCCTCCCTCAATGATCTTTTTAATATTTTTAATATCTTCATTGGCCCAAAAGTTTAATCCTCCTATATTTTGATACTATATAAAACCACTATCTCTAACTCCACATCAGAACCCCTTGATAAAGCTGACGGCGAAACGTGCGTCGGGTCCTGAGGTGGTGGTTCTATCCAGTGGTCTGATTTTGATAGGTCTGTACTTATATGTGACATTTGACCTATGTATTTGCATTTATACTTTGTTGCGACCATATATACCAGGATTGTTGACCACCACCTCAGTAGTTTTAGTGTTTTTGTTATTATTTTCTACTTAATAAAGATTTATTGTCTCTAGTATTTTGGACTTGTATTTTGTGTATATGATATACATCTATTAGTATTCTTCATGTTTTTGGTATATTATTATTGTTACTTATTATGGGATTTGCTTTGGCGCTTTTTGGTTAAATTAAGTGTATGTATTGCCTAGGGGAAAGACTCGAAAATGGGTACAGGACTAAATTATTTAATCACGTAAAAAGTTTAACTAAGAGTTACGTTCCAAAAAATGATGTGCTCTAGAATTAGGCGACTAATAAGGTACCCATACCTCCCAACATTTAAATCCTTAATCGCAGAATATTTTAAGCCCTGCCTCTGTTCCACCCGAAATGCCCCAAATTGCCCAGAAACATCTCTTTATATGCAAATCTGCATAAGTACTATCTCTTTGCAGTCTCATTGGCAGGACAGTGCCGTGAAAAATTAGATTGTTGGGAGGTGACACGTAGGGTGTGTGGACCCACTGGAACATACCGCCAATAGGATACAAGTCAAAGTCAATAGTTTGAATAGGTGTACCTGTGGTAACTTCAGACAATAGGGAGATAGGCTCGGATGGGACCTCGGCAGCAGGCAGACACCAGGCGTGGTGTAACAAGGCAGGTGTAGTACTCAGCACAACACGACTCCAACTCTCAATGGCACTTGGACCAGGGTAGCACGGTATACAGGTAGCAGGAACGGGAACACTGGGAACTGGAATACACTAAAGGGACGATTTGCAGAGACGAACATAGGTAAACGACAACAACACTCAGGCAATGCAGGAAAGGGCAGGGCACTTCTTATAGTCCAGGGTGCTCATGGGCTAATTTGAGTATATAATTCAGGTGCGCACGCTGGCCCTTTAAGACCGGGCACGAGCGTGCACGCACCCTACGGGACACAGCAGAGTGAAGCAGAAGTGAGCGCAGGCGTCTCCAGAAGAGGAGATGCGGGCCAGCGCTCACTGATCCATGGCTGCGGCCGTCAGGAGGTGACTAAACCTTACGGCCCGCTGCCTTGGTTGTTACAGAAGGTATAAGGTACCTGGAGTCCATTCACAGAGCTCGGGTTGCCTACATAGATAGGTGAATGGATATGATACAAATACAATAAAAGATCACATCATATGCTAAAGATAACAGAAAACCGTTACACTCAATGCCGCCTGCTATAGCCACCAAAGAAGACCCGCCACTGTCACGGCTATGGGGTATGTGACCCTACTAGCCCGCTCTGCTGTAGTGGAGTAACAGCTGGCCAAACAACAGTCAATGGGCAAAAGTACCTGGATAGAAGAATTGTCAGTCACTTGACATAGCAGACACTTGGCGTAGCAGACACTTGGGTGTGCTGGGATTGGATATGGAGCATTTTACAGGTGCGTGTGCTGGAACGAACACGTTCGTGCACCCTAAGAAAGACAGTGGAGCAGTGTGGCCACGTGTGCTGGCATCTCTGAGGAGGGAGATGCCGGCTGGAGTTCATTGGTCTGCGGTCGCTGGATGGTAAGTGATACTGGCGGTCCGCGACCATGGACATTACAGTACCCCCATTATGCCCCCTCTTATTAGGTCCAGAGCATGAGAGGAATCTCCTAATGAGAGCTGGAGCATCCACTTTCTCTTCAGGTTCCCATGACCTCTCCTCAGGACCAAACCTTTTCCAGTCCACCCTCTTGTAATCCCGGTGTTAGGAAGTGTCTGTGTCTTTAAGATCGCCATGACTACTGATGTAGCTTCTGGCCGATTCGGTTTACTTCCTGAGCATATCTCACTTCTCTGTCTTCTTCCTGTCAGATGTAGGGTGGGGTATTTATACCTGGCCTCCTCCCTCTTTCTTTGCTTGTGAATTTTTCTCCTTTCTTTGGTGTGGTGATCAGGCTCTCACTTACTTTGTGCCCTAGACTTCTGGACTTCGTGGAAACTGACCTCGGCTTGTCTCTCGGTAACCACTTGTTTATCGATTTTGATTATCTGCTCCCGGCTGGTTTTGTCCTCTGTTGTACCTGACTTCCACTAGCTCTGTTTTGGACCTTCTGTTTACCCTCTGGCTGTCTTGTTACCTGTTCTGGTATTGCGTGCATTGCACCCCTCAACCAGGTAGCATGGGCCACCACTAGTGACGAGCAATAAAGTCCCGAGTTTTACGAACACCAGAGTGACCAGCCCGTTTGGAACTGCACCTCTGCCTCCTTCTTGCTAAAGACATCCATGTAATTACCATATTGTGGAGGTAGTCCAGTGAGAGACAGAGGTAGTGGAGAAAAAAAACAGGACGAACCAGAGGAAGACAGCGATGAAGACATTGAGGACTCAATTGGATGACCTCTCCGGAATTTCAATCAAGAACTGGAGTGTGCTGGCGAAGCCATGGCAATCCCAGCAGGAGGGGGTTTATAGCTTTAGATAGGACATAGAAAGTTATTAGTTCAGAGAGGAGGACTCCTATTAGTCTCAGAGGTTTGGCAATAGACAGGATAGGGTCCAACAGAGGTTGTCCATCAACCGAAGCGACTGCCAGAGGTTTTACTAAAGGGACAGAGGGCAAGTGAAGACGGTCTACTAAGTCCTGCTGGATAAAGTTTGCAGCTGTTCAAGAATCCAAGTAAGCAGGTACAGTGACAATAGACACAGGAATCGAAAGTCTTGGAGAGAATTTAGTGGTCGATGGAGATTCACCTAGGATTGTCTCTCCAATCAAGGCTAGGTACAGGAATTTCCTTGCTTGGAGCCTTGGCGCACGATATGTCCCTTGTGGCCACAGTACAGACATAACCCAGTTGAACGTCTGCGATGCCGTTCCTGGTCAGACAGTCGGAGTCTGTCTATCGGGTGGGGCAGTAGAGGCCTTTGAAAACCTTTTCTCCTGATGAACTTCCAGAGTGCGCTCTTGGATCTTCATATCGATCTGGGTTGCCAGAAGTTTTAGCGTAATCAAGGTAGCAGCAAGCTCTCGAGCTGCCAGTTCATCCTTTATACGAGAGTCAAGGCCCTGCCAGAAAGTTGCCACTAAGGCCTCATTTTTCTAAGCCAGCTCCGCTGCCAGCGTACGGAAGGAGATAGCGTACTCCCCTACAGTTGATTCCCCTTGATTGAGGGTAAGCAGTGAGGCAGCTGCAGAGGATGATCGACCAGATTCCTTGAATACTGTATGGAAAGTCTCTAGAAATTGTGGCAAATCAGGGAATTCCAGACCCTCTCGTTCCAAGATGGGGTTTGCCCATGCCAGGGCTTTGCCAGAGAGGAGAAAAATAATAAAAGCGACCTTGGCCTCATCAAAGGGGAAGAGATGGGCACGTAACTTGAAGTAGATCGTACACTGGTTGACGAAGCCTCTACGGGTCTTAGGATCCAGTCGTAGCGAGGAGGTAGAGGCAATGAAATTGCAGACCCAGGACAGGCAGGAGGGATAGCAGGTGGTGGAGATGTGGAAGCAGTCAGAGGAGGTACAGAAGGAAGATCCAAATGGGTAATAATGGAGTTTACAGCCTGTAGCAGCTGATCCTTGCGTGGCCGGAGGTCACGCATGTCTGCTTGCATCATCTGGTCCACGGTTTTTGGTTGAGCAGTGGGATCCATGGCTATGGGGTATAAGGACCCACTAGGCAGCTCCTCCGTAGCGGAATAGCAGCTGGCCAAACAACAGTCAATGATAGTATTTAGGACAAGAGTACCTGGATAGAAGATTTGACAGACACTTGGCATAGCAGACACTTGGCATGGCAGACACTTGGCATGGCAGACACTTGGCGTCGCAGACACTTGGCGTGGCAGACACTTGGAACAAATGACACCTGGCACAGATAACACTTGGCACAGATGACACATGGCACAGATGATACTTGGCACAGAGGATCAACTCTACTTTGACACTAGACTTCACACTGGAACAAACACAACTATTGGATACAGGATACGGGAACACAGGATACGGGGTATAACTAAGGTACCATTTGCAATATAGAACATGGGCAGACACAACAACGTTCAGGCAAGGAGGAAGAGGGAAGAGTCCTTTTTATAATCCAGGGTGCATTAGGATTGAATAGGGATCATTTTACAGGTGCGCACGCTGGCCCTTTTAAGGCACCCTAAGATAGACAGTGGAGCAGTGCGGCCACGTATGCTGGCGTCTCCAAGGAGGGGGACGCCGGCTGGAGTTCATTGGTCTGCGATCTTGGCCGCTGGAGGGTAAGTGATGCCGGCTGTCCGCGACAACGGCCGTTACAGCCAATTGCTAGATTATCAGGTATTTTTCATCTAAATCTGCCATGAGGCTATGTTTGTTACACACCACATTATTAGGATTTCTGAACCATCAGGTTGCGCATTAAAGACATTTTACTGTATATTGTTGGTGTACAAGAAATACAGATTTATATTGATTTAATCGAACTCAGTTGGTCTATTATAAATCTGTCTTATTTTAAACCTGTGAATGTCTACCAACGCCATTTTTACAGCAGTCATAAGGGGCTTTTTTCTTGAATGTCACCTCGCCTTCTATGTGTGTAATGTAGAGAAGAAATGATAGCAGTTAGGCTCCACTCACTAGCACAGAGAAATTAGAATTAGAGATAGAGCCTTCACAGGGGAAAACTGCTAAATAATGCAGGATACAAGTTATATGATGGCCAGAAATAGTGTTATACCTCAAGTACACACATATATCAGCTTATTCTGAAAAGCCACCTGAAAGGTTAGGTACACTTAGGAGTTTATAATATCAGTTGTGCAGGGGGAGACAATTGTATGAGACTATTGAAGCTCTAAACATTAATGCAATATACAACCAACTTAATTATTTCATAATGAGTAATGCTCTTATGAACAGTAAAATAATGCTCGGAACACTTTAAATATTTCAAGATTTGAAGACATGAACGTAAAGGTGAAATGTTTCCAGTAACTGCATTAAATGGCAGACTGGGCAACATGAAGGAGAAATTGGCCAGACCCTGTGGCTATGCAATGCCATCAAAACAAGGCAATATTATCTCCTGTGGAGGCTGCACACATCTATCATTTCTGATGCATTCTGTATTCAGGAGTTGTCTTGAGCGAGCCTGTGATTTTATGAGCAGCAAGACCTGCAATACCTCACATTGTATTGACTCGAATTCTAGCTCACCAACGACAAGGAAGCACATATGACATGCTCAGTGCATTACATAGTTACATAGTTTGTATGGTTGAAAAAAGACACATGTCCGTCAAGTTCAACCAAGGGATGGAATAAAGGGAAGTGATGAAACAAAAATTGTATACATTGATATAGGAGCTGATATTTTTTAATTCTAGGAAATCAACTGAGACTTTTTTAAAACCATCTACTATTCCTGCTGTGACCAGCTCCTGCGGTGACTATTCCACAGATTTCCAGTTCTTACAGTAAAGAAGGCTTGTCGCCTCTGCAGATTTAACCTTTTTTGCTACAGACGACAGACGGAGGGAGTGCCCCCTTGTCTTTTGAGGGGATTTTACATAGAACAGGTTTTCACAATATTTTTTGTATGGGCCATTCATATATTTATATAAGTTAATCATGTCCCCCCTTAGTTGTCTCTTTTCAAGGCTAAATAGGTTTAATCTTTTTTTTAATCTTTCCTCATAACTTAGATTCTCCACGTCCCTTATCAGATTAGTTGCTCTACTTTGTATTTTTTCCAACTCCAGGGCATTCTTTCTATGAACTGGAGCCCAGAACTGAACTGCATATTACAGATGAGGCCTCACTAATGCTTTGTAAAGAGGTAATATTACATCCCTGTCCTGCGAGTCCATGCCTCTTTTAATACACGACAATATCTTGCTGGCCTTAGAAGCAGCTGATTGACATTGCATGCTGTTATTTAGTCTATGATCTACAAGAACACCCAGATCCTTCTCAACAAGTGACTCCCCCAGTATAGCTCCCTCTAGGACATATGATGCATGCAGATTGTTGGTACCCAGATGCATAACTTTAGATTTATCTACATTAAACCTCATTTGCCAAGTGGATGCCCAAACACTCAGTGTGTCCAAATCGACTTGTAATTTATGAACATCTTCCATAGACTGAACAATACTACATAGCTTGGTGTCACCTGTAAAAATAGAAACAGTGCTATTAATCCCATACTCTATATAATCCCCAACCACCAGGCCGCGGACCAATATCGGGCCACGGATCATTTGGTACCGGGCCATGGTATCTAGTATCTGCCCTGGTGGCCACAGGGAATTCCGGCCAAAAAAACACACCAAACTGTGGTGCAGTTTTTTGCCCGGAATGTCCGCTGCGGAAAACTGCTGAGCATTTAGCTAGGATGATGACCGCCTGTAATTGGCTGCAGCGGTGGTCATATGGGATGAAACGTCAACCCAGGAGGTCGGCCCTCTGACGTCATCCAGGCCGGCCTCCTGGGATGATGATTTATCCCATGCGACTTCCCAACCGTCCTGGATTCAGCGGGACAGTCCCGCATTCCGGGTGGTGTCCCACTGTCAATGGTATCTGTGTCTTCAGGACGCAGATACAGTTGAACCCAATTCTAAAGCAGTGAACCATCAGCTCCCTGCTTCAGAATTAGTTCAGAGTAGAGGAGCAGAGGGAGCTTCTCCGCTCACTGAGGACTCACAGGCACATATGAGCGGAATCCCCATTGCCGATGATCTGGCCGGGGATTCCGCTCCTAGAGGAAACTCCTGAGGTCACTGTCCATATATGGACATTGACGTCAGGGGCTCCTCCTGGAGCGGAATCCCCTGGCAGAGTCGGCAACGGGGATTCCGCTCAAGGAGTAGCCACTGACGTCACTGTCCATATATGGACAGTGACATCAAGGCTTCCCTCTAGGAGTGGAATCCCCAGCCCATGCTCTGGTTGGGGATTCCTCTCCTAGAGGAAGTGTCCACAGGGGAGTGGTGCTATCTTTAAGGGGGTGTGGCACTATCAACATGGAAAACTGTGGCACTATCTACAAGGGCACTGGCCCTTTATATGTGGGCACTGACACTAGGGTCAGCTTTTGGGGCATTATACTGTATAAGGGCAGCTAAGGGGCATTATAATGTATGGGGGCAGCTTTGGGGGCATTATGCTGTATGGGGGCATTAAGCTGTATGGGGCAGCTATGGTGCATTATACTATATTGGGCAGCTATGGGGACATTATACTGTATGGCGGCATCTGTGTGGGCATTATACTGTATGGGGGCATTACACTGTATGGGGCAGCTATGGGGGGGGGATTATGCTGCATGGGGGCAGCTATGGGGCATTATGATGTATGGGGCATCTGTGTTGGCTTTATACTGTATGGGTGCATTATACTGTATGATGGCAGCTATTTGGCATTATTCGTGTGGGAGGCACTATGGGAGCATGATACTATGTGGCCTGAACCAGGTGTGTATGGGCGAGAATTGGATGGGATTAGAGGCGTGGATTAAAAAAAAAAAAAAATTTGCCGGTACCCGCACTGCATCGTTAGTGTATGTTCACACGCACTATTTTCAGACGTAATTCCGGCGTTTTACGCCTCGAATTACGCCTGAAAAAAGTCTCCATTACGCCTACAAACATCTGCCCATTGCTTTCAATGGGTTTTACGATGTTCTGTTCCCACGAGGTGTTATTTTACGCGTCGCTGTCAAAATACGGCGCATAAAAAGACGCCCGCGAAAAAGAAGTGCATGTCACTTCTTGGGACGTACTTGGAGCCGTTTTTCATTGACTCCATTGAAAAACTGCTCCAATAACGTCCGTAAAATACGCCGCGAAAAACGCGAGTTGCTACAAAAACGTCTGAAAATCAGGAGCTGTTTTCGCCTGAAAACAGCTCCGTATTTTCAGACGTATTTTGCTAAGCCATGTGAACATACCCTTATACTTGAAAGTTGGGAGGTATGGTGACCGCCGCTGCATCGGTCACATTGGATGAAACGTCATCCCAGGAGGCCAGCCTGGAGGAAGAACACAGACGTCTGGGCAAGTATATATATATTTTTTTCTCAGTTGCGTTTTTGCAGCGGAATCGCTGCGATTCCTTCGCAATAAAAGCAACAACTGCTGTTTGTTCTGGGTTTTACCGCCCTATTGAATAAAATAGGGAAAACCCGCAACAAATAAGCAGCGTTTACGCAAATACAATTGACATGCTTCAGAATAAAACTCTGAGTTAGATACATTATCCCCTTTGAGGAAGCGAATATCGCGAAACGCGCGTCGGGGTCTACACACAGACTCCCAGGTCACCAGAGATTACTGTTATGGGTAAGATTATCAGAGCTATTAATGATAGGATAAATTATGCTGTAGAAACTACTCTTTGGATACTTATGTCCTTAGCCATTATAGTCTACACATAGATAACTAGCGTTACTTATGATAAGATACTGCCCTTTTTAGATGCCCCCTATACAGGGACTTTAATATAATATAAACCTGGCTAACCTGGTTTCTCTGTGTTCATATCATATAGAGTCTCTCCATTCATGTACCGTTTTAACGTGTTTGTTCTTATATGTATTTAATAAAATTTGTTATTCATTTTGCTATACATCTGGCTTTATACTCTGTTTCTTGTATGTATATATCTATTATGGAGTTGCCTTTGCATTATACAAGGGAGGTTGTTCCATAGGGACATTACCTAGCCCATTACTGTCTTTGCACTAGGAATTTATTAATTATTGTCTTGTAATATGTTGCATCTGTCTGTGGCAGGGTTAAACATGTATTGAACTATTTGGAAACAGATGGCTGAGAAATAATAAATTCTTAGAATCATCAGACAGTATGCAACCGAGGCTGATTTACCCAATCACATGTAGTCATACAAAGGGAGCCGACTTGCCTGCAGAACTCATTTCTATGGACTTATGAATTGCAGGTGGGGCCTGTAAAGATCTGAGGCTGAGAGATAAGCAGGTAATCAAGGGAAAACTCAAAAATCCTATCATTTGCCTGAGGTGGCATATAGAAAGCCCAGAATTCTCATTTATATCAGTTGTGTTCTGGACGTATTTGAGATACTGAAGCAGCACCTGCTGCACAATACAGAGGAGAGTCAGACAATGGCAGAAGCATCCGCAGACGATCACATAAAGCCGGCAGGAAGGAATGATGTTGCACTGACATGCTTTCATAATAAGGAACTATAAAGCAGTCATTGTGCGTGTGAATAATGATGATAAGAATAATAATCATTGTTGTTATCATTATCATATAATGGGATGCTTTCTGGCAACACAGAATTTAGGTTCATCCGAGGTGACCCCACATTTTTATATTCGGGAGCTGCATGTACAGTAATTCCCTAATATACTATGTGCATAGAGCCTGTATGGCAGCATACGTTGTCCCTGCAGATCTGTGTATGTATGATGTCATAAGATGCTTCAGTAAAAACCTCCGTAATACACCATGCATTTATGGCATTCTGTCTGAATTCGTGAGAAAAATCTGAGACACATGAAGGTACAGTATAGACCCCAAGCATTCATTTAGCAGCATATTACAGATCCGTACAACACAGATCCATAAAATGGTCATCTGCATGGGCTCTTATTCTTTTTATGAACAAATTGATAATGGATTAGGACAATGACAGAAATAGCAAATTCCCTACCATTGCCCTGCATGTCCACTTGCAGAATACAAGCTGCTATTTTTGACAGTCTAAATACTGCTGACCTCAGGGCAGCAGATACAAACTGTCATAAAACAGCCTGTCTTTGCTGATGAGCTAACAGGAAAACTGACCGCAATTTGATTTCCCCTCCTCTGCCCTCAATTCCCAATTCTATTTCCTAATATATGTGTACCTACACTTACATTTATAATGGACACATACATTATTCATTTATTTCCGGTTGCTTATGTATCATCCACATATTCCACAGCGCTGCACAGAGTGCCATCACATTCTGTGATATTAAAAAGTAAAAAACTATGTATCAAAAATGTTTCCTACAGTTGAAGATTTCACATTATTTATTATTTCATATTATATTGTTCAATATAATAACGCAAAACTAGGCAGTTGTAAATCATTATACTCAGGGTGGTAGTTCATAGCGGCAGATTGATCTTACTGTTATTCCTATAATTGTCATCATTATTACTAGTAGTCGTATAATAACTTAATTATATACAACACAGATATGTAGTGTATATTCTATCCCCAAGTAACCTCGTGCCTCCTTATGTCTTAAGGCAGAAGATTCAAAACTGCGGAAGATTGAGGTCTGAATAACAATAGCTGACATTCATTATCCTAAAGAATTGCAATGACCTTCAGTGTCTATAGACCTTTCCTGGCAGATGTTTCTTGCAGATTCCCTTGCCTGTCCTGAAGCTGTCTCCTATACCGAGCATTGATGGAGATGTGTCTGCAGATACCTGCTCCAAACATGCAAGCAATAAGGCAGGAAAATTAGACTATTTGTGCTTGTTATTTGCCAGATCATTTTTTTTCTCTCCTTTCTCCTCCTCCGCCACCGCTGCCTCCACCTCCTCCTCTCTGTTCCCTCGATGCTCCTGAGCATCCCTGTCTTCTAATGAGGTGGAGCTAATGCTGGCAGATATCTCTCCTAAGACCATAGAAAAGTGAACTTATTCAAAGCAATCTCTACTCCAGCAGACAAGAGTCTCGGCTATACACATCTCCGGTCTATTGGAAGGAAATACCTGGATCAAAACAAGCCATACACAAAGAGGAGACCTGCAAAGCTTGGGAGGTGGCTCAGCTCATACAAGAAGAGAGGCACCGCTGGTACTATTTATTATAGGAAGGATTCATGTCCCGTTATCCAGGAGCAAAACTTATTTTCCATCATGACATTGGAGATCATTGTATTGGAAATCTACAACAATGTAGAGAAGAGGCTCCAGGTGAACGCAGCATATTCTGAAAGGTAGATATTACCTGTATTTATGAGCATTGAACATGGACTGTATGAGCGCATTGCATGTATAGCGCTGCAGAATATGTTACCGCAATAGTGTATTTAAAGATATCTAGTCAACCGGCGCAATATTATAATAAGCCAAAATCAGCCATCAGGTTTGATCATGAATTTAAATCTAAATACAAAATAACAGATCTCTGATAGGTAATCTACACAACCCAAATACAATCTCAATGTGTCCAAATATTTCTGAAGACTTTATTATAATATGATTGTAATACAAGCCACATTAAATGTATTCAATGCCGGAATATTTCACTGTGATATATAACTAAGAAAACCCACATTAAATATGAGAATCTAAGTTTAATGTATTTAGTGTCTAAAATATTTCACGGTTAACCTGTAAGTGCTAACATATGGGTAAGGATAGATTGCACCCAAAGGTGCTCATGTCTTAAAACACTTCTTGCCGGCAGGGGATAGTCATACACTTCCTATCCTGTATCCTATAGATCAGCAATGTGTAATATCAGCTGTTCTATCTAGGTGGACAGACAATTACCTGCAGCTTTTAATATTAGGTGTTCTAATCTGTATGATGAATGGTCGATAACCTGCAGTGTGTTTCGTAATGTTTCTCTTCGCACACGTCATATACCATTCCTACACGATATGCACACTTGTGGTTAATGTTTGGTAAGGAACATGTCCTCCCTGCTCCATTTTTTTTTGGGCATCAGGACCATGACCATCAGGCCAGAAACATTTCTGTTGAGAGGATCATTGACCTCTATGAGGAGCAGATGTCTAGCACATAGTAATCACACTAGACATCTATGGTGCCACAAAATAACAGACCACGGATGTCCAAAGTATACAATTTTCACTATAAATTGCACCGAATAGAGGTCAATGGCTCGCTTGGGGGATCATTTTTGTCTCAATGGTCCTCCTTCTCTGCCCAGAACATAGGACGGAGCAAAGGCAACAACCCTTATAACACCAAATACAAGTATATACACGCAGACTGATATAGTGTCACACATGTTGTATACACTATAAACCCTCTGATAACTAATATATACATGAAATAGAATAGAAACTAATGAACTAACAAGTGGAGAGATGTATTAGTGGTGGAAAAATAATCCCATTTAAACAGAATACTAGTTTGGTGCAAATAGGTTTTTGCATTACTTAGTATATTGTAGCTTGATATTATGGCAGCTGCTTGATAACTGATCCTTGTGTTATGCACTGGGGACATCTTGGGTGTTCAATCATCAGCTAAATCTGACAGCGAGAAATTCTAGAGGGCATTAAGAACAGAGACGCTCATAACTCAGAGGTAGCTTGAACAAGGTAACCTGATTTACAGGTGATGGCATATTAAGACATATAAACGCTGCCTCTGACTATGCCAACCTGTCAAATGTGTTATTAGATGTCAGCATTTTATTAACTTAGAAGATTTGTGCAATTACAATTATCATGCAATTTTTCTAGAATAATCAACATGTTGATACAATGACTGCAATTCATAAATTTCATTCCGTACGCTCCCACAGCAACGACAAAGTACGCCCGTTCTCATGATCAGTGGGGGTCCCAGCGGTCAGACCCCCACCGATCTCATATTTATCACCTATCCTGTGGATAGGTGATAAATAATGATTATGGGAAAATCCCTTTAAACTACATCTGCAACCATGGAATGATATGTTTACATTGCAGTAATTTTACCAACATGTTGATTATTAGAGAAAAATTGTATAATAATTCTAGCAGTGCCAGAAAAGGTGCGTAAAGTCTTTTTTTGAAACCTGCGAAATTAGTTTTTGAATACGCAGCGCAATCGCAACAAATTTTGCAACTTTTGCCATTTGTTTTACGAAATCGTACTTTTTTATTGAACTCAAAGGAAAAATTCTGCAACAAGCACAGCCTTACCTCAACACATACCCACAGATCATGACATTATCCAAGTACTTCTGTGGCTATAGAAAGCATAAAACCATTATAGGAAATTGTTAATAAGGCTAAAGGGATTTTTGCAGTATAATGAGTGTTCAACATGTGATTTTGCAGCCCATGTGACTGCAAGATCGCTCTACAACTGTGTCAGATTCCATGCTGTAGTATACAAACCAAAGCAATGGAGAATTTTCCCTCCCTAGCAATGTTACAGCAAAGCTTGGTGGCTAAAAACTTCATTGGAACGCTCTGTCTTCTGGAACCTTGGTTCTGAACCTGTGGTACATGTACTTCAAGGGGTACATGCCATATCTCTAGACTGGGTACTCGGACTCTGCTCATGCTGTGCTTTTAGGCAGCACAGTATATGATCGTAGCCTTGAAGGTATTTTGATGTAATTTATACAAGGGGGTACTTGGCTTGGTAAACACTTTTCTATAAGGGTATGTTCACACGAGGGCGTCCGTAACGGCTGAAATTACGGGCATGTTCCAGCCTGAAAACATCCCCGTAATTTCAGCCGTAACTGCATGTGCAGGCGCTTGAACGCCGCGTCCATTACGGACGTAATTGGCGCTGCTATTCATTGGCGTCAATGAATAACGGCTCCAATTACGGCCAAAGAAGTGACAGGTCACTTCTTTGACGCGTGCGTCTATTTACGCGCGTCTTTTGACAGCGGCGCGTAAATTACGCCTCGTGTGAACAGACAAACGTCTGCCCATTGCTTTCAATGGGCAGATGTTTGTCAACGCTATTGAGGCGCTATTTTCGGACGTAATTCGGGGCAAAAACGTCCGTAATTAGTGCGTGTGAACATACCCTAACACATAGGTACACAGGAAAAGTATTTGATGTATGATTATGATTAGTATACTAAGTAGATCATGTCCGTCTAATATAATTCTCTTAGGGTACAGTCACACAAGGCAGTTTTGTTGCAGACATTTATGCGACTGTTGCTTATCTCTCAATAGAATCCATGCACGTGCTGCTGAAACAACCCCACTTAGATGTATGGAATGGATTTCACACGATGAAATTTCTGTAACTATTCTGCTTTGTGTGAACAGTATTTGTCTTTATGTAGCTCTGCAATCTCTACATTGCCAATATACCTGAAGAAGTGCTCTCTCCTAACATATAAAAAAAATATTTTTACATGGACTATACCAATGTTTTGTACATGGAACCTGAATATATATATATATATAGAGAGAGAGAGAGAGAGAGAGATACATATATATATTCAGGTTCCATGTACAAAACATTGGTATAGTCCATGTAAAAATAATTTTTATATATATATATATATATATATATATATATATATATATATATACACATTTCATGGTCACTTTATTTAAACATCTAATTGGCCAATCACGTGGCAGTACATAAATGCATAACAACATGGAGTCATGGGAAAGAGGTTCAGTTGGTTCCAGACCGATCATGAGGTTGGCAGAATGAGGGTGAAATGGGATTTCTGTTGGTATGCATATGGGGGTCTGGTTGTTGTCTGAGAAACTATTAATCTCCTGAGATTTTCACGTACAACCAATTCTAGAGTTGGTGAATGGTGCACAAAATAAAAACCTTACAGGTCATAAACACCTTTTTAAAGGGAGAATGGCGCAAGTTGAAAAGAAGGCAGTAACTCCAGAAGACCATGTGTTACAACAGTGGGCTGTATGAGAGCATCTCTGAATGAACGACGGACATGCAGCAGCAGACCATAAGGCCACGTTCACACGTGGCAGAATTTTTCCGCTGCAAATGTTGGTGCAGATTCGGGGCAATTATGCAACGAATCTGCACCAACACTTGCATATTTGACAGGTAATTCGTACGTTGCAGATATCACAGTGGACTTGCCACAGATTTCCGTTTTTGCATTGCAGAGGCTGAAATCCGCAGTGAAATTCCGCTGCTTCTCTGCAACATAATGAGCATGCTGCGGAGGGGAAATTCTGCACCGCAGCCTATGGTCCGCACAGTTATTTTCCGCAACGTCTGAACTAAGTCTACTAAAAATGGATAGAAACAAATATAAAAACCGGCTGCTGCTGAATTCCACTGCGGACTGTCCGCAGTGGAATTCAACAGCAATTCTGCCACGTCTGAACGTGGCCTAAAGGGTCAGGTTCAACTACTGTTAGCTTAGAACAGGAAACTGATGCTGCCATGGCCATAGATGAATTTACTAATGAAAATATTACTCAGTTTGAAGAATCTCAATTTTTGCTGCACCGTGCAGGGTCATGTTTGGCAAAAAACAAACAAACACACGGATGCATTCTCCTCTGTGTTAAATGTTAATTCTGGTCTCTGGTGGTGGAATCATGTGGGAACTGTTTCTTTGGCACACATTAGATCTCTTAGTTGAGTAAGACTACATTCACACGTTTCGTATTTTGCTGCGGAAAATACGCAACAAAACCGCAGCAAATCGCGCATTTTTCAATGCATGTTTCGGTGCGTTTTTTACGTTTTGATGCATTTTTTCATGCTGCGGGCTTTGGTGCGATTTTCCACAGCACTAGGCAGATACATTTCGCAAGCGGAAACGCAAGATAAATTGACATGCTGCGGATTCTAAAAGACGCACCGCAGGTCAATTTCGGTCCTGAAAAATACTGCAGCGTGTACATGAGTTTTCCTGGAATCTCATTGACTATGCTGGTAGTGTATTATGATGCGGATTCGTGTGCATTGAGTTTAAGGGTATGTGCACACGAGGTCATTACGTCCGTAATTGACGGACGTATTTAGGCCGCAAGTACCGGACCGAACACACTGCAGGGAGCCGGGCTCCTAGCATCATAGTTATGTACGACGCTAGGATTCCCTGCCTCGCTGCCGGACAACTGTCTCGTACTGAAAACATGATTACAGTACGGGACAGTTGTCCGGCAGAGAGGCAGGGACTCCTAGCGTCGTACATAACTATGATGCTAGGACCCCGGCTCCCTGCAGAGTGTTCGGTCCGGTACTTGCGGCCGAAATACGTCCGTCAATTACGGACGTAATGACCTCTTGTGCACATACCCTAAGGGTGCAATCATACGCGGAAGATTTTGCTGCAGAAATTTTCTGCGACTAAGAATTTGTTCCATTTATCTAATTGGGATCATTTCTGAAGCAGGTGCATCGATTTCTGCAAGATCAATTTAGATTAAAGGAACTGATTTTCCGCCGCAGAAGATTTCTGCAACAAAATCTGCCGCGTGTGACTGCACCCTAAGGCCTCGTGAACACTGCTGTAGTCGTGTGCACGATCCGTGATTACGGCACGGACGGCTGCGGAGTGTCATCCACAGGCCATCCACAATTGACTTTTAGCAGCCCGGACCGCAAATGCGGCCCGTAAAATATGTTATACTATTTTTGTGCGGTCTGGGCTCCCAGCCAGTGTACGTTCCGTGGAAACCACGGTCGTGTGCATGGGCCCTTTAAAAATAAATGGGTCTGCAATTCATCTGCATTTTTGCGGATAAACTGCGGACGCAAAAACACGGTCGTGTGCATGAGGACTAAGGCCTTATTTACACGAACGCTGTTTTTCACGTCCGAGGTGCATCCGTGCTCAGCGCTGCAGGACGCGATGTCACCCATCCCCCATAGTTGACAATCCATGGAGGGATGCGTGATGCACAAAAAGAACGGACATGTCCTATTTTCGCACGGACCCTTCACACGGTCCGTTGAAACAACGGCTGTGTGACCGGCCACATTGAATTACATAGGTCCGTGGGACGGCCGCTGTCTCAACGGCCGTTCCACGGACGTTTAACACGTTCGTGTAAATAAGGCCTAAATGACATAGCCTTCCCGAGTATTCTGGCTCATCACATGCATCCCTTTATAGTTTTAATCTATTCATCTGCTTACAGCTAGTTCTAGCGTCATCTCGAGCTAATTCCATAAAAATGACAAAGAGCTCAGTGCACTGCAGTATCCTGAACAGACACCAGATCTCAATCCAATAGTGCACCTTTGGGATGTGGTGGGATCAGAGTTACACAGCATGAATGTGCAGTCGACATGTCCGCAGACACTGCATGATGCTATCAGGTTGATATGTTACAGAATGTAGGTATATTTCCAGCACCTTAAATCCATGTCAAAAACAGTCCTACCCTGTGCTAGGAAAGTCTACCTAATGAAGTGGGCACTGAGTGTATGTATAGTGTATGTTTGAGGGTATGTTCCCACGGCCTATTTCCAAACGTAATTCGGGCATTTTACGCCTCGAATTACGCCTGAAAAAACTGCTCCATTACGCCTACAAACATCTGCCCATTGCTTTCAATGGGTTTTACAATGTTCTGTTCCCACGAGCTGACAAAAGACGACGCGTAAAAAGACGCCCGCGTCAAAGTAGTGCATGTCACTTCTTGGGACGTTTTTGGAGACGTTTTTCATTGACTCTATTGAAAAACAGCTCCAATAACGTCCGTAAAATACGCAGCGAAAAACGTGAGTAGTTACAAAAATGTCTGAAAATCAGGAGCGGTTTTCAGGCGAAAACAGCTCCGTAATTTTAGACGTATTTTACTACTGCGTGTGAACATACCCTATGTGAGAGTGTAACTGTCAAATTTGTCATTTAGTGGTGTTTTACACTATTTATAAACTGGATTAACAAGTCTGACCACATAATTCGTATAAAAATTTGGCCACTTAAATCGACAGGTGCGATCCGCTGCTGGGGTGGAATGTTTGCTGCAAGGTAGGGACATAACTATCTGCATAGAACTCAATGTATTATTATAGGAGACAATGTAAAGTGAGCACTATGTATATAGTCTATTTTAGCAATTTCTTGCAAATATATTTATCTTTTTAGGGCAGAAGTGTTAATGCATTGTGGTAACTCAGATTACTGTATTTCCTCGACTATTGGGCATTTTTTTTTAATCCATTGGTTTTTGACCTCCACATGTTATCTCTAGCCTCTCCAAATTAATTTCAAACTCATGCCTAAAACTTCTAGCGCTATTACACCCATGTATAGACCCTGAAAACTCCAGAACATGTGAAGATCCTAGATTATAATCCACTTTGGGACTATTTTAATCCCATGTCAAACCAGGGGACAATAAAATGGATTGACATTGTCACAACAAACTCATGTAACATATTTGCATGTTATGTACCTTCCTTCTATGTTTCCCTACGTCATGGTCAGGCCTCAGAAAAAGGAATATGGGGCGTAACTAGTGGGGCTGCAGAGGTAGTAGTCATACCGGGCCCTGGTGTCTAAGGAGGCCCAACAGTCCTTCTACCACCTAAAATGACACATCAGTATTGTAAATGTCACATAGTAGGTGAGGCCCTGTTTTAGATCTTGCATTAGGGCCCAGGAACTTCAAGTTACGCCTCTAGCTTTGTGTAAACTAAGGGTGGAGTCTAAGGGACCCCTCATGAGGGGTATGGATTTTGCACAGGCAATTCCCAGGTCATGTGCCCTGAGTAGTTTCTAAAAGCAACCTCCGACAGCTTGTTGCCAAAATTGATAGGAACAGAAGCATGGTTGTCCAAATCCAAGATCAGGGCTGCCAGAGTTCATGCAATATGACATAGATAGATAAAGGCCAGGACAGGCAGTGATCAAAAGGCAGATTCAAGCAACGGTCAGGATCACATCCAAAATAGCAAACAATAAACACTTATACAAATTAACAAGAACCAAGGAACCTTATTGCTTGGGCATAGTGTGGCAGGTTTAAATAACCATAGGCTGAGCACCAATAGTTGACATGTGCCTGTCCCTTTAAGATATTGCACGGTGCATGCTGCTTTGGACAGAATAGCCGCATTGAGGCAAGGAAGAGGACATTGGCTGCACAGATAGGTGCCAAGGCCCAATCCCCTTATGCCTTAAATATCATCCATTCATCTTTTTGTTAAATTGAATTGAATAGGTTAGAGAGGAAAAATACCCTGTTCATGACAGTCTTAGCTTTTCTGGACATACAGGGGAGAATTTATTAAGACTGGCGATTTATATGCCAGTCCTAATATTAAAAATGCCTCTTAATAAATTAGGTGCATTTCTGGCTGTCCGTGCGCTACAAAATCAAATATATGAAAGCTATGAGCTGGCGTAAATTTGTGCTATAAATGACGCCATATTTTAAAGCGGCCTAAAAATCAAATGGTTGCAAAAAAATTTCGCTAAAACTTTGCACAAAAATTGTGACTTTACTATACCAGAAAACTGGCGTAAAGTGTTCAAAAGTTTCCCCCCATAGTACTTGTAGCGATACACACAGGTAACTTCTTACATGTTCTGCGACTTCTGTGCAAGCTCACCAACCCCTCCACTGAACTTTCCTCAATTCTAAAATGTAGTAGAAATACAAAATAAATTCACAATCTTGCTGTCAGAACTGTAGCTAAACTTTCCTTAACCTGGGGAAAAGATTCAGTTCCGCACCTTAGCCCTATATCTGAATACTGGGGCTGGCATGCCCCTTACACTCAGCACCAGGGGCACATGCCCTGCTAGCCAGACATAAAGCAGAGAAGCATGTCTAAGGGTATGTTCACACAAGGTCATTACGTCCGTAATTGACGGACGTATTTCGGCCGCAAGTACCGGACCGAACACAGTGCAGGGAGCCGGGCTCCTAGCATCATACTTATGTACGATGCTAGGAGTCCCTGCCTCGCTGCAGGACAACTGTCCCATACTGAAAACATGATTACAGTACGGGACAGTTGTCCGGCAGCGAGTCAGGGACTCCTAGCGTCGTACATAACTATGATGCTAGGAGCCCGGCTCCCTGCACTGTGTTCGGTCCGGTACTTGCGGCCGAAATACGTCTGTCAATTACGGACGTAATGACCTCGTGTGAACATACCCTCACTGGTCTAGTAAGTTGTGCCAGAATTATCATGCCATGTGTGCCATTTTGATTAATTAGTTGCAATTTGAATCATTATTGCCATCTGGTAAATTCATTCATCCTATTGATAAATATCTGCCATTTTTGAAAATAAAATTTCAAGCTTCAATAAATTATTAAATTATGTTAATGCCTATTGTTTATCATTCAAGCCCATTCATCTGTATCCTATTGTACCCTACAGGGGGTCATTAGTTAAGGATTGTGAGATGACTGGAATCTTCCTTTAATTACCTCCTGCTACTCATCAGCAATTACAGTTTTCGATTGATTTTCTGCAGACCTTTAGAAATGTTTATTGCTGAATTATAATATCAGAAGGTCTAACAGCAGGCTTTTCTTTCTCCTTCTGTGCTGCACAAATATGCAAATGTTCAAGGGTGAGAACTTACATAGATTACATGGAATACACAAATAATAAAATGTTCTTAAACTGGAACATTGTGCCGCAGCTGATATCCTGTCTAAAGGCGTTGTTTGGAATTAGAGATAAGGGTCTATTTTTTTTACAGGATAGTTGATAAATGTCTGATTGCTAGGGGCCTTACCGCTGGGACCCAAACCAATCAATAGAACAGGGGTACCGAGCAATCCATCCCCCACCCTCTCGTTTCTCCTCACTACACAACTGCAGTAAATAGGAGTTTGAATGGAGTGGTGGTCACGCATGTGCCCTGACAATCCATTCAATGTCTATGGGGCCAAAGGAAACAGCCCATCACTGTACTCAGCTGTTTCCATCAGTTGGTTGGTCTATGCTGTTCAATGATGTTTTCGCCTTCCTCTGGATCAACTGGGATTTGTAAGCATAAAGTTTTGGAATTGGAACTTTAGTCAACTTTTTATAATTAAGCAGTATAGATTTTTTGAGTTACTGAAACTCATCAAAGTAGCTAAAATGCAGAAAGGACTAAGGGCGTATTCACACAGTGCAGTTTTGCCCAAACTGCAAAAACACGTGTTCTTACCGCGATTTGCAGTGGGTTTTACAGTTAGCATGTTATCCGCCGTAAATTGAGATTAAAATGCGTGCGTTTTTTCAGTGCAGTTTAAATATCATGGTCTAAATTAAAGAAGCACTCCCACAAATTTTTTTATTCTCTGGCCCTGTAAAGAATCTGCCAGACACAACTTCTGTGTCGACGCCCATAGGTAATCAGTCTGCACCTGCTTCTAGGTCTGTGAGACTGACTCCATCTTCCACCACCCAGGATGGCAGGCTTAGGAGTGGGAGAGCCTATCACAGCCTGGCCAGATGGAGCTAGCTCCAGCCCTCTGTCTATTTATACCTGCCTTTCCTGTTCCTCCTTTGCTTGTGATTCTTCTCTGTTTGTTTCCTGGCCCTGCTGCAGCTTCTTGAACTACTGATCCTCTGCTTGTGATTGACCTTGGCTTTTCTGACCACTCTTCTGCTCTGCGTTTTTGTACCTCGCTCATCTCCTGGTTTGACTCGGCTCGTTCACCTCGCTTGTTGCTCACGGTGTTCCCGTGGGCAACTTCCCCATTTCCCTGGCTTCTTTGTACCCTTGTCTGTTTGTCTGTCGTGCACCTATTGAGTGTAGGGACCGTCGCCCAGTTGTACCCCGTCGCCTAGGGCGGGTCGTTGCAAGTAGGCAGGGGCTGAGTGGCGGGTAGATTAGGGCTCACTTGTCTGTTTCCCTACCCCGACATTACAGGCCCATTGGAAAGGCACATTACGTAAATTGTGGTGAGGGTATTTTTCTTACCGATGGCTGTATTTGTGAGTTATCCCCTCCCTTCCGGTCCTCAGCTGTGTCATGTGACCAGAAATAGGACTCTCCAACTGCCACAGCGTCTCATGTGTGGACAGGAAGTCAGATTCTCCATTCATTCCTATAAGGCCAGATTCACACAAATGTGGAGAATCTCGGGCGTGAAAAATGTGACGTGTTTTAACAGCCGTCACACGGACGTACTTTACGTTTGTCTGAATTTGGCCTAAGGCTGGGTTCACACAACCTATTTTCAGACGTAAACGAGGCGTATTATGCCTCGTTTTACGTCTGAAAATAGGGGTACAATACGTCGGCAAACATCTGCCCATTCATTTGAATGGGTTTGCCGACGTATTGTGCAGACGACCTGTAATTTACGCGTCGTCGTTTGACAGCTGTCAAACGACGATGCGTAAATTGTCTGCCTCGGCAAAGAAGTGCAGGGCACTTCTTTGCTACGTAATTTGAGCTGTTCTTCATTGAACTCAATGAAGAGCAGCTCAAGATATACGAGCGTCACAGACGCCTCGTATATTACGAGGAGCTGCTTTTACGGCTGAAACGACGCAGCTGTTTTCTTATGAAAACAGGCTGTAATTTCAGCCGTAAATGACAGCTAGCGTGTGAACATACTCTTAGACTCACATCGAGGCTGTAATCAATAGCGAAACTAACTTCTTGTCCACACGAGACGCTGTGGCAGTTGGAGAGTCTTATTGTGGGTCACATGACACCGCTGAGGACCACAAGGGAGTGGATAACTCAAAAATACAGCCACCGGTAAGAATATTACCTCCACCACAATTTACATAATGTGCCTCTCTAATGGGCCAGAGAATAAAAAATTGTGTACTCCTTTAAATAGATACGCATGACAAGGTGATTCACGTCCATGTGCTGTGTGTTGAAAAAAAATACACAGCACACGGAGCCATAGATTTCAATGGAGCCATTCAGACATGCGGAGGTTTTCAAGCAACGAGTGTCCGTTGAAGTCAATGGATGCGTGAAAACCACGGACAGCATACGGATGCACATCTGCATAAATTACATAGTAATGCAGAGAAAAAAAAACGCAGCGTTTTTTACGCACGCAAATCGGACACGTTCGTCTGAATGGTCTTGTCCACACGTACCGGAATTGCTGCGTATTTTCTGTCCGGAATTGCGGACGGAAAATATGCAGCAGAATACAGTAGCAGCAAAGTGGGTGAGATTTAACAAATCTCATTCCGCAGGAGAATGTCTGCTAGTTTTAACGGAAATGCTGCAGAGATTTTCTACAACAATTCTGTAACGCGTGGACAAACCGACACTTTACCGGGCTAAAGTTCAGACACATGGACCCTTCCTTATCTGTCTTTAGGGTGCAGTCACACATGGCAGATTTTCTTGCAGAAATTTTCTAGGACTAAAAATCAGTTCCAATTATCTGAAAGGAACTTGCAGAAATCCATGCACCTGCTGCAGAAACAACCACATCCAGATGAATGAAACTGATTTTCAGTCGCAGAAAATGTTGGCAACCAAATCTGCCTTGTGTGGCTGCACCCTTATTTAGACTGCTCTGTTCTGATGTGCCAAAAACAAATAAATGTGATAAATATATGTTAGCTGCCAGTGGTTTATTGTATGTGAATTAATTTTGTATTGCATTCATATTTTTTTGTTAGAATAGTCATGTAATATTTGTCTTTTAAAACCTTCAAGGGCTATTCCCATCACAGGAAGTGATGCCATATCGATAGGATATGCCATCACTTTCTGATTAGTGGGAGTCTAAGGGTATGTTCACACGGCCTATTTACGGACGTATATCGGGCGTTTTTGCCCCGAACTACGTCCGAAAATAGCGCCTCAATAGCGCTGACAAACATCTGCCCATTGAAAGCAATGGGCAGACGTTTGTCTGTTCACACGAGGCGTATATTTACACGCCGCTGTCAAATGACGGCGCGTAAATGGACGCCCGCGTCAAAGAAGTGACCTGTCACTTCTTTGGCCGTAATTGGAGCCGTTATTCATTGACTCCAATGAATAGCAGCGCTAATTACGCCCGTAATTGACGCGGCTCTCAAGTGCCTGCACATGCCGTTACGGCTGAAATTACGGGGATGTTTTCAGGCTGAAACATCCCCGTAATTTCAGCCGTAACGGACGCCCTCGTGTGAACATACCCTTAGGCCCCATGTACACGACCATAAAATCGCCCATAATTACGGACCTATTCATTTCTATGGCCAACGGACACCTTCCCGTATACTTACGGAAAGGTGTCCGTGCCGTAGAAACTTTCCAAAAAAAAAATAGGACATGTCCTATTCTTTTATTTTACGGACCATTCTCCAATACTTTATAATGGGAGCACGGCCCGTAAATGCGGATGGCTGTCTGCAGCCGTCCGTGCCCGCAATTACGGGTCAGAATTACGGCCACGGTCGTGTGCATGGTGTCTAACTGCTAGAATGTCAACTGATCCTTAGGGTATGTTCACACGGCAGCGTCCGTTACGGTTGAAATTACGGTACTGTTTTCAGGAGAAAACAGCTCTGTAATTTCAGCCGTAATGGCATGTTGAGGCGCTTTTCGCTGCGTCCCTTACGGACGTAAATGGAGCTATTTTTCCATGGAGTCCATGTAAAACGGCTCCATTTACGTCTGAAGAAGTGACAGGCACTTCTTTGACGTGGGCGTCTTTTTTACGCCCCGCCTTTTGACAGCGGGGCGTAAAAAAAATGACCGTCGGAACAGAACATCGTAAGACCCATTCAAATGAATGGGCAGATGTTTGCCGACGCTATCGAGCCGCATTTTCGGACGTAAATCGAGGCGGAAAACGCCCGAATTACGTCCGTAAATAAGCCGTGTGAACATACCCTTAGACTGAAGGGGACGCAGCGCTGCTTTAGTGCGGCAACCCTTCACTCTTTTCCCACTCAGCCACTCTCCTGGTAACATGACTGTGAGGGGACGCTGAAACAGCCCTGCAGCCCCTAATATCTCCTAGCATTTAGATCCCCACAGATCAGAAAGTGATGGCATAGCCTAGCGACATGCCATCAATTTCTGTGAAAGGAATAACCCTTTAACCCATGCCAGATATTTGACGTTTACTTACATCATAGCCGGGAAGGTGAAGTATGGAGGGGGCCCACAGGTTTAACCCGTTCCATATTACACGGGTGTCGGCCGACACTTTGATGTAACGAGTGGGATCCCGCATGTTTAACCCTTTTAGATGTTGCGTCAATAGCGACCGCGGCATCTAAGCCGTTAGAATGAGGAGGGTGGCCCATGTCTGCCATATAATAAAGGCCCCAGGTCTGCCATCTTTGTACTCCTATTAAGCCCTGCCTCCAGCAATAAAAAGTGATCAAAATGTACCCCAAAATGGTACCAATAGCAACTACAGTTCGCCCCGCAAAAAAATATCTCTGACACCGCGCAAACGATTGATAAATAACAGTTATGGCTTTCAGAATGTGGCGACACAATACTATTTTTTTTTAAGGAATTTTTTTTCTTGTAAAAGTAGTAAAACAAAAAAACTTTATCAATTTGGTATTGCCGCAGTAATATTAATCTACAGAACAGAGTTAACATGTCATTTTCATTGCACAGTGAACGCAAGATTTTGCTTTCCAGTTTCCCAGTACATTATATGGTACATTAAATGGTGCCATGATAAACTACAACTCGTCCCGTAAAAAACAATCCATCATACGGTTTATTGATAGAAAAATATAAAAGTTATGGCTTTTGGAACGTGGGGAGGAAAAAGCGAAAATGAAAATCCGAAAAATGGCTGCAGCGGAAATAGGTTAATACCCATACTGGTCATGGTGAACATGCGTGGTTTGAGCCTAGCCTTACAAATACACCGCATTCCAAATTATTATGCAAATGTTATTTTTCGCTGATTTTCCTAAATAGTCGATGCAAATGACAGTCGGTATAATCTTCAAGCCATCAACCGTTGGAGTATAATGCGAATTTTATTGAACAAATCTCCTAATGATAACAGATTTTTTTTTAGAAGTAAAAAACTCAAAATGCACTGTTTCAAATTATTATGCACAACAGAGATCAAAACATTTTAAAGGTTGTAAAGAGAACTAAAATGGTAATTTGTTGAATTTGCAGCATCAGGAGGCCATATTTACAGAAATCAAAAGCTCTATCAATCAAAAAAAAACTTAGCAGACCAAGTTACATGTTAACATAGGACCCCTTCTTTGATATCACTCACCTTCACAATTCTTGCATCCATTGAATTTGTGAGTATTTGGACAGTTTCTGCTTGAATATCTTTGCAGGTTGTCAGAATAGCCTCCCAGAGCTTCTGTTTTGATGTGTACTGCCTCCCACCCTCATAGATATTTTTCTTGAGGATGCTCCAAAGGTTCTCAATAGGGTTGAGGTCAGGGGAACATGGGGGCCACACCATGAGTTTCTCTCCTTTTATGCCCATAGCAGCCAATGACACCGAGGTATTCTTTGCAGCATGAGATGGTGCATTGTCATGCATGAAGATAATTTTGCTATGGAAGGCAAGGTTCATCTTTTTGTACCACGGAAGAAAGTGGTCAGTCATAAACGCTACATACTTTGCAGAGGTCATTTTCACACCATCAGGGACCCTAAAGGGGCCTACCAGCTCTCTCCCCATGATTCCAGCCCAAAACATGACTCTGCCACCTCCTTGCTGACGTTGCAGACTTGTTGGGACATGGTGGCCATTCACCAACCATCCACTACTCCATCCATCTGGACCATCCAGGGTTGCACGGCACCCACACGGTTTGAAAATTAGTCTTCATTTATTTCTTAGCCCACTGCAACCATTTCTACTTGTGAGCATTATTTAGGGGTAGCCGAATAATAGCTTTATGCACACTTGCAAACCTCTGGGGGATCCTACACCTTGAGGTTCGCGGGATTCCAGAGGCACCAGCGGCTTCAAATACCTGTTTGCTGCTTTGCAATGGCATTTTAGCAGCTGCTCTCCTAATCCTATTAATTTGTCTGGCAGAAACCTTCCTCATTATGCCTTTATCTGAACGAACCCGTCTGTGCTTTGAATCAGCCACAAATCTTTTCACAGTACGATAATCACGCCTAAGTTTTCTTGAAATATCCAATGTTTTCATACCTTGTCCAAGGTATTGCACTATTTCACGCTTTTCGGCAGCAGAGAGATCCTTTTTCTTTCCCATATTGCTTGAAACCTGTGGCCTGCTTAATAATGTGGAACGTCCTTCTTAAGTAGTTTTCCTTTGATTGGGCACACCTGGCAAACTAATTATCACAGGTGTCTGAGATTGATTACAATGATCTAAAGAGCCCTAAGACACAATACCATCCATGAGTTTAATTGAAAAACGAATAATTAATTGTTTATGACACTTAAATCCAATGTGCATAATAATTTGGAACACGGTGTATACTGAAGTTCAGGTGCAGTTGTTATTAGATATTTATATAGAATATATTGATAGATGTAGCAGAACCAAACTTGTTATTTTAGAGTTTCTTTTGTTCATCATTCTCAACTACTGGGTCCTAATTTTACAGTAAATTTGCCTGCAATCCTATGGAAGAGCACAGATAACACGTGATACCACAATGAGTACTATAGATAGAAAATAAAAATAAGAAATTAATTCAGAGCACATTAATGCAGGATGTCTGAATTTCTACAATAAAATGTCTTGAAGAACACATTTACATTCATGAATGGCATACTAAGACCATATTAATTAAAGAGGTTGTCTTATTTAGAAAGCCCATTATCATATACCCTCTTAGGGGATTCAGAGTTAATAATGGGGATCCGCTGTTCAGAATCTTTATCTCATGGCCGAAGTGGAGAGCGGCTACAAAGATAGGGGTTCGCTCTCGAGGACATGTCCAGTATTAGACAACCCATTCATATTAATGGACACTGTGTAATGCTAATTTTTCCCTGTGGTAGTGCTGCATTTTATCACGCAAATTACAGCGGATTGCTTGGGTTCCTACCAGGGGGACCTTTTGTGATCAGTATATTGTCCTGGGACCCTTTTCAACTAGTAGGGATTGTTCAAAGTGGACAACCCCTTTAAGCACAGAGGTGTGTATATATGGGCTAGCTCAGAAAATCAGATTAAATGACCAATGAAAAATTGAGTTAGTCCACGGACAATACTGACTCATAGGTCAGACGAACACTTGAGTTGGAAACTTGGATCAAATTCAAGTAAAGACCATGAACCAAACAAGGAATACAATTTATAACAAATTATATTGATCATAGGAGAAAGTTAAGTCAGGGCACCCTGCTGTGTATTATGTCATAATTTCAGTCTGACAGAAGGGATTATGTCATCAGTTCTGGAATGATGACATGACTTGCCTTACTATCACAAAGGTGAAGTCCGAATTTACATTTTCTTTTTATAAATAGGCAGTCTTCTCAGACACAACTGTGTTACTATGACGGGAATGAGACATGTCTTCTATTCCACAAATGCGCAGCATCCTCCCCATATTTCACCCTTGATCATCCCTTTCCTGAAGACAAAACTGTGACTTTCCATTCTATCTGATATTTACACACTATGACAGGCTTCTTCAATGCTTATATAGTGTGCTGTCATTTTAATATATATATATATATATATATATATATATATATATATATATATATATATATATATATATATATATATATACAGGGTGGGCCATTTATATGGATACACCTAAATAAAATGGGAATGGTTGGTGATATTAACTTCCTGTTTGTGGCACATTAGTATATGGGAGGGGGGAAACTTTTCAAGCTGGGTGTTGACCATGGCGGCCATTTTGAAGTCGGCCATTTTGTATCCAACTTTAGTTTTTTCAATGGGAAGAGGGTCATGTGACATATCAAACTTATCGAGAATTTCACAAGAAAAACAATGGAGTGCTTGGTTTTAATGTTACTTTATTCTTTCATGAGTTATTTATGTCATTATTGGTGTCAGGTCCGAGCATTCCTAGATGAACAGTTTCCTGGAAAGTGGATTGGTCATCGTGGGCCAGTTGACCCCCTTAGACTTTTATCTTTGGGGTCATCTGAAGGCAATTGTCTATGCTGTGAAGATACATGATGTGCAGCAACTGAAACTACGGATACTGGAAGCCTGTGCTAGCATTTCTTCTGCGGTGTTGCTATCAGTGTGTGAAGAGTGGGAGAAGAGGGTTGCATTGACAATCCAACACAATGGGCAGCACTTTGAAAACATTTTATAAGTGGTCAGAAACTTGTAAATAACTCATTAAAGAATAAAAGTAACGTTAAAACCAAGCACACCATTGTTTTTCTTGTGAAATTCTCGATAAGTTTGATGTGTCACATGACCCTCTTCCCATTGAAAAAACTAAAGTTGGATACAAAGTGGCCGACTTCAAAATGGCCGCCATGGTCAACACCCAGCTTGAAAAGTTTCCCCCCTCCCATATACTAATGTGCCACAAACAGGAAGTTAATATCACCAACCATTCCCATTTTATTTAGGTGTATCCATATAAATGGCCCACCCTGTATATAGCTTTGTTGCTCATCTTTGGAGCTCGAGCTTCATAACTAGTCAATAGCTGAGAATCAAAGCTTCAAAGAGCTCTTAGCTTTTGATGAGATTCTCTCTGTATTCCCTGTAAACTCTGCCCTCTAATCACACACATACAGTCCCCGAACCTGAGCTGCAACGTGCTCAGTCATTGATTTACTCACAATCCCCAAGTGACTCCTGAAGTTATTCTGTGAAGAATATTAAATGAGAGCATAGAACAAACATAGCGTCTCAGATCAACGAGAAAGCCGATAGCAAAACGGACACTAGGAACACAATATATGCTTAGAGGTAGCGAAACGCATTGTGGTCTACATGAACAAAGTGTAACCTTACATTCATTTCTTCAAGACAATTCATATATGTATCTTAAGGGTATATTTACATTTTCTGAAAATCTGCAGCATAAATCAGGGACGGAAACTCGGATTTTCGCCGCAGATGTGCCAGCGGACCTGCATGTGTATTAGCCTAATTGTATTGAATGGCGCTAATCTGTGGCTTTTTTATGCGGAATCCGCTGCAGTAATGAACATGCTGTGGATTTTTTCCATGCTGATTTTTTTCCGGGTCATGTTAATGGAGTTACAAAGACCCCATTTACTTGCATTGGATGTGGAATGTCAGCAGATTTGTTGCGGATTTAGGCACAGACTGCGCATCCAAATCCTCATGAAATCCTTAACGTCTGAACATTGATTAAAAGTATTACAAATACCTTAGAAATGTAGCAATAAATGACAATAAATACAAAAAGTATGGATCACAAGACATCGTATTATGTTCACCTACTTAAAGAGGCTCTGTCACCCCATTATAAGTGCCCTATCTCCTACATAATCTGATCGGCGCTGTAATGTAGATAACAACAGTGGTTTTTATTTTGAAAAACAAACATTTTTGAGCAAGTCATGAGCAATTTTCGATTTATGCTAATTAGTTTCTTAATAGACAACTGGGCGTGTTTTTACTTTTTACCAACTGGGCGTTGTATAGAGGAGTGTATGACGCTGACCAATCAGCATCATACATTTCTCATTCTTCCAGCCCAGCTTCTTTCACTGCACAATCACACTGTAACAATGGGCTGGAACAATGAGAAGTGTATGACGCTGATTGGTCACTGATTGGTCACTCCTCTGTACAACGCCCAGTTGTCTATTAAGAAACTAATTAGCATAAATCTAAAATTGGTCATAACTTGCTCAAAAATGATTGTTTTTCCAAATAAAAACCACTTTTGTCATCTACATTACAGCGCCGATCCGATTATGTAGAAGATAGGACCAGTGGCGTAACTTCTGCTATAGCAGCCGGCACAGGCCCCCCTTCCCATGGCCGGAGTCTCTGATAGCAGCCGCTATGGCCGCTACAGCGCGACGCCACTGAAGGGGTTGTTACTACAAAAGACATGCATCCCCTATCCACAGGATAGGGGATACATGTGTGATCGTTGGAACGCCCAGCGATAAGGAGAACGGGGGACCGAAAGTCCCCCGAAGTTCTCCATGACAAACCTCGGACTTCCGGGGTCTGTCTGCAGCTCCATAGAAATAACTTGCGCCCCGGTCGCGCTTGTGCGCATGCGTGACCAGTGCTCCTTTCATTTTTATTGAACTGCGCAGACGACGGAAGTCCGAGGCTTGTCATGGAGGACTTTCGGTCCCCCGTTCTCCTTATCGCTGCCAGCGATCACACATGTATCCCCTATCCTGTGGATAGGGGATACATCTCTTTTGTAGGACAAACTATAGGCCTTTTGGGGGGGGCTATATGGCGTTATCTACAGGGGGGGTTCTGTATGGCGTTCTCTACAGGGGGGGTTTGTATGGCGTTATCTACAGGGGGGACTCTGTATGGTGTTATCTACAGGGGGGTCTGTATGGCGTTATCTACAGGGGGTGTCTGTATGGTGTTATCTACAGGGGGGTCTGTATGCCGTTATCTACAGGGGGTGTCTGTATGGCGTTATCTACAGGGGGGCTGTATGGCGTTATCTACAGGGGGGGCTGTATGATGTTATCTACAGGGGGGCTGTATGGTGTTATCTACAGGGGGATTTGGGTCTGTAAGGCGTTATCTACAGGGGGGCTGTATGGCGTTATCTACAGGGGGCTGTATGGCGTTATCTACAGGGGGGATTTGGGGATGTAAGATGTTATCTACAGGGGGGGCTGTAAGGCGTTATCTACAGGGGGCTGTGTATGGCGCTATCTACAGGGGGCTGTTTATGGCGCTATCTATAGGGGGGCGGCGTGTGGTGGAATCTATAGGGAGGCACTATCTACAAGGGGGGGTTGTATGATACCCAGTGGAGGGGGGGGGCCCCAGTCAAAATTTTGCTATGGGGCCCAGTCTTTCCTAGTTACGCCCCTGGATAGGACACTTATAATCTGGTGACAGAGCCTCTTTAAACTTGATATGTAGAAGCAGCTGTGTTAGGCCAGGTTTACAAAGGGTGATAGTGGGGCAGTATTAAAGCGGTTTTCTGACCCCTGAAATGTATTCAATACTCTGAAAAAAACACATTTACTTTTCTAATTTTATGCCAGTTACCATGTCCTACAATACTACCTGTAGACATCGATGCACAACACGTGACTGCGGCAGCAGTGACATTGCTATTGCTATTTAACGATTTTTAAGATTCAGGAAACACCTTTAACCTCATTACTATTGTACCAACTATTGTAAAGAAATTTGGTGCCGTTTTTGCATGTGTACTTCTCCAATTTCAATAAAAATGTATGAATAAATTGACATCTGGTTGTTACCTTTTATCCTTGTCATTAGGGCGTGTCGCTACACAGTCTGACACTCTCAGCACTGATTGGATAATGTCAGACTGTGTAGAGATATGCCCCATTGGCATGGGAAATGGTAAAACCCAGCTGTCAATTTATTCATACATTCCCAGTAGGAATAACAGAGGAACGACACAACACAAAGTTCAAAGAAAAGATGCTTCAGAATTTAGCATTTACTAAAACAGACATATCAGGAGAGTTCACAGTCACTCTTTAAGACCAAGTTCAAAAAGTGCAGTTTTTGGTGAGTCTTTTTTTAGCCAAACCAAGGACTGATTAGGTTAAAAAAGTCACACCCACAAGAAAGCATTCAATATAGTGGTTGTCTGGTTTGGACAAGCTCTTTTTGATAGAAAGGAACCTGTCAACTTCTGGGACCCCTTAGTCCATAAGGTCTTTAATATTATCAATTGTTCACCCATGTAATATACAGATGAGCCGGTAATCCAAAGTGAGAGACACTATATGAAGTGGCCCTCTGGCTGATAGAAGGGATGTCCTGATGGGGACCCCCATCCTTTATTACATCCATATATCCTAATAAGGAATATATAGGATTTGTCTCAACCTTACAACCTCTTTAAAATGTTAATTCTTTGATTATATTTGGCAAAACAAGCATATTTTGTGCTGTGAATCTGAGGTAAAATTGACCGATAGCACCTTGGTCTATAACACGCACGGCATGAAGCAGATAATAAATGCACTGCATAGCTGAAGGCCAGGAAAGATAGAGGAATGAGCTGTAAAATGAGAAAAGGAGTGGACTCGTTTGGAATGATCCACAGCATATCAATAAAGAAAGAGCATTGAGTTCTCATTACGGTAGGACTAGAACACTTGAAGTCACAGCTTTCATCATTTATGCTGGTCTCCGATAGTAAAGTCCACTCATCACGACCACATGGAAAAATATGAAATACATTTATTAATGCCGTTAATATACAATATGGAAAATTCCTACAGCAAAAGCCCATAACATAAAAATAAAATCATACCTCACCCCAAAAATAGAGACAGGAACTGATCATATACACACTGGATACATACACAAGTGTAACACAAAAAGCTCACCGTCATTAAATATAATCTATCACAGTTGTTGAAAGAATATTTGTTAGATTCGCTTTCTAAATCACATTAGCCATTCGGGAGCGCTAATTCAAAGTAAATCATATGCTAACAAAGTACTCGCTATCATGGCTCTTTGATGCCAAAAGGAGTTGAAATCTCTCTGCTTCAGCTAATTGGGCCAAGATGCACCATCATTGGCATATGCCACTCGCATTGAAGCTGCCTTTCAGCAGGTGTAATAGCACCACTAAAGGGGTATTCTCATCTGAGACATTTATGGCAAATTCCCAACATATGCCATAAATGTCTAATAGATGGGGGTCCCGGCTCTGGCACCTATCTTCAGAACGCAAGTCACGCAACTCTCGTACCTGGGGACTGCCATTCTGGAGGAGCCATAAATGTCTAAGATGGTAATAACCCTTTAAAGGGGTCTTTCTTGTGACGACTCCCTTTAAAGTGCAGTCAATATATATAATGATTATACCGACCAGCGAGTATTAAGCCATACAGAAACCACCATACTATCCCACAACCCTAAAAGACATTTAGCATTTTTTGCAACCACGGGAGCTGGCATTCTAAGGTAGCATTGGTTTTGGTCCCCTTTTTTATGCATGGAAATGTATAGTTTAGTATAGGACCATGTTGTCATTGTTGTGTCAGCCTCATCATGGGAGACATTGTTTAGGACTGAGACCTCTAAATTACCGGTAATCTCTCTAAAGCAATGGTTAATTCTGGGTACCTTCCTTAGTGGGGTTGAGGGATTTGTTAGACTCCACAGCGCAGGTACCTTTCTTTTGTGACATTAGAGGTATTAGAAAACGAAAAGATTCCACAGCACTGGACTGCAAGTGGGTGCACGCCTCAAATAGACCTGGTCCGCGGTCCTGGATATCAAGCAGACAAAGAATGGACAGAGGCAGCACTTCCAAAAAGAGCAAGAGCTATTTATTCACCCATGCGACGTTTCAGTGCTTGAAAAAGTCCAGTTGGACTGAAACGTCGCATGGGTGAATAAATAGCTCTTGCTTTTTTTGGAAGTGCTGCCTCTGTCCATTCTTTGTTCGATTAGAGGTATTAGGTCACAAGGCCTTCTATACTAAATTATTGGCAAGGATATACAAAGCATGATAATAAAGGTTGCCACCTGTCTGTAAATTCACAGACATTCTGTAAAAATATGAAACTTATGTCCAGTCCTGTAATAAAAACACTTATCATAATATTACAGTTCACAGTCAATGTTCCTAATTTGTTCATATAATTATTACGAGCTATAAACATATATTGCTTATAATTTTTTTATCGTTAATTTTAGTTTTCCTATTTGTCCGCCAAAAATTTGGTGGACAATCCCTTACAGTAAACCTAGCTGGAGGCCATGCGTATATAGTGTGACACCTTTATTTGTGTGGAAAAATGGTTAGTACCTTTACTCTGCTCTGAAAAGTATTGATCCAGCACACAGTGTGACAAAGAGAATAAACCAGACACGCAGTAATCTGCTTCACTTTATCTTACAATCAGGGCATGACCACACATGGCGGAATTCCTCCGCAACTGTCCGCATCAATGCCGCACAGAATCTGCGTTGCAGATTCTGCAGCGGATCTGCACAAAATGTGCAGAAAATTGATGCGGACTGGCCGCTGCGGACTGCAGGAAAAGTGCTTCTCTTCTCCCTATTCAGTGCAGGATAGAGAGAAGGGACAGCACTTTCCCTAGTGAAAGTCAAAGAAATTCATACTTACCGCCCGTTGTCTTGGTGACGCGTCCCTCTTTCGGCATCCGGCCCGACCTCCCTGGATGACGCTCCAGTCCATGTGACCGCTGCAGCCTGTGCTTGGCCTGTGATTGGCTGCAGCCGTCACTTACACTGAAACGTCATCCTGGGAGGCCGGACTGGAGACAGACGCAGGGAGTTCTCGGTAAGTATGAACTTATATGTTTTTTTACAGATACATGTATATTGTGATCGGTAGTCACTGTCCCGGGTGCAGAAACAGTTACTGCCGATCGCGTAACTCTTTCAGCACCCTGGACAGTGACTATTTACAGACGTCTCCTAGCAACGCTCCCGTCATTACGGGAGCCCCATTGACTTCCTCAGTCTGGCTGTAGACCTAGAAATACATAGGTCCAGCCAGAATGAAGAAATGTCATGGTAGTAAAAACAATACGCTCCGCAGCACACATAAGATCTGCGGACTTCATTGCGGAATTTTGACTCTCCATTGAAGTCAATGGAGAAATTCCGCCATGAGTCCGCAACCAGTCCGCCACTGCTCCGCAACAGACAGAGCATGCTGCGGACACCAAATTCCGCTCCGCAGCCTATGCTCCGCAGCGGAATTGTACGCATCGTGTAAACGAACACTGCTAAATTAAAGTGAAAGTCAATGGAGAAACGGCTCCGCTGCGGATTAACGCTGCGGAGTGTCCGCAGCGGAATTTAAGTGAAATTCCGCTATGTGTGAACCCGCCCTCAGACTGCCTTAGGTCAGGATTACCAGTGCGCAGAATGCATCTGGAGAAGATAGGATTCAATTTAGGCTAGGTTGACACATACTAAATTATTCCACATATCACAATGATGTCTACATAAATACTTAACTGGCCATTGGTCTGACCTACATTCTGGGTCAAATTGTAGCAAAAGCCGCTACATGCTAAACAGAATACATACATGAGCACGGATCACATGCATCCCCAGTACGGTGGCCATGCTGTAGGTGGGGGCATGCATACACTGGGTTGTTTTTAATGCTGAGTCTGCATTAAAAAATACAGCATGCCCTATTGGATGCCCTATATAAGACTTGATTCTCACATAGATATGAAGGGATATATTGCAACCTGTATAAAACACTTTGTATTGGGGGTTGAAATGCACATGGTTGCATGCATGCAGCTTTAGGCCAGGTTTACATAGGGCAGTTTTTGATGCAAATTTATGGGTTATAATAAAAAGGAAAATGTACGTCTTTCATTTAAAACAACGTCAACATTGTTAACAAATTGTGAACTGAGAGGGTGTCACCAGAACAATTTAGATGGTCTAATAAGTGGGTGCTCCACTATCATAAAGAGTAAATGTGTTTTAGGCCCAAACCATGTGGATTACCAATTGGTGTGCATTTCTTTCAATATGTTGAAAAAAATCGATACATAGCATGGAATAAAGATGTATGTGTAAAATTAGTCTATTAATTGTAAATTCTGAATGCATAACTGGCGCACGGAAATGTTAATGTATTATCGATTGCATTGCATTATTCTTAGCTTGTTAAATATCAACCATTAACATCACACAGATAAAACTGAGATAAGGTAACGTTACTGTAAAATATATGAATAGGCACCAAACAGTGGTGTGACCATATAAAATGTCCGAGCTGTAGGGCATGTACAGATATAGATCACATCAGTTCACAGTAATTTTTAATACATAATTAATTTTACAGTAGAGGCATATTATATATTTACGTTCTTCGAGCCTCATGATGAAACAAAGCAGGTTGCATGTATAAGGGGATTCCCACACACACACATAGTGCCCCCTGTAGATAGTGTCCCCTGTAGATAGTGCCCCCATAGAGCCCCCTGTAAATAGTGCTCCCATAGATAGTGCCCCCTGTAGATAGTGCCCCACATATAGCCCCCCTGTTGATAGCACTATACATATAGCCCCCTGAAGATAGCGCTCTACATATGGCTCCCCCTGTATATAGTGCCCTACATATAGTCCCCCTGTATATAGTGCCCTACATATAGTCCCCCTGTAGATTCTGTCCCACATAAAGTCTCCCCTGTAGATTGTGCCCCAAATATAGCCCCCTGTAGATTGCGCTCTACATATAGCGCACACTGTATATAGTGCCCTACATATAGTCCCCCTGTAGATTGTGCCCCACATATAGCCCCCTGTAGATGGCACTCTACATATAGCGCCCTACATATAGTCCTACTGTAGATTGTGTCCCACATATAGCCCCCCTTCCTGTAGATAATGCCACCCTCACTTTTTAGTTGAAAACAACAAAATTTAATTGACTCACCGTGATCCCGCTCCCGCGCTGTTCTGTGTCAATGCAGGCCTGCTCTCTTCTGAGCAGGTCTGCTGGGGCTGAGCGACGCCATCGCGCTGTTGAAAGGCACTGACTGGCAGGGCAGAATGACATGCCCCGTCAATCAACGGCCTTCAACAATGGACGCTGTGCGATGACGTCATCGCGCCGCTACCATCGTTGATTGGCCGGGCAGAATGACTTCCTCGCCAATCAGCGCCTTTCAACAAGTTGAAAGGTGCTGATTGGCGGGACAACTCATTCTGCCCTGCCAATCAGCGTCATTGTAAGGTGCTGAATGGTCGGGCACGGAACGTCGCGGCCATTCAGCACTTATGCTTGTAATTGTACCTGCATTCTACAGATGCAGGTACAATTAGTGCAGGAGGGGGTGGCGGCGGCTGGTTTCAGCTGCGCCGCCGCCCCCTCATAGAGGCAGCAGGGCGGAAGGTGCGGCCTTATTCCCTCTCCGGCCTCCCCTCCTCCCCATTAGCGGCGCTAGCGCGCTGCAATGTGTTTTTTTTTAAAATGATGGTTAAATGATAATCTGCCACTGCATATCTCCTCCTATATGGAGGACCTGTCATATGACTCGGCCTAAACACTCTGCGTGACCGCAGCAGTCACATCACATACTAGATGCATGACACTGAACAGCCTAAGTAACAAAGGTGCTGCTAGCGCCATACTAATATGATCCCTGGTGTACAGTTCTTCGATTTGCCAACTGCTCAATTTTACGGGAAGGTGCATAAGCAGTTCTGGGCATTTGAAAATATTGGGCTAATATTTGTGGAATATAATATATTTTTGTTTATTGCAGAAGACCTGTAAAGCAGCTAATGAAGAAAGACTATGCATTATCAGGATCAGCTGTCCAATGACCAACAGGACAATTTGTGACCAAATCAAAATTGTGGTATATTAGAAACAAATTCTAATTTTACTAAAATATTAGCACGTTCCATATAGACATAATGATAAAGTGGATTAGCTGGGCTGGATTTCTTGGAATACAGACATTTTGGATCTGATATCAATAACAAGTATGAGCTTATTCTGCATCTCAGGAACATGGAAAAGGTTTGACTTTGAAAAACATTAATATAAGCAACGGGAACGTCATTACTGATCATAACTGTAACAGACACAATTAGTTTCTACGCCTCCATTGTCTTGTTCAGGAATTCTACAACAGCATCATTGGTATCGACACAATAGTATATCAAGCTATGACTGAAGTCTATTTAAAATTCCGTGGAAACCGAACTATCTACGTCCAGCAGTTCCCAACAGTGACCACAGAAGCAACTGCTACAACCACAGATAAATATTCCAACCTGTACATGTATGTGGGATTATTCTTAGGCCTGCTTGCCGTGCTCCTGGTCCTGCTCTTCACAATGCTCTTACGTCTTAAACATGTTATCTCACCCATCACCAATACAGAAAGCACAGATGTCCCCCAGTTCACTGATGTGGAGATGCAAGGAAGGTCTCAAAGTGCCTAACGGACTTTCAGTAATATAGACAACCATGCATCCGTGTGCTGCCGATCCTATGACTGCCGCACAGAACATCGGGGGCTCTACAATTTTGGCAAACACTTCTGTGTTGAACAAAAATATTAAATTCTGTTCGCCTACTGAACATTTCCTTTATAAAATGCAAATTTTAAGATGACAACATATACTGTGGACATTTGTCTTGTTTTTATGTATTATAAACGTTAATACAGCACAAATTATTGCAAAGAACCACGTTCTCACTGGTTGCCCATCTACGTCATCCACTATGTTGTCGGTAGTAAAAGTCGCTTTTAAATCATGTGACTGAATCACAATGTATACATGAATTAATACATAAAGACATTAGTTCAAATGCAAAATTCAATTTTCTGTTCCCTAGAAGTAGAAATGATTTGCTAACATGAAATTATTATATATACACCTGGCTTTTTGGCCGAACATATGATGCATCTCTAAGGGTACTGTCCTTCTAAGTGAAGATGTAGCATGTGCCAGTATAACAATCGGCACTTTCTGACATCTCTGGAACTAGCACTGAACATAGTAAAATTGTCACTACTAATAATCCTAGAGTCGACTGTTGTGTGTCCAGACAACTCATGTAATATGTGTACATGGCAGTTACCACCAAGTATCATTTAGGGATATATCCATAATTTTTTTTATTTTTTTTATCAAATCAGTTTTTTTATGTCTCACTTAGGTCTTCAGTCATAATGAGTAGGGAACTTCAGGGTTTCTTTATTTATGTGTAATGGGTTTATTACATGAGTATAAACACACATGCATCTGTATACTGCAATGACCACCGATTGAAGGTATAGGACAATACATGATCACTGGCACCTCTACAGTCTAGTGGGAGGAGGGGGCCAAAGTGCCTTTTCAGCTACCCACTAAACTTGAAAAACCACCCTCTCCAGAGAATGAATCACATGTATTGGTCTTGTCTCATAAAATATAATCTGTTAATTGAGTTTTGGCAAAATACTGGATGCAAGATAGCTGTGCCCAACAGGGAATGATATTCGCATATGTCATTGTCACACAGATGAACAGAATAATGCAGAGCTGAAGCTCCTGGGATACAATGCAAAATCTGTCACAGAGCTCCCGACATGGCATATCATTTGTAATTCTGTCCTCCTAATATGGGGCAGAGGAACCTCTTAGACACCATCAGGATCCAAAGACCGAGTGCGATTGCAGCATCTTCACCCCATATATTTTACACCCCTGGATAGATGTTTTTGGTTTATGATGGGCCAACATCTTTGCACTTCCGCAATTTGAAGAAATGACCTCAAACACTTGCCAACCTACCAGCAGATTCGCTTATAAGGCCTGGGCTACACCAAAACTCTTTGCAGTGCAACAGCTCCAATTTCACGCGTAACAGTTGCAGTCAATGAACATGCAACTGCCATGAGATTTTCATGAAGCTATCACACAACTAATATATCAATAGAACACATATGGCCTCAAAAAAAAAGTTGCATGCAAGTCGAGTACAAATCTATTAAAGTTGCTATTAAAGTTGTTGCATGTAAGGGCTTATTCAGACGAACGTGATATACGTCCGTGCAACGCGCGTGATTTTCACGCGCCTCGCACGGACCAATGTTAGTCAATGGGGCCGTTCAGACAGTCCGTGATTTTCACGCAGCGTGAAACTCACGACATGTCCTATATTTGTGCGTTTTTCGTGCATCAATATATACAGAGGAAGGACCCTTGTAGTTGGTGGGCATATGTTTACATTGAAAAAATTGGTTTGCCTGCCGGCAAAAGAAGCCCTGTTTTCCAACTCACAAAATTGAAAATAGAAAATAAAAAATATATTTATTAGGTTTATGCAACAAGAACAAACTACATAGATGTTAAAACAAGGTCCAATGCTGACTACAAATCGGCACAGTGCAGAGTATAAGGAGCCTGGAGTCAACGGCTGCAGCACGTTGCACTCAGCCCACAATTAGATTAGAGGAGTCAGCAGGACAAGTATTTAAAACAAGGAACGAAGCACCCATTGAAGTCAATGGGTGCGTAAAAATCACGCGCAGCACAGGGAAGCACTTCCGTGTGACGCGCGTGATTCGCGCAACAGCAGTAAAACTATGAATGAAAACAGAAAAGCACCACGTGCTTTTCTGTTTCCAAACATACAGAGTGTCATAATGACGGCGGCTGCGCGAAAATCACGCAGCCACGCATCATACGCGGCTGACACACGGAGCTGTTATGTACCTTTTGCACACGCAAAACGCCACGTTGTTTGCGCGCGCAAAGCGCTTAAGCCACATGACAACTAAAACTAGAGCTGTTCAACTACAACAGCCTAATCCTAAAACTTCTTGACAGTGTCGCCATGACAGATGATGCAGTTCTAAAGGTCAAGAATGATCACACCAGATTTTGATTAATTTAGAAACTTTTTGTGTTGTTATTTTTTACATCAACTTCACTTTTGACGGGCCAACATCTTTGCACTTTGCACAATGACCTTATGTCGGCTAACCATGAACAGAAAATGTTTCTCTTGGGCACACGATTATTGTTTCAATACTTTTATATGGCAGGATTGCGTTTTGTTACAAAGCAGTCTGATATAGTTTATTTTATTGTATATTTTCTCACATCAGTGTCAGGAGGCTACAGGGTGGAAAAAGCTGGAGATGGGCTGTAATATTTTTATTTTTAATGTTACACTGGAGACAGAATCTTAGCCAATTTTCTAATATTCTCACCTTCCATTCATTCTGATGTCAAATGCAATATGCACCTTGCTCCTCTGTTGTCACATTGCATTGCAACCATTGACTCAAAGATTTTCTGTAACAATCACTAAGACTGTGTTGTTTCTCTCGAGAAATAGTGAAAACACATTGAAGTGCAATGTTGAAGGCATCGCATCCACAGCAATAAGCGTGACACATAAATAATGCCTCCACGTACATTCATTACATTGTCTATAGTCTTTTCAAGGGAAGATAAAAATAATGTTTCAGTCATGTAACTTTAAATGTGTAAAGTGATATGTAATACAACATATTAGCAAATAAAGATAATAGTTTTATTCTTTATAAAAACAGTGCTTGATAAATGTGTTTATTGTGATATAAGTAACAATGTATGCATTTTCATTTTAGAAAAAAATGTCAAGGCACCCTAATTTGTAGACGTATTAGACACCCTAGATTTTTTATATCAATTTTGTGTAAGGTATTTTTTTCTGCTTTATTAGTGTATCAAAAGAAAAACTGACAGCCCCCTAAATCCCCAAAAGTCCAGACCTTCTGTCAGTGGGGAACTCTACGAAACCAGAAACCCATGTATAACCTGCTGCCTTACAGGGAGCTTTTTTTTTTTACCAAGAGGGGTTGAGATGATACCTGAAAGCTCTCCACCATATATAAAGAAAAACCTGATACACAAGGACCGAAGAGCTGAAAACTATCAGCAGATTAATGAGTCAAATTTGTACATTTTTGTCCCACACTTCAGCATGTCTGTCCATTGAAGAGTGTCTGCAGCCAACAGTTGTGAGCTGAAAGAAGTATTCCCATCACAGAAAGTGATGGCATATTTCTAGGATATGTCATGACTTTTTGATCAGCAGAGGTCGAACTGGCATGACCCCACCGATCCTGATAATAAAGGGACCACAGTGCTAGTTTAGTCCTACACCGCTCCATTCAAGTAATAGGGCTACTTTCCCCTCTAAATCCAGTTGCCTGCAGAACCGCTGTGCAGGAAAAAAGCAGAGAAGCCTCCACATCTTTCTTCTGATTGGTTGGGATTCCAACGATTTGAAAGTGATGGCATATCCTAGCGATTTGCCATCATTTTCTGTGAGAAGAAAACCCCTTTAAAATGTACATGTAAGTCGGTCAATTTGGGTAATATCTGCAACTTATGTTCCTCAGTATTGGCTGCTTTTAAGTTTTTCTGCATTTGGACATATCATCCATTTGTTCTTGGTTACAGTTTCTAAATGGATTTTGGGGTAGTCTGAATTCTACCCTATGTCGCAGATCCTCTGGTAGGCTGCTGTGTTCTAGAACAAGCCAAACACAAGGTCACCGGGAAGTCAGTGCATGCAGTGCTTATTTCCATTACCAGATTGATTATAAACTACAAGCAACTAAACCACAAGTAAGAAAAAGATTATTAGACCACTGTCACACATATGAGCCACCTTTGGGGGAAAGCCTGGAGATCCACTTTCATTATGCAGTAGGACGATGCCCGCAAACACTTGCCCACCTACCAGCAGGTTTCATTATTAGGCCAGTACCACACAAAGACTTTTTGTAGTGCAACAGCTTCAATTTTAATAGTACCGTGACAGATGAAGTCCATAAGAATACATTGAGTTGCATGAACAGTCTACTTTCATGAGATTTTCATGCATCTGTCAATCAACAAAAATATCAATAGAAAGGACAGGCACAAAAAACGTTTCTATTGAAGCTGTTACATGTAAATCTTCATACAGATGTAACCGGAGTTATCATGCTTCAAAGTCTGTGTACAGCCCCAGCCTAAAACTGCTTTCTGGTGTAGCCAAGACGTATGTTGTAGTTTTAAAGTCAAGTATGATCACACCAAATATTCATTTATTTTAAAAACTTTTTAAAAAAATCATTATTTTTTACAGCATTTTCATATTTATTTTTTTACGTGCCTAAGACTTTGCACGGTACTGTATGACTCTTTTGTTTTAGTCACAGTGGCTTGTGTTTTTTTCTTTCTTACAACCTCAATTGGAGTATAAGAAAACAGTTTTCAGTAATGTTCTCCTGCATACTGTTTAGAAAAAGTTTGTGCCCATTTTAAAATAAAGACCGCCATCAGGGCTATATGGTTTTTCTGTCAGGTGCCCTGGCAAAAAAAGGGCCTGCTGCATGTGAATACATGTACCTTAGACCACTTTTACACAATGTGGGTTTGTTCAGTATTTAACATCTGTCTTGTTAAGCCAAATCCAGGTGTTCATTGAAAAAAGAAAAGTATAAAACTTTCCATTATACATTGAGCCTCCACTCCTGGTTTTGGCTTTAACAAGCCTACTGACCAAATCTGCACAGTGTGAAAGTGTCCTTAGTAGGTTTTTTTTTTTAACTGCCTCTCTCCACAAAGCCCTTGGCACTTGTTAGATCCGCCGCACAACGCCCTCGTCCCATGAGTTACCATATTCCCCCCTAGAAGCAGTGCATCTAGGAAATAATTTCTCTCTAATAAAGGTTGTGATGGAGCATACCACAAATAGTTTTGTCATGGATTCTTATTGGATCCAAGAGACAAATACCTCCATCTGCCTTCTTGTCAAATTTTAAGCAACTGTGCGATAGAGTACTACTTTGGATTTCTTCCTATTACCTTGTTAGCTGAGATAATCGTCTTTATTGCTAAATGTAAATTAGGTTGTAAGTGTTACTAGGGCTGCTCGATTCCCCGCAGGTGCTCCTCTTCGTGGCATCTAAACCTGCCCATCACCTCCCACTGGCTCATGATTGATGTCGCCACATTATGCAAATGTCACAGTTCGCATTATGCCGGGCGCAGGATGCTCCTCATTTCTTGTAATGTTGTCGAAGGCATGTGCCGTGACGTCAGCAGTAAACCCAGAAGAGCTCTGCCCGAGTCCATTTATCCAGCACTGAGTTCAGTGAGTCGGCTCGCTCTTCGGGGTATAGATTTAATACGAGTATCAGAGGTGGACATCAGCTGCACAAGGGACTCAGAGGGGGCCTCCTCTTGACATTGGGGGTTTTAAAACAAGTATTCTGCTTCACTTGTCCCGTCCCCCTGCTTTCATGGGTCTCTCATAGATTACACAGACATTGCATCATCCCAGTCAGCCAATTACATAGGTCTTATAATTGAGAAGCCCTATGATTGGCTGAAAGCTGGTCATGCAGTATCTGTGTGTCTTAGCAGTTTACAGGCAAATATGGAGACGAATGAGGAAGGAGTCCTGCAGCCAAAGAGGTTATCCGGGTTCTGATTTTTTTTTTTTTTGGCTAATGGCTAAGAATATGATAAATTAACACCAGAAACAGTACTCACCTGTCATTTTCACCGCCTATCCAGCGATAATGCTCCTGCAACACTTCTGGTGATTATTTACATGCCAGTAGCATGTGACCACTGCAGCCAATCAGAGTGCTCAGCCGTGACGAATGCTAGAAACACATGAGCCCTCAGACTGGCTGCAGCTGTCACATGCTACATACATGTAAACAATCACCGGGAGTGCCACCGTAGGGTTAGCGCTGGATTGCTGAAGAAAATTTTCAGCCATTAACAAAAAAAAACCTGGATAACCCTTTAAATGCAGATAGTTGACCTCTTGACATGGTGTTAACCTTCACTGCCCTAAACTACCAAGGATATTATTACTAACCCTTTCACTGCCCTCGACCTCCAGGGATGTTATCATGAATCCCTTCAATGCCATATACCACCAGGGATGTTATCGTTAACTCAAACTCAAGGCAGGCATTGAGGATTAGGTCTCACTTCACTGCCATAGCCCACCAGGGATGTTACCATTGATCTCTTTACTGCTTTAGACCAGTAGAGATGTTTTCATTAACCTCTTTACTACCCCAGACCACCAGTGATGTAACCATAATCCCCTTGCACTGCCCTTAAATACAAGGGATGTTACCATTTACCACTTCACTACCCTAGACTACCAGGGCTGTTACACATAACTGCAGTGGAAGTTAATGTCTGGCAATATTCAGGAGAGATTACAGAATAATTCCTTTTTTTTAAAGAAATTTTAAATATAAGAAGATGGAAGTTGCAGGTATGCTGATAGAAGGGGGTCCACGTGCCGATTTTGCACAGGGGCTCTCATTTGTCTGTGTGCACTCCTGACAAGGATAGTAGAACAGCAAATCACTGTTCTTACGAAGCAAAGTGAGACATGTAAAAAACAGATCTATCTTTTCCATCAGAAGAGTAAAACATATAAAACTGAGATTTAGACCCCGTAAATTGGACAGTCAGCTAGTGAAGACTAATCTGTGTCACTCTTCTTAGTGATTAGGATAAAAAATTTCGCTCGTACAACAAAAAAAAAAACATTTGACAGCAATTTCTCCCAAAAGAGTTGCTGCTGTCTGCAGAGAGACATGTCACCAATATCTCTATTGCATCTCTTGCATTTCAGAGTAAGTGAAACCGACAGGCCCTCAATAGGCTATTTAAATATAGCCCAGCCATAGGGCTCAGGGGAAATTCTTCCAGTTAATGGCTCATTTTTTTATTTTTTTTGCTGTGCTTCTCAAACTTAAAGCTGGCATTGCGGAATAGGTCACCACAAATGACCATTTTTCTGGGGCACTATTGCACATTTACTATACTTACAATAGACACAAATTTGCTTTGAACTATGAAACAAGTAGAACACAGGTAAACTGGAACAATTTACTGAACATTAAAAAAAACAGATGGCAATATGTGACAAAAGTTCATGCAGGGTTATTCGTCTGACACCGAGTCCAATGGTATAGACTTCCTGAGCTTTACAGGAGACTGGATAGTCACTTTAAGCAAAGACATGGCGAAGAAATATTACAGCAATACAGGTAAAAAAAACAACAACCATCATATACCAATCAAAGTGTTAGTGGAAGACAGCAGGCAGATATTACACAATGCTCTATCAAATGCATGAACTACTTTGGAGCAGTTAAGAGTTTTCCGGCAGTCTTGAGTTGGACAGTCCCTCGGTGCCAATGTACCACGCTTCTCTCAGAAGTGATCTGTCATAAGTCTCTTCTGCCAGGACGCACAGGAGGGGGAGGCAGTTGCTTGTAAGCAACTACAATAATTGCCTGTTGGAGAAGGACGGAGGGTGAGAAAGTAATTGTTTGGGCAGTGTGGTTGTCTGCTTATGGATGTAATGCCCGCGGTCGCTAACCACTCCCAACTTACCAGCAGCGCGACCGCAGGACTCTGAAGCCTTGCCGGCATCTCCTTCCCCGGAGATGCCGGCACACACTGCTCTCCTCCGGCTGATGCCTGACGCGCACTCATCCCCGGTCTTAAAGGGCCAGCGCGCGCACTAGGAACATCACCCCTAGCCAATCCCAGCACACCCGGGACTTTAAAAAGAACTCTGCCCACTTCTTCATTGCCTGAGCAATATTGTGTCTAACCCTGTGTTGGTCTGCAAAAGTTCCCTAGCGTTATCCTGTATCCGTGTTCAGTATCATGTCCAGTGTCCATGACGACTTCATTTGCTGTTTCCGGTGTCCATGCCAAGTCCAGTGTACGTGACAACTTCAGTGTTCTTGTCCAGTGCCCGTGCCAAGTCCAGTGTCCTGTATCCAAGACAAGTCCAATTATCCAGCACAAGCCAGCTTCCGATAGTCCAGCACTAGCCAGCTTCCTTTTATCCAGCACAAGCCAGCTCCAATAGTCCAGCACTAGCAAGCTTCCAAAAGTCCGGCACAAGCCAGCTTCTGAATATCCAGAACAAGCCAGATATCCAAATACTCTCGTCCTAGTGACTGTCATTGACATTTTGTTTAACCAGCTGCTACTCCGTCACGGCGGAATGGTCCAGTGGGTCCACATTCCTCACACCTGTGACAATGGAGCCCTATGACTTTCTCAGTTATTGGGACTGGTCTAAATTGGTCTCAAAATGCATAAAAGGCTAGTTGAACTATATACATGTAGGAATAAATAATTGTAATAGTGTTAATATCTATTACTGTTTTTAATTACTCTTTGCCAATTTTTTTTAAGCCAGTGAATGGCACCATATTGTTCCCATAAAGTAGAGTAGGTTTTTTTTACCTGTATGGTAGCTCTTATAGCATAATAATACATATCAGTTTGTTTTTGTATTTCAGATTTTTCTGTGCCAGACACACTTTATTATTTTGCATTTAATTAGTATTGACTAGCTTAATAACATCACCAATAGTCTTATGAAATTTAATTTCTTATTACTATTCTAGGATATTTCTCCAATGTCCAATACTTATAACTCAAAAACATGTTTCCTCTCATATAATTAGTCATTATATTTTCCATTGCTTAACAATAACTATTTTATATATGACTGTAAATCATGCTGTTTATTTAAAGCAAGTATAGAGGGCATTCAAGATCTTATAGACACTACGATTTCAATGACAAAAATGTGAACATGACAACAAATGTAAGGTTTATCTAAATTAACAGAAAACAAATATCCATTTCAGGCAATATGTAACCTGTCACTAGATGCAATTATTAGATATACACTTAGTGGCCACTTATTATGACAAGTAGGACATTTGATCAAATGCATATAGGTTACTCCTGGCTCAAATGGCTACAATAAGTATAACTCAGTCCGGAGTAGGTAAAGTAAATCAGGTGAAATCCGAAAACACCCTAATAACATCAAGTACAACACAGCAAAATGTTACCGCTCAGATGGTACTGGGTAGAAAGTCCAACATGTAGTCGGTATGGACAAACTCAGTCAATATGCAATCCACGATCCAGTACAAGTGTGAATAGTTGTTCTTGTTCATGTAGTGATTATTATGCAGATATTGAACAGTAGATAAGAGAATTCTTCTCTTGATATTTTCAAGAATCTCTTTTTGTGCTTTGTTGTCATCTTCAATGGTTTTCTCTTCTTCCCTCTATTGTCTTCATCAACAATATTTTCTTCGTCCTTCTTGTCCTGATCAGCAGTCTTTTCTTCTTCCTTGTTGTTGACATTACCAGCAATGTTAACCTCCTCCTTTATGTTGTTCCCTTCCTCTTTATGCCTCTTCTTTTCCTATTATTCTTCCAGCACAGCAGCCTTGCTATAACTGATCTTTCTAGCTGTCTCATATCTTGAAGTCTGGGTTTTTCTTCATTGAGTGGTGAAAACGATCTCTGTTCTTCAGCGTTGGTTGCCATCAGGTACTAAAAAACAACAACACAAGACTGTCAATGGTCTAGTCGGACATTCCTATATAATTTTCTAGAAGTATAGATAGAATTTCAATGAATAATATTTTTAATAATAGCCGATATGTTCACTTAAGTCCATCTTGAAGAGAGAAAAATAAAGATACTTCATGCAACACGTCAGCTGCTGGAAATGCTTTTCTTCCAAAGTTGGGATAAACTGAAGAGAGAACACAATCAGATAATATGATCAATCACAAATGTAACTCAGTGTTATAAATATAAATATTCACATGGTGTAAAATAACATGTTATTAAAGCAGATCGGTAAGATATTTACGCTGCCCTGTCTGAGGTCAGCAAAAAGAAGTGACAGACACGCTGATTTTGGCGTGTTTTCACATATTAGTTCATATGAAGTAGTTATTGAGTATTTAGAACTTATATTTGCAGTGTGCGGCCAGCAATGTATGAGTCCAAGTAAATTCATATATGCCCGCTCGTCCCGCCTCCCCTTCCCCCACCCTCCAGCCGCATATTTCTCCATATTACTGTGCAGAGGGAGAAAAGTGTCAATTAAAGGCTGGAAGGCATTCAAGTGAATGGGACAGTGCTGCAATAGCTTGCGCAGCCACTAGGAAAGTAACGGCACGTGGAAGCATGAATGGTAATGAAACCCGAGGTAAATAATGAAGTGGCTGTAGCGATAGTATGAGCGCCACTGCCCCTTCAAACAGCTGACTGGCAGGGGTGCAAAGAATTGGACCCCCACCTTTCTAATATCGATTGCCTATCCTAAGGAATTAATTTTAAGGTCCAGGATAACCCTTTAATTAATGATAGGCTAAAAAAACGGGAATTATGGATATTTGTGGAGACGTCTAGAAATAACTGTTCTATAGCATTTGTGACCACTATGTTTGAAGACATATGATTACTAATTTTTATATCTGGGGAGGCGCTTCATGAGAATTTTAATTTTTTTTATTTCTGTTTTACATGATAAGTCATTCCAATGAAGATGGCAAACACGTAACATTATTTAAAAATAGAAAAACCCATTGAAATTATCTTGTGATAATTTGCGCCTTCCGTTGTAAAAGTCAGCTGATCTATGTCATCTCCTGGTTTATAAATGAAACACACATACCGAGAGAATAAAGTGACATAAATGTAATCTAAAAATAATGTATTTATCACAAGAATTGTAAAGGAAATCTCTCAAGTTACTTAATAAGGATCTGTCAGACCCATTCACCTATATTCTTATAAACAATCCAATTAAAATAAAGTGGATAGAAATTTTCTGTTTCTTTACGCCTCGAACTAAGCCTGAAAAAACACCCCTAATACGTCTACAAACATCTGGCCATTGCTTTCAATGGGTTTTACGGTATTCTGTTCCCACGAGATGTTATTTTACGCGTGGCTGCCAAAATACGGCGCATAAAAACACTCCCGCGAAAAAGAAGTGCATGTCACTTTTTGGGACGTTTTTGGAGCCATTTTTCATTGATTCCATTCTAAAACAGCTCCAATAATGGCCGTAAAATACGTCACGAAAAACGCGAGTTGCTACAAAAACATCTGAAAATCAGGAGCTGTTTTCGCCTGACGTTTTTGTTCACTGCGTGTGAACATACCCTTAGGGCAGATTTACACGAACGTGAGAGTTTTGCGCGCGTGGCAGCAGCATGACAGCTCCTTGTGTCATGTTCATATGGTGCGCGGCTGTGTGCTTTTCGTGCAGCCGCCATCATTATGACACTCTGTTTGTATGTTTGTAAACAGAAAAGCACGTGGTGCTTTTCTGTTTACATTCACTCTTTTACTGCTGTTGCGCGAATAACGCGCGTCCCACGGAAGTGCTTCCGTGGGTTGCGCGTGCTTTTCACGCACCCATTGACTTCAATGGGTGCGTGATGCGCGAAAAACACCAAAATATAGAACATGTCGCGAGTTTTACGCAGCGGACTAACGCTGCGCAAAACTCACGGACAGTCTGCACTGCCCCATAGACTTGCATAGGTCCGTGCGACCCGCGTGAAAACCACGCGGGTTGCACGGACGTAAATCACGTTCGTGTAAATCCGCCCTTATGGGCACAAGTTGCTTTTTTGCATTTGGAATATGACAATATAATTTCCATTACTTCCTAAGCTGCTTGCTGGAGTATAGAGAAAACTTTTTAATTATATGTAACTTACTAAGCAAAGTGCTTCTGAATTCTTTCACAAATTGCTCCAAAATAGTGGAGTATATGACATGCACCAAATTTATTATGTGTTTTAGGCACTTTTTACACTACTTGGATAGTTTTGGAAAAGGCGTAATAACATGAGTAGCAGAATAAACACATGTACATAAAACGTCCTACTGGTTATATCCTACTAGACACACAAGGGGGAATTTATCAATTGATTTGTGGCAGTATCTTGGCGTAAAGAAAAGTGGCAAATTATTGTGCACGCCATATTTGCTCTATAACGCTGTTACCCAGTGGAAAAATCTAAAGGAATCGATTAATGGTTTAAAGGTTCATGCAAACTTCTGTATTAGAGCTCTATTTTTTTTAAGGAGCTGCTGTAGGGCTGCTATGAAGGTGCATGAGGCCTCTGCTGTACCTCCGTATTCCTCTGATTTCATACAGAGACAAAAATAAGTTTTTTTCTGTTGGCTTTGTCCTGATTTGTAAAATAAAAACCATCGGACGCTGTATGTATGGAAGTATTATATCCATACTCAACGGAACATGTACGGCATTGTAATGAGGCTGTACTGCCTGGTGTAAAAGGCTCTGCCGGGTGCATGAGCCCTAAGTCTGGATTCACACACGATGGAAATGCTGCAGATTTTCCGCAGTGTATCCGCAATGTTTCCACAGCGTTTCTACAGCAAAACGATTTTGCTGCAGATTGAACCCCTTTAGGCCGGTTTCACACGGGCATGTTCGGTCTGCAAAATTCAGTCCGTATGTCGGCTGTATTTCCTGGACCGAATACAGTTCTGGGAGTCGGGCTCCTAGCAACATATTTATCTATGATACTAGCAGTCCCTGCCTCCATGCGGGAATACTCTCCTGTACTGAAAACATGTTTTGTGGGCAGCATACAGAAGTGACTGACAGGCTGATTTTGGCGTGCTGTCACTAATTAGCTAATGTTAAGTAGTTATTAAGTATTTAGAACTTATATTTTCAGTGTGTGGCCAGCGTCGCAAGTATGAGTCCAAGTGTATATACATATATGTATACATACATATACACACATATACTAGTCCTTCCCAATGAATTAGAATATCATCAAAAAGTCAGTAATTCAATTAAAAAAGTGAAACCCATATATTATATAGATTCATTACACACAGAGTGATGATTATGGCTTACAGTTAATGAAAACCCCAAATTTTCTCCAGCAGTACCACAGAATGATCACCTCCATGGCACGCCGCATTGATAACACCTCAGAAGTGCCACAGGCTGATCACCTCCATGCCACGCCGCGTTGATGCAGTAATTCATGCAGAGTCGGAGCCCCGACCAAGTATTGAGGGCATATACTGTACATACTGTTCAGTAGGCCAACATTTCGGTATTAAAAATCATTTTTGAAATTGGGCTTATATAATGTTCTAATTTTCGGAGACACTAAATTTTGGGATTTCATTAACTGTTAGCCATAATCATCAACATTAAAAGAAAAAATGCTTGAAATAGATCACTCTGTGTGTAATGAATCTATATAATATATGAGCTTCACTTTTTGAATTGAATTACTGAAATAAATGAACTTTCTGATATATTCAAATTTATTGAGAGACTATTTTCTATGTATATATATATATATATATATATATATATATACATATATATATATATATATATATATATATATATTCACATTCCCACCCACTCTCCAGGCGCTGATTGGCACTTTTGTGACAATTTCTGTTTCTTGCTCTCTGCAATACATTGTACTGTATAGAAAAGGGGTCTTATTCTGTTTCAAGAACCAGCTCCACTTTTGACCTTGGGAATTGGAACTGTCTGCAATACCAGGCACATTACGTGAACTGAAGTGGTGCTATTTCTCTAAAAATAAGGCCTCATTTACACGAGCGTGTGCGTTTTGCGCGCGCAAAAAACGCTGCGTTTTGCGCACGTTTGTATGGCGTATGCACTGCGTATACGCAGCCTTGTTGCGTTTTAAACGCGCAAAAGGCATTTGACAGCTCCGTGTGTCATCCGTGTATGATGCGCGGCTGCGTGATTTTCGCGCAGCCGCCATCATAGAGATGAGGCTAGTCGACGCCCGTCACTGTCCAAGGTGCTGAAAGAGCTAACTGATCGGCAGTAACTCTTTCAGCACCCTCGACAGTGAATGCCGAACACAATATACACCAACCTGTGAATAAAAAAAGACTTTCATACTTACCAAGAACTTCCTGCTTCCCCCAGTCCGGGCTCCCGGCCGTTGCCTTGGTGACGCGTCCCACTCTTGTCATCCGGCCCCACCTCCCAGGATGACGCCGCAGTCCATGAGACCGCTGCAGCCTGTGATTGGCTGCAGCCTGTGCTTGGCCTGTGATTGGCTGCAGCTGTCACTTGGACTTAACTGTCATCCCGGGAGGTCGGACCGGAGTTATCCGTAAGTCAGAACGTCTTTTTTTTTTTACAGGTTCATGGATTTTCGGAGCGGAAGTCACTGTCCATGGTGCTGAACCAGTTTAACGCTTTCAGCACCGTGGACAGTGACTGTCTCCTGACGTCGCGTACCCGAACTTTTTTTACCGGTTTCGGTCAAAACGAGTTTGGCCGAACCCGGTGAAGTTCGGTGCGCTCATCTCGAATTTGACACTCCGTTTGGATGTTTGTAAACAGAAAAGCACGTGGTGCTTTTCTGTTTACAATCAGGAGTTTGACAGCTCTTGCGCGAATCACGCAGTTCGCACGGAAGTGCTTCCGTGCGGCTTGCGTGGTTTTCACGCACCCATTGACTTCAATGGGTGCGTGAGTGCGCGAAAAACGCACGATTATAGAACATGTCGTGAGTTTTTTTCTGCGCACACGCGCTGAGCGCAATTCACGCATCGTCTAAACTGCCCCATTGACTAATATAGGTGCGTACGACATGCGTGCAAAGCACGCGCGTCGCACGCGCGTATAATACGCTCGTGTAAATGAGGCCTAAGTGCGTTTTTAATAGGTGCATGTACTTTTTTTTTGCTGCTGCAAAGGTTTGGTCAGGATACCGGACCTGGGAGCTATAGCTATTTTGTGATGCTTTTCGTGGTTGTCACTTCTCATACTCATTTATATTGGAGGAAAGGAATAGTGGGACAATAATTATGGTTCCTTTAAAGAAATGTAAATAGTAAAAAATAAAAAAACTTTATTATGAGATTTTAACAATTTTTATTTAAAAAAGTTATCCAATGTGGGTCTATTGTACTGTGGTGTAGATGACCCCTGTCATACACCATTGGGCAAAATTAGCCTTAGGAATAATTATCTATCATTTATTTCTGTTATACACTAATATAATCAGACTTGCTTTTATGAGTATCTTACTCTATGACGAGCTGTATTGTATGCTCTAATGTGAGCTAAGTCTATTATATCAGAGTTTAGTAACCATAGGGCAGTAGTCTTTTTTCCCAGTGTGCTGTATTCACATATTCTGAATGTATCAATACTGTGCTGTATTTATATACATTGAGTGTATCAATGTTGTGCTGTATTTACATGCACTGAATGTATCAATGCTAGCTGTGAATTGATAGACACTGAGTAGGTGTCTTGACGTCCTCACCATGTGAGAGATGACAGGCAAAAGCACAGTAGATACAATGCTGGGAAGTTTGAATTCACCGCTTGTTATACTCAATGTGGTGTGCCAGTTAGTCAATCTGGCAGTCCAGATCGAGACGGTATATGTCAATCACCAACGCTGCCATTTTTCTGCCAGTGGTGAGGTGCACTTTGTGAAGAGCGCTTATAGTTGGATGCTTATAGTAAGTTAGACACCAGATTAGTGTCATGTGCACCGCTAACCATCGCTAACACCTGCTTCTAGGACAGACAGTATTACAACAGTTCAAATTTAGGTATAATGCCCTGCGTTTCTACGCTTTAAGTTTGAAGACACTATGTCAGTGTCTAGAACGTTAGCACTGCAGAATTCGGAGAGACGTAGGGCAGGATTGTGTAAAGTGTTAGGGCTGAGCAATCTCTATGTGCCGTTACGATGACACAGTGAACGCTAGCAGTGATTCCATCTGTCAGCGTTCGGCGAGATTACGGGCTGAGCTGTCTCTATATGCCGCTGTGAGGACTAAGCAGACGCTGTCAGTGCGTTAACTCGGCAGCGTTCGCCGAGAATCATCGTTCTCTCAGCTGGGAGAGGCAGGGAGAAGCAGCTGGGCTCAAAGTTGAATTGACTACTGAATTGTATTTCAGATATTATTGATAGATGCTAGACCTCATATATTGGTATTCATACATTAGTATGGCTAGACACCCGATGCGCATTTCGCCGGCATTCCGGCTTCCTCTTGGGGTGTGACCCGCCGGTTTTGACGCCCTTAAATATGGTAAGTGCTGATTGACAGCTAAAAGGGCCAATAGTGTTTTTATATTTGTAACAGTGTGTAAATGGCAGGTGGATTGATTCCAAATGCCTGTCAAAAATGCTCAATGTTGTGTATTTTCAAGAAGACCATTTATTATCAAAGCTTTTAGTCAATAATGACTGTTATGCCTGTTTTATTTATGTTTTTAATTAATGTTTTTTTATTATTGTTTTTTCTGCTTTTCCTTTTAATTGTATAAAATACATATACATTTTTAGAGTATCCATTTCATGAATTTGCGAAGATAGCCATTTGTATATATTGTTCAAATGTATAAAATACATAAATAATTGTATATATATTTTTCTTTGGCACTTCTCATACTCACAAGGTCAAGGGAACTCTTAGGCTATGTTCACACAGGGCAGATACACTGCGTAAAAGCACACAGTGTATCCGTCCCGGGCGCCGTAGGGAATTCTGCCCGAAAAAACGCACCAAATTGTTGTGCACATTTTCCGCTGCGGAAAACTGCACATTAAAAGCTAAAATGTCATACTTACGTAGCCATGGCGATGCGTCCCTGCAGGCCGGCCTGCTGGGATAACATTTCATCCCATGTGACCGCTGCAGCCTGTGATTGGCTGCAGTGGTCACATGGGATAAAACATCATCCCTGGAGGTATGCCTGCACAAAGAAGTACATTCCGGGTAAGTATAAGTTTTTGGGTTTTTTCTGAGTTGCGAATTTTTGCTATTTGTTTCGGGATTTAACTCCCCATTGAATTAAATGGGGAAAACCGGCAACAAAAAAGCAGTGATTATGCAAATACAGTTGACATGCTGCGGATTAAAACGATGGACAGTAGGTAAATTTCTGAGTGTTTTTTCCGCTCAGTATTTGTGCAGCGTGTGGATGAGATTTGTTTAATTCTCATCAACTTTGCCGCTACTGTATTATGCTGCGGATTTTACTGTGAATTTACCCTTAACCCTTTCACGCCGCAGCCCTTTTTCAGATTTTCATTTTCGTTTTTCCCTCCCCACCTTCCAAAGGCCATAACGCCTTTATTTTTCCGTCTATATAGTACTATGAGGGCTTCATTTTTGCGGGACAAGTTGTAGTTTTTCGTAGCACCATTTAATTAGCAGTATAATGTACTAGGAAACGGGAAAAAAATTATTTGTGGGGTAGAAAATGAAAAAAACTGTGATTCCGCCATGGTTTTTTGCGCGCCATTTTTACGGAATTCACTGTACAATTAAAACAACATATTCATTTTATTCTATGGGTCAATATGATTACGCCGATACCAAATATGTGTAGGTTTTTCTATATTTTACTACTTTTACAAGTAAAAACCTAAGTGTAAAAAAGAAAATTTATTTTGTTTCGCCAAATTCCGAGAGTCGTAACGTCTTTATTTTTCCGTCGATTAAGTGGTATAAGGGCTTATTTTTTGCGGGATAAGCTGTAGTTTTTAATAATACCATTTTGGTGTAAATGTGACGGTTTGATCACTTTTTATTTCATTTTTTGTGGGAGATGAGGTGAACAAAAAATAGAGATTCTGGCGTTTACAATTTTGTTTTTTTTACGGCGTTCACCTAGCGGGTTAAATAATGATATATTGTGATAGTTCAGACTTTTACGGACGCGGCGATACCAATTATGTTTATTTATTTAATTTTTTACTATGCTCTAGGGGGAAAATGGGAAAAGGGGGTTTTTTTTAACTTTTAATATTTTATTTTTTTTACACAAAAAAAACAACTTTATTTAACTAATTTTTACATTTTTTATTAGTCCCCCTAGGGGACTTCAACCAGCGATCGTTAGATCGCTTGCACGATATACTGCAATACTAATGTAATGCAGTATATCGTGATTCTGACAGTCTCCTATGAAGCCCTGCCGGAGGCAGAGCTTCTTAGGAGTACCAAGATGGCGGACCTGGGGGACTTCGTCAGACCCCAGGCAGTCGTGTGAACCAACGGCTCCCCCCGATCTCGCCGCAGGGGGGCCGTTGAGACGTTACAGGGGGTCGACCCCTGTTTTTAGTAATTTAAATGCCGCGCTCTCTATTGAACGCGGCATTTAACGGGTTAAACAAGCGGGATCGCGCTAAAGCGCGATCCCGCTCGTAACCCGGAAGTGTCGGCTGTAACACACAGCCGACAGATTCGCTCTATGGAGCGGACTCAGCCCGTGAGCCCGCTCCATATTCCCCCACCTGGCGTGTGCCGTATATATACGGCGGATGTCGGGAAGGGGTTAAGGACCTCTGACACGGCCTGATATGGGCCGTGAAGAGTGTTGATCAACGAGGCAGCCCGTTAATCGGCGCTCATTTTCCGCTTTCAAAAGGAGCTATGGGGGACAAACGCTTGTTACTACGATTGCTCGTCCTCATACATTTCCATCATGTCGGCATCACATCTCCCTGTTTACACAGGGAGATGTGCTGCCGCCGACTATAATATTTCTTGCTGCATAAATGATGCAATCAGCCGATGAACGCTCGTTTGCCTGATTATTGGCTCGTGTTAAAGGTCCCTTAGCCAGGAGAAGACTTGACTAAGACAGGTGCTATATGAATTTGGAGCTTTTACGAGAAACAGAGCATATAATTAAATTGTCACTTACCTGTACATGGATGATGATAAAAAAAAACTAATGAGCAGACCACTAATACTTTGTTTTACCACCCTCATTTATTTAACAAGTTTGTAAAAACCACAAATTTATTTTTGCGGCATAAAGAATGGCACACCATGAGCATCATTAATGTTTTATTAAGAACCCACAGCCGGGTGAAGTCGTAGCCAGGATACACTCCTGCAGAAAACCCACACACACATCACACAGACAAAAAAGAATGAATGGCCATGAAATTTGGAATAATCCTCAAGTATACAACGCTGTTTTTCTTCTAATCAAGAGTGTTAATTGGAGCCGGCAGTGAGTCACATACACAACACATTATAAGGCTAGATCGGTCAGTAGCCAGCTGGTAAATGAATGGCATGATAAGATGTAATTAATTTTCCTAACAGTCTGTTTGCAGCAATGGCACCCACTTTGTCATATAATATCCCCCTCAATGTCAGCTGGTACATATATGAAAGTACAAGACACAACCTGTCCCTTCCAAGCTTTAAAGGGTTGTTCCCAAGTTGAGTCAAATTTATTTTTTTTACATTCTAAGCTGGAATTTAATATTAAAACATTTGCTGTTAAAAAATGTTCAAAATTCATTCCCTAACTACCTTTTTTTTACACTTGATAACTCAAGTAGTGCTGGTTATCTTTTGTAAAAAGGGGCGTGAGCGGCTCGATGTCAATCAAGCCGTTCTGCACTGTGCGCGCTCCCGACGTTGCTAGATACTGTAGTTCTAGCAACATCCGGAGAATGTTCGTCTCAACCAGACACGGTAAGCACGGTTGAGACGAACACAACGTAAATGTCAACAACACTACACTATATTCCCCCCCGTTTCGGCAAGCTACTTCTCCCCCACCCACCCACCCTCTCACTACATGTAATTTCTCTAGCCGCCGCACCGGTGCTGCATCAGCACCCGGCGGAAAATATAAAATATATTAAAAAAATAAACTCACCTAAGACGTTCCTACGGAGTTCTGACCGGTCCCATCACTTGCCATCTTACTGCTACTTGGCGCCGCTCGCATTCATAGTAACAATGCGTTGTGGCGCAGATGACGTAATCATATCACGCTCACGTGATTACTTCATCTGCGCCCACCGCTTTGTAATAGTGAATTGGAGCAGTAAGAAGAAAAGTGACGGGACCGTTCAGATCTTCGTGGGAACGTCTTAGGTGAGTTTATTTATGTTTGTATGTATCTATGTTCATGTATGTATGTATGTATGTTTTCATGTATGTATGTTTGCATGTATGTATATATGTGTGTATGTATGTATATATGTGTGTATGTTTGCATGCATGTATGTATGTGCATGTATGTACATATGTGTGTGTATGTATGTATATGTGTGTATGTTTGTATGTATGTATGTATGCATGTTTGTAAGTATGTATGTATGCATGTATGTATGTATGTATGTATGTATATGTGCATGTAAGTAAGTATGTTTGCATGTATGTATGTTTGCATGTATATATGTGCATGCTTGTATACATGTATGTATGTATGTATGTATGTTTGCATGTTTGTTTGTATGTATGTTTGCATGTATGTAAGCATGTATGTATGCATGTATGTATGTATGTATGTATGTTTGCATGTATATATGTGCATGCATGTATGTATGTATGTATGTATGTATGTTCGCATGTATGTTTGCTTGTATATATGTCTGTATGGCCATGTATGATACGGTCTGCTGGCACCCTGTATCTAAGCCAACTTTACGGCAGGCTTCTATACATGGTATAACAGTCAGTATCACACATGAAACTGAAACTAACCCTACGACATGTTTTACTCACTTTTTTTATAGAGTTTTTTTTTACAGGTTTGGTCGTGGGACTATGTCGGTTTTCGAGGACTACTTTGATGACGGCTTTTTTTTCAACAATAAAATGGTTAATGAGGGTTGTATTGGGGGTGCTTTATTTCAATAAAATATTGTATCTATATCTTTGTCTTTTCTTTTCAACGTTTATTACTACCACTTTAGTAATGGCCAATGTCTGAGTGACAACATCCATTACTAAGGCGAGACTTAGTGTTAGCCGGTGCACTAACACGCTAACACTAACCACCATTATTACCCCGGTACCCACCAACACCAGGGGTGCCGGGAAGAGCCAGATACGATCCAGTACCCGACCATCTGTTGTGATGGTCGGCCACTGGGGCGGCCGCAGGCTGGTATTATGAGGCTGGGAAGGACCAAAAACAGTAAACCTTCCCACCCTTGTACTGCTAGGCTGCTGCTGCTGTGTTGTATCTGGCAGGTTATAAAAATGGCGGGGACCCCACGTCATTTTCTCAAATTATTATTATTTTTTTTTTTTTTTTTAAAGACATGGGGTTCCACCCAATTTATCATAACCAGCCACATACAACACAGTGTTATTAGCCTGGGAATGGACAAAACCAGTGGCCCTTTGTAAAGGATCTGCCAGACACAGCTTCTGTGTCGACGCCCATGGTTAATCAGTCTGCATCTGCTCCTAGGTCTGATAGAGTGACTCGATCTGCTACCACTCAGGCTGGTAGGCTGAGGGGTGGGAGAACCTATCACAGCCTGGCCAGACGGTTCTAGCTCCCGCCCTTGGTCTATGTATACCATCATTTGCTTCTTGTCTTTGCCTGTGATTCTCTCTTGTTTCCTCGCTCTGCTGTTCCAGCTATTACTATTGACCTCTGCTTCATATTGACCCTGGCTTTACTGACTACGCTCCTGCCCTGCGTTTGGTAACTCGTACACTCCTGGTTTGACTCGGCTCGTTCACTACTCTAGTTGCTCACGGTGTTGCAACTGCCCCATTTCCCTTAGCTTCTGTGTACCCTTGTCTGTTGGTCTGTCGTGCACTTAATGAGCGTAGGGACTGTCGCCCAGTTGTACGCCGTCGCCTAGGACGGGTCGTGCAAGTAGGCAGGGACTACGTGGTGGGTAGATTAGGGCTCACCTGTCTGTCTCCCTACCCCGTCATTACATCCTAAAAATGTGGGGGACCCAACGACTATTGTTAAATTTGTTAAATTTTAAAAAATACGACGTGGTGGCTCCCCCCCATTTTTATAACCAGCCCGATAAGACACAGCACCAGCAGCCTAGCATTACAAGGGTGGGAAGTTCCACTGTTTTTGGCCCTTCCCAGCCTTATAGTACCTTATAGTACCAGCCTGTGACCGCCCCAGTGCCCGACCATCACAGCAGATGGTCGGGTACTGGCTCGTACTAAGCTCTTCCCGGCACCCCTGGTGGCGGTTGGATACCGGGGTAATAATGGTTGGTTAGTGCTAGCCTCTGCACCGGCTAACACTAAGTACCGCCTTAATAATGGACGCTGTCAATCAGCCAACTGCCATTATCTAGGCACTAATAAAGTTTTTTAAAAAAAACACAAATACTATATTTTTTTTATTGAAATAAGAAATCCCCAACAAAACTTTCATTAACCATTTTATTAAAATGTTAAAAAACGTACTGTAGATCTACGCAGTAGTCCAAAGAATCGAAGATGTAGTCCAATCGGTACATCAAAATCTGCAACAACATCAAAAACAAATTATTAAGGTGAACAATACCAATAATTATACTCACCTACACACATATATACACGCACACACAAACAAACAACCATACACAAACACACACACACATAAACACACACACACACAAACACACCAAGATATACACAAACACACACACACACATAAACAGACAAACACACACACATACACACATATACACGAACTCACACATATACACAAACACACATATACAAACAAAAACACACATACCTAAACACACATATACACATTTACACAAACACACACATATACACACACGCATATACACACAAACACACACATATATACACAAACACACACAAACATACACAAACACATATACACAAACACCCATATATACACAAACACACACACATATATACATATACACACATATACACAAACACACATATAAAAACAAAAACACACAAAGACACATACCCAAACACACATATATACACAAACACACACATACACAAACACACACCCATATACACTACCGTTCAAAAGTTTAGGGTCACTTAGATATTTCCTTATTTTTGAAAGAAAAGCACAGTTTTTTTCAATGAAGATAACATTAAATTAATCAGAAATACACTCTATACATTGTTAATGTGCTAAATGACTATTCTAGCTGCAAACGTCTGGTTTTTAATGCAATATCTACATAGGTGTATAGAGGCCCATTTCCAGCGACCATCACTCCAGCGTTCCAATGGTACATTGTGTTTGCTAACTGTGTTAGAAGGCTAATGGATGATTAGAAAACACTTGAAAACCGTTGTGCATTTATGTTAGCACCGCTGTAAACAGTTTTGCTGTTTAGAGGAGCTATAAAACTGACCTTCCTTTGAGCTAGTTGAGAATCTGGAGCATTACATTTGTGGGTTCGATTAAAATATCAAAATGGCTAGAAAAAGAGAGCTTTCATTTGAAACTCGACAGTCTATTCTTGTTCTTAGAAATGAAGGCTATTCCATGCGAGAAATTGCCAAGAAACTGAAAATTTCCTACAACGGTGTGTACTACTCCCTTCAGAGGACAGCACAAACAGGCTCTAACCAGAGTAGAAAGAGATGTGGGAGGCCCCGCTGCACAACTGAGCAACAAGACAAGTACATTAGAGTCTCTAGTTTGAGAAAAAGATGCCTCACAGGTCCTCAACTGGCAGCTTCATTAAATAGTACCCGCAAAACGCCAGTGTCAACGTCTGCAGTGAAGAGGCGACTCTGGGATGCTGGCCTTCAGGGCAGAGTGGCAAAGAAATAGCCATATCTGAGACTGGCTAATAAAAGGAAAAGATTAATATGGGCAAAAGCACACAGACATTGGACAGAGGAAGATTGGAAAAAAGTGTTATGGACAGACGAATCGAAGTTTGAGGTGTTTGGATCACACAGAAGAACATTTGTGAGACGCAGAACAACTGAAAAGATGCTGGAAGAGTGCCTGACGCCATCTGTCAAGCATGGTGGAGGTAATGTGATGGTCTGGCGTTGCTTTGGTGCTGGTAAAGTGGGAGATTTGTACAAGGTAAAAGGGATTTTGAATAAGGAAGGCTATCACTCCATTTTGCAACGCCATGCCATACCCTGTGGACAGCGCTTGATTGGAGCCAATTTCTGTAATGACAGGGTAGGGAGACAGACAGGTGAGCCCTAATCTACCCGCCACTCAGTCCCTGCCTACTTGCAACGACCCGTCCTAAGCGACGGGGTACAACTGGGCGACGGTCCCTACGCTCAGTAAGTGCAAGACAGACAAACAGACAGGGGTACACAGAAGCTAGGGAAACGGGGTAGCTGCCCACGGAGGTACCGTGAGCAACAAGAGTGGTGAACGAGCCGAGTCAAACCAGAGGAGAGCGAGGTACAAAACGCTGAGCAGGAGAGTGGTCAGAAAGCCAAGGTCAATAACAAGCAGAGGATCAGTAGTACAAACAGCAGCAGCAAGCCAGGAAACAAGCATAGAAGAATCACAGGCAAAGGAGGAACAGGAAAGGCAGGTATAAATAGACAGTGGGCGGGAACTAGCTCCATCTGGCCAGGCTGTGATAGGCTCTCCCACTCCTAAGCCTGCCATCCTGAGCGGTGGAAGATGGAGTCAGTCTCACAGACATAGGAGCAAGTGCAGACTGATTAACCACAGGCGTGGACACAGAACTTGTGTCTGGCAAATCCTTTACAGTACCCTCCCTTTTATGAGGGGCCACCGGACCCTTTCTAGGTGGACCTGGTTTATTGGGGAAACGAAGGTGGAACCTCCTGAGCAATACCCCAGCGTGAACATCCCGGGCGGGTACCCAAGTCCTCTCCTCAGGCCCGTATCCTCTCCAATGGACCAGGTACTGGAGGGAGCCTTGGACCATCCTGCTGTCCACAATCTTGGCCACCTTGAATTCTACCCTCTCAGGGGTGAGAACAGGGACCGGAGGTTTCCTCGAGGGAGCCAAGGACGGGGAGCAGCGTTTAAGGAGGGAGGCATGAAAGACGTCGTGCACTCAAAAAGACGGGGGCAACTCCAGTCGGAAGGAGACAGGGTTAAGGACTTCAATGACCTTGTATGGCCCTATAAACCGGGGAGCAAATTTTTTAGACGGAACTTTAAGGCGCAAATTTTTAGAAGATAGCCACACCAGATCCCCGACCACAAACAAAGGGGTAGCAGAATGTCTTCTATCTGCCGGAGTCTTTTGTATGCTCTGGGACGCCTCTAGGTTCTTCTGAACCTGGGCCCAGACTGTGCACAGTTCCTGATGAACGACATCTACCTCGGGATTGTTGGAACTACCAGGTGAAACGGAGGAGAACCGTGGATTAAACCCAAAATTACAGAAAAAGGGGGAGACTCCTGACGAGTTACTGACCCGGTTATTAAGGGAAAATTCGGCGAGGGGAATGAATGAGACCCAATCATGTTGGAAGTCAGAGATAAAACACCTTAAATATTGTTCTAGAGACAGATTAGTCCTCTCCGTTTGGCGATTAGTTTCAGGATGAAAAGCCGAGGAGAAGGACAGATCAATCTCCAACTTTTTACAGAAGGCTCTCCAAAACAATGAAACAAATTGTACCCCTCTGTCAGAAACAATATTGACAGGAACCCCATGGAGACGCAGGATGTGTTTGATAAACAAGGTAGCTAACGTCTTAGCATTGGGTAGTTTCTTGACGGGCACAAAGTGGCACATCTTACTGAAGCGGTCTACTACAACCCACACCACCGACTTGCCTTGAGATGGAGGCAAATCGGTGATAAAATCCATGGAGATATGGGTCCAAGGTATCTGGGGAATGGGCAAAGAACATAGTAAGCCCGCTGGTCGGGACCTGGGAGTCTTGGACCTAGCACAAACCGCACAAGCGGCGACGTAGGCCTTAACGTCTTTAAGCAACCCAGGCCACCAGTAGTTTCTGGCAATGAGGTGCTTGGTACCCAGGATGCCTGGATGGCCAGATAGTGCAGAGTCATGATTTTCCCTAAGTACCCTTAGCCGGAGTTGCAGGGGAACAAACAGCTTGTTCTCAGGAAGGTTCCCGGGAGCTTAACTTTGATTAGCCGCAATTTCGGAGACTAAATCAGAATCAATAGAGGAAATTATTAAAACATAAGCAGGATCCTCCTCCTAAGGAGGGCTGGCCATGAAGCTACGTGACAGTGTGTCAGCCTTAATATTTTTAGACCCAGCCCTATAGGTGACCAAAAAGTTGAATCTGGTAAAAAAATAGCGCCCATCGAGCTTGTCTCGGGTTTAGCCTCCGGGCAGATTCTAAGAAAACCAGATTCTTGTGGTCTGTAAGGACCGTTACCTGGTGCCTAGCCCCCTCCAGTAAGTGGTGCCACTCTTCAAATGCCCATTTCATTGCTAAGAGTTCGCGGTTGCCAATATCATAGTTACTCTCAGTGGGCGAAAACTTCCTGGAGAAGTAGGCACAGGGACGGAGATGGGTGAGAGACCTGGTACCCTGGGACAAGACAGCACCCACTCCCACCTCGGAGGCGTCAACCTCCACGATGAATGGCTCCATTTGGTTGGGCTGAACAAGCACTGGGGCCGAGATAAAGCACTTCTTAAGGACCTTAAAAGCCTGGACAGCCTCAGGAGGCCAGTGGAGGAGATCAGCACCTTTGCGAGTGAGATCCGTAAGAGGCTTAGCGATGACCGAGAAGTTAGCAATATATCTCCTGTAATAATTAGCGAATCCCAGGAAGCACTGTAACGCCTTCAGGGAGGCAGGTTGGACCCATTCCGCCACAGCCTGGACCTTGGCGGGGTCCATGCGGAATTCATGAGGAGTGAGGCTTTGACCCAAAAATTGTATCTCTTGCACCCCAAACACACATTTTTCGGTCTTAGCAAACAGTTTATTTTCCCGAAGGACCTGGAGCACCTTCCTGACATGCTCAATGTGGGAGGACCAGTCCTTGGAAAACACAAGTATGTCATCAAGGTACACTACAAGAAATACCCCCAGATAGTCTCTTAAAATCTCATTTATGAAATTCTGGAAGGCCGCGGGAGCATTACACAACCCAAAGGGCATGACGGGGTATTCGAAATGACCTTCGGGCATGTTAAACGCAGTCTTCCACTCATCCCCCTCTTTGATGCGGATAAGGTTATAAGCCCCCCGTAGATCAAACTTAGAGAACCATTGGGCCCCCTGAACCTGATTGAAGAGATCAGGAATCAAAGGAAGGGGGTACTGGTTCCTAACAGTGACCTTATTCAAGTTCCGGTAGTCGATGCACGGCCTAAGACCACCATCCTTCTTCCCTACGAAGAAGCCAGCACCTACCGGAGAAGTAGAGGGGTGAATGTAACCCTTGGCCAGGCATTCCTGGATATACTCTCTCATGGCTTCACGTTCGGGACAAGAGAGTTTGAATATCCTACCCTTAGGGAGCTTAGCTCCTCGTACCAAATAGATTGCGCAATCGTATTCTCTATGAGGAGGTAACACTTCGGAGGCCTCTTTAGAGAAAACATCAGCGAAGTCCTGAACAAACTCAGGTAGAATAATTGAATTAACAGAAAAACATGACGTCATGCATTCATTAACCCATTTGGTAAGATCCCCAGTATTCCAGTTAAACGTGGGACTATGCAACTGCAACCAGGGAAGGCCTAAAACCAAATCGGACGATAATCCCTGCATCACCAGTACAGAGCACTGCTCCAAATGCATGGAGCCAACAAAGAGTTCAAAAACAGGGGTATGCTGTGTAAAATAACCATTAGCAAGAGGAGTGGAGTCGATACCCACTACCGGGACAGGTTTAGGCAAATCAATCAATGGCATAGCTAGAGACATAGCAAATTCCACAGACATAATATTAGCAGAAGACCCTGAATCCACGAAGGCACTGCCGGTAGCAGACCTACCACCAAAAGAGACCTGAAAGGGAAGCAAGATTTTATTAGGTTTCATCTTTACGTTAAATACCTGTGCGCCCAAGTGACCTCCCCGATGATCACTTAGGCGCGGAAGTTCTTCCGGCTGCTTATTCTTACGCCCAGGACAGTTGTTCACTTGATGCTTGTCATCCCCACAGTAGAAGCAGAGACCATTCTTCCTGCGGAACTCTCTACGTTGTTGGGGGGACACGGAGGCCCCAAGTTGCATAGGTTCATCCGAGTTTTCTGTGGAAGAATGAAGCAACGGAACCTCGGGAGCCATCATGGGGGAGTCAGAGGAGAAGGCACAAAAACGTTCAAGTCGTCGTTCCCTGAGACGTCGGTCAAGTCGTACCGCTAAAGCCATAACCTGATCTAGGGAGTCAGCAGAGGGATAGCTAACTAGCAGGTCTCTCAGGGAGTTCGACAGACCCAATCTAAACTGGCACCTCAAGGCAGGGTCATTCCACCGAGAAGCTACACACCACTTCCTAAAGTCAGAACAATACTCCTCTACAGGTCTCTTACCCTGACGTAAGGTCACCAGCTGACTCTCGGCAAAGGCAGTCTCATCAGTCTCGTCATAAATGAGCCCGAGAGCAGAAAAGAAAAGATCAACGGAGGAAAGTTCAGGGGCGTCAGGAGCCAAGGAGAAGGCCCATTCTTGGGGCCCGTCCTGGAGCCGGGACATAATTATACCCACCCGCTGGCTCTCAGAACCTGAGGAGTGGGGCTTTAAGCGAAAATAGAGTCTACAACTCTCCCGAAAGGAGGAAAAAAGTCTTCCGGTCCCCTGAGAACCGGTCAGGCCACTTAAGGTGGGGTTCAAGAGGTGAGGTGGGGGGCACTACCAGGGAAGCATCACGCAAATTGTCCCTCTGAGCCAGGGCCTGGACCTGTAGGGAGAGGCCCTGCATCTGCTGAGCCAGGGTCTCAAGGGGGTCCATAGATGTGTCAGGGACCAGGGTAGACTAGGTAAATGGGCCTGTGATTATGTAATGACAGGGTAGGGAGACAGACAGGTGAGCCCTAATCTACCCGCCACTCAGTCCCTGCCTACTTGCAACGACCCGTCCTAAGCGACGGGGTACAACTGGGCGACGGTCCCTACGCTCAGTAAGTGCAAGACAGACAAACAGTCAGGGGTACACAGAAGCTAGGGAAACGGGGTAGCTGCCCACGGAGGCACCGTGAGCAACAAGAGTGGTGAACGAGCCGAGTCAAACCAGGAGAGAGCGAGGTACAAAATGCTGAGCAGGAGAGTGGTCAGAAAGCCAAGGTCAATAACAAGCAGAGGATCAGTAGTACAAACAGCAGCAGCAAGCCAGGAAACAAGCATAGAATAATCACAGGCAAAGGAGGAAAAGGAAAGGCAGGTATAAATAGACAGTGGGCGGGAACTAGCTCCGTCTGGCCAGGCTGTGATAGGCTCTCCCACTCCTAAGCCTGCCATCCTGAGTGGTGGAAGATGGAGTCAGTCTCACAGACATAGGAGCAGGTGCAGACTGATTAACCACGGACGTCGACACAGAACCTGTGTCTGGCAAATCCTTTACAATTTCATCCTACAACAGGACAATGACCCAAAGCACACCTCCAAATTATGCAAGAACTATTTAGGGAAGAAGCAGGCAGCTGGTATTCTATCTGTAATGGAGTGGCCAGCGCAGTCACCAGATCTCAACCCCATAGAGCTGTTGTGGGAGCAGCTTGACCGTATGGTACGCAAGAAGTGCCCATCAAGCCAATCCAACTTGTGGGAGGGGCTTCTGGAAGCATGGGGTGAAATTTCTCCCGATTACCTCAGCAAATTAACAGCTAGAATGCCAAAGGCCTGCAATGCTGTAATTGCTGCAAATGGAGCATTCTTTGATGAAAGCAAAGTTTGAAGGAGAAAATTATTATTTCAAATAAAAATCATTATTTCTAACCTTGTCAATGTCTTGACTATATTTTCTAGTCATTTTGCAACTCATTTGATAAATATAAGTGTGAGTTTTCATGGAAAACACAAAATTGTCTGGGTGACCGCAAACTTTTGAACGGTAGTGTATATATATATATATATATATATATATATATATTTATATATTTATATACATACCTTTAGCGGAGCACAGACTCTTCGTGACTAGTGTCTCGCCCTGCATCTACTGCGCATGCGCCGATATGCGCCGAGATGCGCGTTCACGAGATAAATGACATCCTCTGCTCAGGACGGAGAGGATGTAATTACGCAGCGCAGATTTTCGTCCAGAATCTCCGATGCTCAAAGAAGAGCAGGATAAAAAAAAAAGTAAGTCAATACTTACCCTCACTGGTGTTGCCTTAAGGCCTAAAATAGGCTGGTCACTAAGCGGTAAAATAAATAAAAGTTTTTTTCTTTTTTCAGATTTGTGAGTTTTTGCGTCAGAATCGCAGCTTTTCCGCTGCAAAAATCACAACATTTGCCAATTGTTTTGCGGGTTTTACCTCCCCATTGAATTTAATAGCGAAAACTCGCAAACAAAAGAGCATTGATTTTTTAAATCCGCAGCATATAAATTTACGCTGCGGATTTTTAAAAAAACGCACGGCGGGTCAACTTATGCATGATTTCTAAGCGGATTTTTTCTGCAGCGCATGGATGAGATTTGTCTCATCCACTTTGCTGCTACTGTAATATGCTGTGGATTTTTCTAAATAAAATTTGTTGTGGAAAACGGCTTATGCGCCCTGTGTGCATATACACGAAGAATGTCTTCCCAGAGAGGGTGAAGGAAAAATAAAATCAAACAGAAGGTAAAATTTGGGGTCTTGAGAACTATAGGACAACTATTATCCCCATGTCTAGTGTTACTATAAAGTTATATACATTTATTTGAATTCTTTCAATCCACCATCCTGTATTCTTTTATTTCTGACATTCCAATTTTAAATTGTGGCATGTTGAGCCATAAGAAAAAAGTTGTGAAATGGTCTATTGGATGCCGTATTACTGAGATATTTCTTCTGTAATAATGACTCCTTGTGGTCCATATAATTTTGTGGAGTATGGTTGTATGATATACAATGCATTCGGGAAAGTCTTCAGACCCTTTAAATTTTTTCACATTATGTTATGTTAAGTCCTTGTGCTAAAATTAAAAAAAAAGTTTTCCCCATCATTCTGCACTCCATACCCCATAATGACAAAGTGAAAACAGAGTGTTAGTAATCTTTGCTCATTTATTGAAAAGGAAAAACTTAAATATTGCATTGACATAAGTATTCAGACACTTTACTTAGGACTTGGTTGAAGCACCTTTGGCAGTGATAACAGCCTCCAGTCTTCTTGGGTACTATGCCACAAGGGTTTCACACCTGGATTTGGGGATTTTCTGCCATTATTCTCTGTAGATCCTCTCAAACTCTGTCAGGTTGGATGGGGACCATGGGTGGACAGCCATTTTCAGAAATGTTCAATTGGGCTCAAATCAAGACTCTGGCTGAGCAAAAAGCTAATTTACAGAGTTGTCCCTATGCCACTCCTGTGTTTTCTTGGCTGTGTGCTTAGGGTCATTGTCTCGTTGGAAGGTGAACCTAGGGCCCAGTCTGAGGTACATAGCACTCTGGATCAGGTTTTCATTAAGAATATCTCTGTACTTTGCTCCATTCATCTTTCCCTCAACCCTGACCAGTCTCCCTGTCCCAGCCGCTGTGAAAAACACCCCCCACAGCAAGATGCTGCCACCAACTTGCTTCACTGTAGGGATGGTATTGGGCAGGTGATGAGAAGTGCCTGGTTTCCTCCAGAAATGCCACTTAGAATTGAGGCCAAAAAGTTCAATCTTGGTTTCATAGGACCACATAATCGTGTTTCTTAGAGTATGAGAGTTCTTTAGGTGCTTTTTTTTTTTTTTTTTTTTCAAACACCAGGAGGACTTTCATGCGTCTATTTTTGAGGAGAGTCTTCTTTCTGGCCACTCTGCCATAAAGCCCAGATTGGTGGAGTGCTGCTGTTGACCTTCTGGAAGCTTCTCCCATCTGCCCACAGGATCTTTGGAGCTCAGCCAGACTGACCATTGGATTCTTGGTCACCTCTCTTACAAATGTCCTTCTCCCATGATTACTTAGTTTGATGGGGCGGCCAGCTCTAGGAAGAGTCCTGGTTGTTCCAAACTTCTTCCATTTAAGAATTATGGAGGCCACTGTGCTCTTGGGAACTTTCGGTGCAGCAGAAATATTTTTGTACACTTCTCCAGATCTGTGCCTCCACACAGCTCTGAGTTCTACAGGCAGTGGCTTAGTTTTTGCTCTGATATACATTGCCAGCTGTGAGACCTTATATAGACAGGGGTGTGTCTTTCAAAATCATGTCCAATCAAATGAATTTACCACAGGTGCACTCCAATCAAGGTGTAGAAACATTTCATAGATGAAGTAGAGAAATGGGAGGCCCCCCAGAGCTAAATTTCAAGTGTCATAGCAAAGGTTCTGAATACTTATGTCCATGCAAAATTAGAGGTTTTAATTTTTAATAAATTTGCAAAAATAGCTAAAATTTTGTTTTCACTTTGTCATTATGGGGTATTGAGTGCAGAATGTTGGGGAAAAACATGATTTTTTTTCTTATTTTAGCACAAGGCACCAACATAATACAATGTGAAAAAAAAGTGAAAGGGTCTGAAGACTCAATGAATGCACTGTAGCATTATAATGACCTATCAAAGAGCTACAAATGTTGGAGACAAATACAGAGTATAAAAAGTAGAGCAAACCTATATTCCCCTTCATAATCCCTATTGTAGCGATTTCATGTAATGTCAGCTGAGATGTCAGATGTGATACATTTCCTGATTAATACTCTGCACATTCAGTAATTCTCCTTGCCATGAATGTTTCCTTTTTCACATTCTGCTTATATTATGTTATGTAAAAGAGAAAAATATCAGTATATACTCTGCATTCACTAGGCTGCTCATGTGACAATTATTTTTAAGTACATTGTTAGAAATTCCATTTGCGTACATTCACAACTTCTCTGAATAAACCATAGAAATCACTGCTGTAGCAGCTAAACTGAAAACAATAGCACTGAGTGGTGATTAAATTCAGCAGATCTTTATAATTAACTGTAAAGTGTTGGATTTTTTAGTAAGACATCTGTAATTTAGACTTCTGAACGCAGAACAGAGTTCTTAATCTGAAGTTTAGAAAAGACCCGATGCTGCAAAAGTAAGGTGGCCATAGACTATAGGTAGCTGTCTGATGCATGATTGTTGCAGCAGTAGCTATTCACTTCATCCCCCCATAACAAGGTTGGGGGAGGTGTAGTGCATGTTATTTTATTAGAGAAACTGCCGGATACTACATACACAATATGGACAAAAATATTGGGACACCTAAACATTACACCTACAGGAGCTCTTATGACATACCGTTCTAAATCCACAGGCATTATTACAGAGTTAGTCCCCCTTTGTAGCTAAAACAGCTTCCACTCTTTTGGGAAGACTTTCTACAAGATTTTGAGCGTGTCTGTGGGATTTTTTGCCCATTCATCCAGAAGAACATTTGTGAGGTCAGACCTGATGTTGAACAAGAGGGCCTGGCACGCAATCTCAGTTCTAGTACATCCCAAAGGTGTTCAATGGGGTTGAGATCAGGGCTCTGTGTGGGCCAGTCAAGTTATTTCACACCAAACTTACCAAACCATGTCTTTATGGACCTTGCTTTGCCTTCCCTAAACTGTTCCCACAAAGTTAGAAGCTACAATTGTCCAAAATGTCTTGGTATGCTGAAGCATTAAGATTTATCATCACTGGAACTAAGGGGCCTAGGCCAACCCCTGAAAAACAACCCCGTAGCTTTATCCTTCTCCACCAAACTTTACCGTTGGCACAATGCAGTCAGACAGGTGATGTTCTGCTGGCATTCACCAAACCCAGACTCGTCCATCAGACTGCCAGATAGAACAATTTTCCACTGCTCCAGAGTCCAGCGATGGTGTTCTTTTCACCACTCTATCCGATGCTGGGTTATGTAAGGATTGCGCTTCACAATGGAAACCCATGCCATGAAGCCCCCGGCGCACAGTTTTTGTGCTGATGTTAATGGCAGAGGAGGTTTGGAGCTCTGCAGTTATTGAGTCAGAGCGTTGGTGACTTTTATGCACCTCAGCCCTCCGCTGTAACTTTACCTGGTCTGCTACTTCGTGGCTGAGTTCCTGTGGTTCCAAAACGTTTCCACTTTGCATTACTACCACTCACAGTTGATCGTGGAATATCTAGACGGGCAGAAATTTAATGTACTGACTTGTTGCAATGGTAGCATCCTATTACAGTACCACGCTGGAATTCAGCGAACTCTTTAGAACGACCCATTCTTTCACAAATGTTTGTAAAGGTGACTGCATGGTTAGATGCTGGATTTTATATACCTGTGGCAATGGGACTGAATGAAACTCCTGAATTCAATGATTAAGAGGTGTGTCCTAATACTTTTGTCCATATAGTGTATGTGGTTTATGTAGTGGGGAAATAATAGGATATTCAAGTTCTGAGGGCCCAGAAGGGCACATACTGTATCTCAGTATACTTAAAAAATCATGACGTTCCAATGGATGTTGTATTATGATGGTATAATTAAAGGAACACTCAAGGAAAAAACAAAACTCTGTGTTTCTCTTTATGGGGCAGTGCATGACTTCTGTCTTTGGTGTTATTTGAATCATTGTGTCATGTACTGCCTCCTTCTGGCTCTATGCTAGGCATAATACAGTGCATTATTTTTTTAATGGTGTTTCTTAAAGTGAAGCTAAATGTTCCACAAACTTCTGACATGTCATAGTGACATGTCAGAAGTTTGGATTGGTGGGGGTCCGAGCACTGAGACCCTCACCAATCGCTAGAACGAAGCAGCTGAAGCACCCGTGTCAGCGCTCAGCTGCTTCATTTCTGTTCGGCTTTTTCTGGAAATAAATGTATCGGAGTACGGGCTCATAGACTTTGTATTGAGTCCGTACACGATACATTAATTTCTGGAAAAAGCCGAACAGACACGAAGCAGGTGAGCGCTCACACGAGAACTTCAGCTGCTTCGTTCTATCGATTGGTGAGGGTCTCCGTGCTCGGATCCCCACCAATCCAAACTTCTGACATGTCACTTTGACATGTGAGAAGTTTGTCGAACGTTTATCTACACTTTCAATTATCTAGACATCAGTCTGAGCTCTTCATTTACATAGGAAAAACTTTTCTAATCATACAAACAAAAAGATTATAATATGACATCACTATTTTCTATTTTATTCTGCTGTTTTGGAGCCTGTGGAGGGGATAAGTGGTTTTCAAGATCCAGTTGGCCCCATCCTTGTTCCTATAAAAGGGTAAACAGGGATAAGATCCTCCCCCTGTAGTCCAGTTGGACCGATTCCCATAAAAGGATAAACAGGGATTAGGTCCTTTTGTTGTGTGGTGATTATGGTGGTGGGGGGGGGGCATAAGCAACAACAGGGAGACAATTTTTTATTTTTTTTCCCCTTGGGCCTTTTCTCTCCCATGTATGCCCCTGTTTAAACCAAGTTTTGTTGCCCCTGTTTAAACCCTTCCCATCATTTGACGTATCTATACGCCAAAGTCGGATAGGGGAAGTATGGAACAGGCTCACGGAGTGAACCTGCTCCATACGATGCGGCTGTCGGCTGTATGTGCGCGATCCCACTCGTTTAACTCGTTAAATGCCGCAGTCAATAACAACTGCGGCGTTTAAATCGTTATAAAGAGGGGGGCGACCCCCTCTAATAGCTCATCGTGCCCCCCGCAATGCAATCGCGGGGTGGCGATGGTTGCTATGGCTGACTGGGCGCCTAATAAAGGCCCCCAGGTCCGCCATCTTTGTGCTCCTATTAAGCACTGCCTCCGGCAGGGCTTAATACGAGCCTGTCAGAATCACGATATACTGCAATATGGGGGCATAAAAGGAGCCTAACTTTTATATGGGGGAACAAACTAGGGGCCTAACTTCTATATGGGGACATAAACAGGGCCTAACTTCTATATGGGAGCACAAACTGCCATTTTCTACCGTTTTACTGCCGTCGTGTGTTTCCCCGCAAAGGGCCCCACTAAGTCGATGTCGGCCAAGGGCCCACATAAACCTGGTGCCGGCCCTGGGTGTAGTAAATTAGGTGAAGCTCTTAGTGAGGCCCATTTTGAGTTTTGCTACGGGGCCCCGATGATTTATATGTATTCCCTGTCAATAGACATTGTGCGTCAAACTGCAAGTAATATCTTTCAACCATCAGAGAGTGAAGTATATATACAATGCAGCAATATCTATCTGCCAGTGAATGAAAGACATGTTACTGTCAACCACCAAGCCAATATGACAGCTAAACCCAGCCAGCTACATCTGCATATAGTCCCTCTGTACCTGCATATAATCTGTGATCCACTGTACAATGGCCATTGTATTCTGCTAGAAGATACAGAAGTTATATCAATATACAATCATTGTCTAAACCCTGCTGTTATTGCTGCGCTCAGTGATATGACTAAGGATATTTTGTGCATTTTACTGTTTGCGATCCCTGCAGCTAATTAACTCCACTGGGTAAACTGTTTATAAAGAGGAATTGATGAGAGATTTCTTATATTCCCTAAGCGCACATCTTGGCTGTACCTGCATTCAGCTCAGCAAAACTCATAATTCTTCTTTAAATACGTGACGCAACTCTGAATATTATCATGAACTAACACGTTCTATTGCTGATCAGTATATTAACCCCTTCCCTCTTTGGCCACTTTTGACCTTCCTGACAGAGCCTCATTTTTCAAATCTGACATGTTTCACTTTATGTGGTAATAACTCCGGAATGCTTTTACCTATCTAAGCGATTCTGAGATTGTTTTCTCGTGCCACATTGGACTTTATGTTACTGGCAAAATTTGCCCAATACATTCAGTAATTAATTGTGAAAAACACCAAAATTTAGCTAAAAATTCGCATTTTTCTCAATTTAAATTTATCTGCTTCTAAGACAGGCAGTTATACCACACAAAAACGTTGCTAATTAACATCCCCCATATGTCTACTTTAGATTGGCATAGTTTTTTGAACATCATTTTATTTTTCTAGGACGTTACAAGGCTTAGAACTTTAGCAGTAATTTCTCACATTTTCAAGAAAATTTCAAAATGCTATTTTTACAAGGACAAGTTCAGTTGTGAAGTGGCTTTGAGGTCCTTAGATATTAGAAACCCCCAATAAGTCATCCCATTTTAAAACTTCACCCCTCAAAGTATTTAAAACAGCATTTATAAAGTTTCTTAACCCTTTAGACATTGCGCAGGAATTAAGGCAAAGTAGAGGTGAAATTTACAAAGTTCATTATTTTTTTCCAGAAATTCATTTTGAATCCATTTTTTTTTTGTACCACAGAATGTTTTACCAGAGAAATGCAACTCAATATTTATTGCCCAGGTTCTGCAGTTTTAGGAAACATCCCACATGTGGCCCTAGTGTGCTACTGGACTGAAGCACCGGCCTCAGAAGCAAAGGAGCACCTAGTGGATTTTGGGCCGTGTATACATACCCTTATAAAAAGCAGAAAAGTGTCTGACTGACACAGTAAAACCAGTCCGTGCGCCAAACCTTTGATAAGGTTTGCGTAGTTCCTATTTATTTCAGTGCAGAGTGACTTCATGTAGACCAGGCTGTTCTTAAGTTTGGTACACTTTTTGTTCCAGACGTAGGGTTATCACAAATTTAATATTACGACTTGCCTGTTTAAAATGTCAGAAAAATCTTTTCTTTTTTTTTTTGTGGATCCCTCTTTTAATTTCTGTTATTTGCTTTTCTACAACTCATATTAACATCAGATCTGGCTTCTCCCAAAACTGCAAAGCTGAGATTGTAGACAGAATAGCAAAGGATCCTGGGTCTGCTGAAAAGACACCATTTAGCTGAAAGGCTTAGGGTATGTTCACACGAGGGCGTCCGTAACGGCTGAAATTACGGGGATGTTTCAGCCTGAAAACATCCCCGTAATTTTAGCCGTAACGGCATGTGCAGGTGCTTGAACGCCGCGTCCATTACGGACGTAATTGGCGCTGCTATTCATTGGAGTCAGTGAATAACGGCTCCAATTACGGCCAAAGAAGTGACAGGTCACTTCTTTGACGCGGGCGTCTATTTACGCGCCGTCATTTGACAGCGGCACGTAAATTACGCCTCGTGTGAACAGACAAACGTCTGCCCATTGCTTTAAATGGGCAGATGTTTGTCAGCGCTATTGAGGCGCTATTTTCAGACGTAATTCGGGGCAAAAACGCCCGAATTACGTCCGTAAATAGGCCGTGTGAACATACCCTTATGGTTTTCGTAGATTGATAGTTCTTTTTTTAAAGAGGCTCTGTCACCAGATTTTGCAACCCCTATCTCCTATTGCAGCAGATCGGCGCTGCAATGTAGATAAGAGTAACGTTTTTGTTTTTTTTAAACGAGCATTTTTGGCAAAGTTATGACCATTTTTATATTTATGCAAATGAGGCTTTCTAATGTACAACTGGGCGTGTTTAAAGTTATGTACAAGTGGGCGTGTATTGGGTGTGTAACATCTGGGCGTTTTTACTTCTTTTACTAGCTGGGCGTTGTGAATAGAAGTTTATGATGCTGACGAATCAGCATCATCCACTTCTCTTTTTACCACCCAGCTTCTGCCAGTGCACAGACACACAGCGTGTTCTCGAGAGTTCACGCTGTGACGTCACTTCCCCAGGTCCTGCATCGTATCGGACGAGCGAGCACACATCGGCACCAGAGGCTACATTTGATTCTGCAGGAGCATCGGCGTTTGCAGGTAAGTCGATGTAGCTACTTACCTGCAAACGCTGATGCTGCTGCTGAATCAACTGTTGCCTCTGGTGCCGATGTGTCCTCGCTCGTCCAACACGATGCAGGACCTGGGGAAGTGACGTCACAGCGTGATCTCTCGAGAACACGCTGTGTGTCTGTGCACTGCCAGAAGCTGGGTGGTAAAAAGAGAAGTGGATGATGCTGATTCGTCAGCATCATAAACTTCTATTCACAACGCCCAGCTAGTAAAAGAAGTAAAAACGCCCAGATGTTACACACACAATACACGCCCACTTGTACATAACTTTATACACGCCCAGTTGTACTTTAGAAAGCCTCATTTGCATAAATATAAAAATGGTCATAACTTGGCCAAAAATGCTCGTTTTAAAAAAACAAAAACATTACTCTTATCTACATTGCAGCGCCGATCTGCTGCAATAGGAGATAGGGGTTGCAAAATCTGGTGATAGACCCTCTTTAAATTGAAACTCCAGGCACAAGCCAAAGATTTTAACATGATATGTGTACATTTTCCGCAGTCTTAGGGCTCGTCCACACGCTGTCCGGAATTTCGGACAGAAAAAACGCAGCAGAATACAGTAGCAGCATAGTGGATGACATTTAACAAATCTCATCCACACGCTGCGTAAAATTTCCGAGTCAAAATTGACCTGCGGTGCATATTTTTTGGACCGCAGCATGTCAGTTCCTGCTGCAGAAAGTGTGCAGAATTGCTGCGTTTTTCAGAGGAGATGTCTCCATCTCCTAACATTGGGAAAAACGCAGCAATTTACGCACTATTTTCTGCCGTAAAAAACGCAGGAAATGGTGTGTTTTTGCTGCGGCGGAAAGCCTTTGACTTTCAACGGAACTGCTGCAGAAATTTTCTGCAACATTTGCGTTGTGTGTGGACAAGCCCTAAATTCATCCTAAGGGTATGTGCACATACAAAATCCAAAATGTCTGAAAATACGGAGCTGGTTTCAAGGGAAAACTGCTCCTGATTTCCAGCCGTTTTTTTTTAGCAACTTGCGTTTTGGCGAAAAACGCAGAAAATAAGTTGTGTACATATCCTAAATGTTCAAGCACACGGCTATTTTACAGGTTTGTGATGTTGGCATAAGTTTAAAAAAAAAAAAACCCTCTTGTGAAGTGGAAAGCATAAACTGTATTACCAGTTAATTGTCGAGTTCCTAAACTTGTCTTCACATTTCACAGTCCTATTTCTACTCCAAATCAGAAACATATACAGTACAGTCTTAGGCCTCATTTACACGAGCGTGTGCGTTTTGCGCGCGCAAAAAAACGCTGCGTTTTGCGTGCGCAAAAGGCAATTGACAGCTCCGTGTGTCATCCGTGTATGATGCGCGGCTGCGTGATTTTCACGCAGCCGCCATCATAGAGATGAGGTAGTCGACGCCCGTCACTGTCCAAGGTGCTGAAAGAGCTAACTGATCGGCAGTAACTCTTTCAGCACCCTCGACAGTGAGTTCCGATCACAATATACACCAACCTGTGAATAAAAAAAGACGTTCAAACTTACCATGAACTGCCTGCTTCCTCCAGTCCGGTCTCCCGGCCGTTGCCTTGGTGACGCGTCCCTCTCTTGTCATCCGGCCCCACCTCCCAGGATGACGCGGCAGGCCATGAGACCGCTGCAGCCTGTGATTGGCTGCAGCCTGTGCTTGGCCTGTGATTGGCTGCAGCTGTCACTTGGCCTGAATTGTCATCCCGGGAGGTCGGACTGGAGGAAGGAGCCGGGACTTATCGGTAAGTCCGAACTTCTGTTTTTTTTTACACGTATATGTATATTGTGATCGAAAGTCACTGTCCATGGTGCTGAAACAGTTTAAGTCTTTGAGCACCGTGGGCAGTGACTGTCTCCTGACGTCGCGTACCCGAACATTTTTTGCCGGGTTCGGTCAAAACGAGTTCGGCCGAACCCGGTGAAGTTCGGTGCGCTCATCTCTAATTTGACACTCCGTTTGGATGTTTGTAACCAGAAAAGCACGTGGTGCTTTTCTGTTTACATTCATCCTTTTGACAGCTCTTGCGTGATTTTCGCGCATGCAACGCAGGACCGTCCGTGTGGCATGCGTTGTTTTCACGCACCCATTGAAGTCAATGGGTGCGTGTTGCGTGAAAAACGCAAGAATATAGAACATGTCGTGAGTTTTACGCAACGCACTCACGCAGCGCAAAATTCACGCATCGTCTAAACAGCCCCATAGACTATTATAGGTGCGTACGACACGCGTGAAAAGCACGCGCGTCGCGCGCGCGTATAATACGCTCGTGTAAATGAGGCCTTAGGGTATGTTCACACCCTTAGGAAAAAACTTCTGAAAATACAGATTTTCAGGCGTTTTTTAAGCAACTCGAGTTTTTCGCAGCGTTTTTTACGGCTGTTTTTTTAGTTGTTTTTCTATAGAGTCAATGAAAAACTGTTTAAAAACGGCACAAGAAGTGAGATGCACTTCTTTTGCGCGGGCGTTTTTTTAATGCGGACGATTTTAAAAACAACCCCGTAAAAAATACCCCCCGTCGGAACAGAACACCATTTTTCCAATTGAAATCAATGGGCAGATGTTTGGAGGCGTTCTGCTTTATATTTTTCGGCCGTCTACGGCCGAAAATAAGCCGTGTGAACATACCCTAAGGGCATGCCCCCACGTGGTGGTTTTCCTCCGCAACTGTCCACATCAATGCCGCACAGAATCTGCGTTGCAGATTCTGCGGCGGATCTGCCCAAAATGTGCAGTAAATTGATGCGGACTAGCTGCTGCGGACTGCAGGAAAAGTGCTTCCCTTCTCTCTATCAGTGCAGGATAGAGAGAAGGGACAGCACTTTCCCTAGTGAAAGTAAACGAATTTCATACTTACCGGCCGTTGTCTTGGTGACGCGTCCCTCTTTCGGCATCCAGCCCGACCTCCCTGGATGACGCGGCAGTCCATGTGACCGCTGTAGCCTGTGATTGGCTGCAGCCGTCACTTAGACTGAAACGTCATCCTGGGAAGCCGGACTGGAGACAGAAGCAGGGAGTTCTCGGTAAGTAGGAACTTCTATTTTTTCACAGGTTGCTGTATATTGGGATCGGTAGTCACTGTCCAGGGGGCAGAAACAGTTACTGCCGATCGTTTAACTCTTTCAGCACCCTGGACAGTGACTATTTACTGACGTCTCCTAGCAACGCTCCCGTAATGACGGGAGCCCCATTGACTTCCTCAGTCTGGCTGTAGACCTAGAAATACATAGGTCCAACCAGAATGAAGAAATGTCATGTCAAAAAAGCAAGACGCATCCGCACCACACATAACATGTGCATGACAGCTGCGGACTTCATTGCGGAATTTAGAATCTCCATTGAAGTCAATGGAGAAATTCCGCCATGAGTCCGCAACCAGTCCGCCACTGGTCCGCAACAGACAGAGCATGCTGCGGACAGCAAATTCCGCTCCGCAGCCTATGCTCCGCAGCGGAATTTTACGCATCGTCTAAACGAACACTGCTAAATAGAAGTGGAAGTCAATGGAGAAACGGCTCCGCTGCGGATTAACGCTGCGGAGTGTCCGCAGCGGAATTCAAGTGCAATTCCGCCACGTGTGAACCCAGCCTAATACAGACAATTGTAATATGTTACCTTTGTCAAAAATACTAGCAACAACCAATAAACCAGAGCTTTAACAAAGCCAACTGACATTGTGTATGCTCTGTATTCAAACCTATTATCACAGCTCTTTTGGTAATTAGCATCAATTGAGCTATGCTTCCCATTATAGGAAGAAGATAATGTACTCCCAAGTGTCTACTAAACTGGCGTCCCTAATTACTGCATGCTATTCTTCACTACTAACGTTTTCTGGGTGTCATAGTAATCACTCTATTTATCACTATGATAATGATGTTGGAATAAAAACCCTAGAGAGAACAGGTATGGATGTTGAAACCATTATGTCCAAGATTATTTTTTCTTCTTTTGTACTCCCTTGTATTTACAATGGCAGAGTCATGCTAACATGGCTTTACACATTAGGCTGTGTTCACACGTCGCAGTAAATTAGCATTTTTTTTTTTACACAATTTTTTCAAAATCATGTGAACGCAGTCTTACTATGCAGTGATAAAAGTCAATGTCCACAGGTTTGTTTTTTAGTGTTTGCATGTCTGATACAAACACTTAAGAAGGATTATGCAACTTCCTTGCAAAATTGTGTTTTATGCTTATAGCCCTGAAGGTTTCACAGCATGAATTAGAACAAAATTATACTTGGTTACAAGAAGAAATCATGTGCCTTCCACGGCAATCAGCTCTGATAATATGCTATTATTACAGATCTTGGTAATTCTCCACTAAATACAGAAAGTAGGTGACAATGTTCCCCTGTGTGCAAAACATTAATTACCACCCTTAACACAAAAATATCTAATATAGAAACGTAGCTCTCCACTCACTGCTACAATTCAAAGAAAACAACCAGAGCAAGTAAAAAAGAGGTGAAATTCTCAACACCACAAGGTAATAATAAGTACTTTCATAAAGTTTTACCGCTCAGACAGTTGTAAGCAAGAAAGTCTGAAGCGTTCACTCAGGCTGGGTTCAGACTACCTATTTTCAGGCGTAAACGAGGCGTATTATGCCTTGATTTACGCCTGAAAATAGGGCTACAATACGTCGGCAAACATCTGCCCATTCATTTGAATGGGTTTGCCGACGTACTGTGCAGACGACCTGTAATTTACGTGTCGTCGTTTGACAGCTGTGAAACGACGACGCGTAAATTGACTGCCTCGGCAAAGAAGTGCAGGGCACTTCTTTGCAACGTAATTTGAGCCGTTCTTCATTGAACTCAATGAAGAGCAGCTCAAGATTTACGAGCGTCACAGACGCCTCGTATATTACGAGGAGGAGCATTTACGTGTGAAACGAGGCATCTGTTTTCTCTTGAAAACAGTCTGTCTTTTCACACGTAAATGCCTGCTATCGTGTGCACATACCCTAAGGGTTCTCTTATCCCCCAGACTGCATGCAAAAGAGACAATTCCAAATCCCACTGGTGTGTTTCTCTGTAGTTCTAGATCTTGTAGTTCCACAAAGCGATATAGCAGCGTTCTATACGGGTTCTTTCAATCGCTGGTCTATAACTCCAACAAGGGAAAAAAAGACAGATAGTGCACCACCTTTTGGAAAGTATAAACTCCACACTTTATTCCATACTTACAGGATGAACAGAATTAGAAAGGCATATATCATATACAATCTCATGTGGCACGCCAAGTTCTGTAGCCCGACCCTGGGTTTCGCCCTTCCGCCTTTCTCTGGGTTAGCAGGAAGGGCGAAACCCAGAGTCGGGCTACAGAACTTGGCATGCCGCATGAGATTAACTATATGCAAGATAATGACATCTGTGTTCTCCGTTGATTTCTGTAAAGGAGAATGGTTGTCTTCCTGCAGCCAAAGTTAATTGCTTCATTTTGGTAAAAACAGGTAATATCAGTTGTAGTAGTGATCTCATACCTCCCAACTTTCAAGTAACGTAAAGAGGGGCAAGTTTTTTCCTTTTAAGCCACGCCTCTAATCCCACCCATACACTCCCGGTTCAGCCCACACAGTATCATGCTCCCACAGTGCCTCCCACACAGTATAGTTCCAAATAGCTGCCCCGTACAATATAATGCCCCATAGCTGCCGACGCTTTGGCCGGAGATTCCGCTTATAGAGTATGGGGGCAGCTAAGGCGACAATATACTGTATGGGTGAAGGTATGGGGCATTATACTGTATGGGTGTACCTAAGGGGGCACTATACTGTATGGTGGCAGCTAACAGGGCGTTATACTGTATGGGGGCAGCTAAGGGGCATTATACTGTATGGGGGAAGCCAGAGGGGCATTATACTGTATGGGGGCAGCTATCGGGCATTATACTGTATGGGCGAAGCTATAAGAGCATTATACTTTATGGGGGAAGCTATAAGGGCATTGTTATGTATGATGGAAGCTAAGGGGGCATTATACTATATTGGAGCAGCTATGGGGGCATTATACTGTATGAGTGCAGTTATGGGGGTATTATACTGTATAGGTCAGCTATGGGAGCATTATGCTGTATGGGACAGCTATGGGGCATTATACTGTATGGGGGCATTATACTGTATGGGGCATCTGTATGTGGGCAGCTATGGGGCATTATGCTGTATAAGGTAATTTGTTTGGGCATTATACTGCATGGAGGCATCCGTGTAGGCATTATACTGTATGAGGGCAACTGTGGGCATTATACTGCCTGGGGGCATCTGTGGGCATTATACTGCATGGGGGCATCTGTGTGGATTCCGCTCCAGGAGGAGCTAGTGATGTCAAGGGCTTTCCCTGGCTCAGCGCTTAAAGTAGCACTGTGCCCGGGGAGTCCTCTGTACTAATGCTTCAGCATTGGGTTCAACTGTATCTGTGTCCTGAGAACGTAGACAGATACAGTTGACACCGGGAGTCCGGAACATACCACCAGCCGCCTGGGACAGTGGGACACCACCCGAAATCCAGGACTGTCCCGCTGAATCTGGGGCGGTTGGGAGTTATGGTGATCTACTAACAAGGTGTAGGACAGGGTGTCTCCACAAAGCAGTAAATGGCAACCTATACATTGCTAACACCCAGTGTCGAATCCCCATAGGGCCATTTAGGGCAGCCGACCGGGGCTCGAGGCTACTGGGGGGGGGGGGGGCGCATGGCCGCCAAAAGTATAAAAGCAAATTGAAAAACTGCTTTGTGTATGGACCCTTACATATTACGGGATTCAATTGTATCCGCGTTAAATTGACAGCACTGGCAAAGCAAGGAAAGCAACGGTTCCCATCCCCGCCATTTGGCGCTTTCATGTGATGCAGGCGGCGCAGTGACGTCATCACGCTGCCTACGTCATCCGCTGGAGCAGGCCTGGTCAGAAGAGGACGCTAGAGGAGAGCACGGCACGGGAACTGGGACAGGTGAGTGTAGCGCTATCTACAAGGGGCAGTGTGGCACTATCTACATGGATAGCGTGGTCCTATCTACTTGGGCACTGTGGCACTACCTATATGGCCACTGTGGTCCTAACTACATGGGCACTGTGGCACTCCCTACATGGGCACTGTGGCACTCCCTACATGGGCACGGTGTGCAGCACTACATACATGGGCACTGTGTGTGGCACTATCTACGTAGGCAGTGTGTGGCACTATCTACAGGGGGCTGTGTATGGCAGTATCTGCAAAGGGCACTGGCATTATCTACAGGGGGAAGTGTGTGGCACTATCTACAGGGGGCAATGTGTCGCAATCAACAAGTAACACTGTGGCACTATATGCAGGGAGCAGTGTGCGGCACTATCTACAAGGGGCAATGAGTGTGGCACTATCTACGTTGGTTTTTAAGCTACCGGTAGTTGTTAGAATACTACTAGTAACGTAAAAACCAGAGGGTAATGGGAGTATGGTGAAAATAACTTGGTTTGAAAATTATGCGTTTGGTAACCCTGCTTTAAAAATCATGCATTTGCCCCTCGTCCTGCAAAAGGACCTGCAAGACTCCATAGAAAAGAGTGTAAGCTGCTATGTAAATATATGGGTCTGGTCTGGGGTCTGTATTAGCTTAAGGGGTCTGGGGTCTGTAAATAGAGGGTCTGTATTAGTTTCATGGGTTCTGTATTTAGGGGTCTGGTGTCTGTATTAGTTCAGGGGGCATGTATTTAGGGGTCTGGCAGAGGTCTGTATTAGTTTAGGTGGTCAGGTCTGGGGTCTGTATTAGTTTAGGGGGTCATGTCTGGGGTATGTATTAGTTTGGGGTTCAGGTCTGTATTTAGGTGTCCGGTGGCTTTATTTAGGGGGTCTGATCTGGGATCTGTATCTATTGAGGATGCTTGTTCTGGGGTCTGTATTTGTGTAGGGGGGTCTGGTCTGGGGACTGCAATAGTTTAGAAGGCCCGGGGTCTGTATGTATTCTAGGGTCTGGTCTGGGGTTTGAAATTATTGGTCTGAGTTAATTTATGGGCCTGGGGTCTGAATTAGGTTAGAGGTCTGGTCGGGGGTATGGAACAATTTAGAGGGTTTGGTGTCTGAATTTTTGTGTTGCTATAGAGGTTGGAAATGGCTCTAGAAGTGAGAGACAAAGAGGTAGTGGCAGGAAACTCTGCAGTGGTCAGGAGAAGTTGCCATAACAGTCCTTGTCAGATGGAGAAGAACTGAAAAGAGAACGACTCGCATCCGAGAAGATGCCACCTGTGAGTCACTCAAACTACCGCAAAAGTTCATTCATTTTTTAAGTGGTGCCGCACAAACATGCAACCCTAATCCATGTGGTTTTGGAGCACTTGCACAGTTCTATGAGTCAATGAGAGAGATTTTTTAAAGAGGCTCTGTCACCAGTTTCGTACTTTCCTATCTCCTACCTAATCTAACAGGCGCTGTGTTGTAGATAAATACTCTGTTGCTTTTTTTAAAAAAACGTTTATTAGTGACAAAGTTATGAGCATTTTAACATTTATGATAATTTTTTGAAAAAGCCCAACTGGGCGTTTTTTTTAACTTTAACCAAGTGGGCGTTGTAAAGAAAAGTGTATGACGCTGACCAATCAGCGTCATACACTTCTCTTCATTCATGTCCAGCTTTAGTCACAACACAGAGTGATCTTGCGAGATCACGCTGTACTGTTACGCCATCCCGCAGTTCCTTCACCGCTCCGTGAGGCGGCTGGAGGCAATGTCTGGTCATTCTCCCGTGGCTCCGGTGAAGGACCCGTGGGATGAAGTGACAGCACAGCGTGATCTCGCGAGATCAAGCTGTGCTGTGACTAAAGCTGGACATGAATGAAGAGAAGTGTATGACGCTGATTGGTCAGCGTCATACAATTTTCTTTACAATGCACACTTGGTTAAAGTTTTTAAAAAAAACGCCCATTTGGGCTTTTACAAAAAATGTGCATATATGTTAAATTGCTCATAACTTTGTCACTAATAAATGTTTTTTAAAAAAAACAACAACACAGCAATTATCTACAGCGCCTATTAGATGAGGTAGGAGATAGGGAAGTATAAAACTGGTGACAAAGCCTCTTTAAATTGCAGTTTTGTGTAAACTTGGTCCTATTAAAAAATATTTCAAATATATATATATATTTACTATTGTATAAATCCCAGTGGAAAACTGTGTAGAGATTTTAATCCCTCTTCATTGTAATTTGGTATTGAAGGCAATGATGAAAATACTGTACAGTGTGTTTATAGGTTGTTAGTATTTATGAATAATGCATGAAATCCTATTGCAAACTGACAGCTGTATGTCTCCCAAGAATGCAGCATTGCTGGATTGTAAATAGATGACTCTTGGGAGAGACGTTACTCGTGCACAGAATTAATGACACGACAAGTCTATGCCATAAATATATTGTTAATGTGCAATATACAGACAGCTCTACACATCATAATTAACCTGGAATGAACTACTGACCAATCAAATTACTGTAATAAGCCATTCTCATAGACCAAATTATATTTTACCAATAAGGCTTGGCACTGGGGAGACCTTTCGGATATGGATTCATCTCATTGGTTGTGGTAGTCGCTATCACTGCTAGGAATCCATTCTCCTCACCTACATGAAAACATAATCTTCAATTTTCCATTCATTTACAAGTTAACCCCTTCCTGCTGCAGCCATTTTTCGTGCTGCCCATGCAATGCAGCTAATAGGCAGGTGGGAAAGTAGTGAGTAAGAGGTGAATTACGTCGGAGGTTCCAAATTTGATTAAGTTTCGCAGGGCAGCCCCGATTTTTATATAGAACGGCTTCAAAAAGGAGTATTTAGTTGATCTGAAGCTTCCACATATTGAGGGCAGGCATAGCCAAATTGTACCGCCTGTATGCTATACATTTTTAAGCAACGAAGGGAGACTCATATATGAATATGCATATCTAAAGTGGCCATTCATTCTCCGGCAGGAGACCTAGCAAGCCGATTTAAGAAGTACACGGTACAGGAGTAGCGAGAAGATCCGATAAGAAAGCTGTGGCCATGTTCCAGAATCGTGCAACAGGGGGACAGTTCCACATCGGGTGCAAAAAGTCTGCATATACCTCATGGCATCTCGGGCACACTGTGTTAGGGGAACGGCCCATTTTATATGGGCGGGTGGTGGTAAGATATGTTTGATGGATGATATACAGCTGTATACGTTTATTATTGTGTGTCAGATGAGTATACAGAGCAGAAGTCAGTCCCCCTGGGCCCTGAGATTTGTAGATACCAATTAAGGGGTAACGTGAAATAGATTGTCTCAGTTGAAGGAATTGTGCAATTAAAGCATGGCGTAGATGAAGGTAGAGGAAGAAAAACATTTGGTCTGTAAATCAGTATAGGAGAGTAGGGCATTGTTCTTGTACAGGTCGCCCAGAGGTAAAGATTCCCAGTTTAGCCTAGAGGTTGGTTCCCAGTAGTGTAGTAGGACAAGGTAATTTATGGTTATGCCATAGGATCATATCGGCCATCATATCTTCAAAGCGGATAATGATTTTGTGGCTTTCCACATTTGTACACCCAATCTGCATTGCCGGAGTTTAGTCTGGGTGAGAGTGTCAGATTTAAGGAGGGCCCAGAGGGTATGAACATTCATGAAATTCTTCTAGCGGTGTCCCAAGTTCGGTAAATGCAGAGGTAAAATCAATGTATGCAGATATCTCAGTAGTCCAGCCAGGTAATAGCGGTAAAAGTCAGACAATGCCATTCTAGTTTAGTCTTTGGAGCATTTGAGAGTTTTGAAACTCAATTGAGAGCGCGAATTGATCCCAAATGAATGTCATGGTTAATTAATTAAGTTTGAACTTTTTTAGGGATGGGTACAGGAGAGCATTGTGTCACATAGAGGCATTTGGGAAGGATAATGAGTTTGAGTAGATTGAGGTGAGCTGCTACTGATAGAGAGACAGTGATTTCCAGATATCGAATTTACGACATTTCTGATAATGTAGACCGGGGCAAAATATTATGGGTGTATGATTGGAGGAACTTATGGGGATAATTATTCCCAGGTACTTGAAATGATACACAACTTTTAGGCCATGTAGTATATCTGACCCTGACTATGGGGAGCGACCTAGTTAGGCTTCGTTCACATCTGCGTCAGGGCTCCATTCTGGCGTTCCCTTTGAGCTTCCCGTCCGAACGGAACCCTGACTGAGACAAACGGAAACTGTAGGTTTCCGTTTGCATCACCATTGATTTCAATGGCGACAGATCCGATGTAAATGGTTTCCATTTGTCTTAGTTGTGCAAGGGTTCCGTCGTATTGACTGAATGAATACGGTAGTACCACATATTTGGTGCGGTTTTTCGAGCGAAATTCCCTGCAGCTACCTGGACGGATACTCTGTGTAGTTTTATGCAACGTATCCGCCTAGTGTGTCTCTATCCTTTAATATATTCCCCCCATTGACTTTGTAAAGATTTTTTTCTCAACATATATGTGGCATATAAAGCTACATACACACTTTTTATATTTGGCACCACAATAGCATTTTCAATTAAATAATAAGGCTAAATTTACACGACAATGAAAAACGGCCGTGCGACGGCGGTTTTTGTAACGACTGTCACACGGCCATTTTCAGAACAATAGAGTTATATGGGTGTATTAACACGGCGATTTTTTTTAACAGCCCGTGAAAACTGGCCATCAAAAATAGGATATTTTTGTCCGTTTCGACGGCCCCACGTCTCCCATATAAGTCAATTGGGTCAGTTTTGAGCATGCTTGAGCAAGGCTCACACTGAGCTGAAACGTCGCACACGAGTGGAATAAACGGATAATTTTTTTCACTAATTTGGTAGTGCTGCCTCACTTTCCTTTTACGTATAATGAAGGGTCATTGGACTGTGACCTAAGAGGCTTGCACCCAACCTATATCCTCTTGTCCAGTGCTGCTGATCTATGCTTGCTACCTACATGTGGGTCTGCCATCTACAGGGTGGGCCATTTATATGGATACACCTAAATAAAATGGGAATGGTTGGTGATATTAACTTCCTATTTGTGGCACATTAGTATATGGGAGGGGAGAAACTTTTCAAGCTGGGTGTTGACCATGGCGGCCATTTTGAAGTCGGCCATTTTGTATCCAACTTTAGTTTTTTCAATGGGAAGAGGGTCATGTGACACATCAAACTTATCGAGAATTTCACAAGAAAAACAATGGTGTGCTTGGTTTTACCGTTACTTTATTCTTTCATGAGTTATTTACAAGCTTCTCTTCGTTTACAGCCATTGACATGTCGCAGAGGTTAACACGTGAGGAGCGGATAGAAATTGTGTTGATGTCTGGTGAACGCAGTACAGGAAGTTAATATCACCAACCATTCCCATTTTATTTTGGTGTATCCATATAAATGGCCCACCCTGTATATTACATAGCTTGGTGTCCTCTGCAAAAATAGAAATAGTGCTATTAATCCCATCCTCTATATCATTAATAAATAAGTTGAATAATAGTGGTCCCAGCACTGAACCCTGGGGTACACCACTTATAACCGGGGACCATTCAGAGTAGGAATCATTGAGCCAATTCTCAATCCAAATACAAACTATAATTTCTAACCCTATAGTCCGTAATTTACCCATTAGACGTCTATGAGGGACAGTGACAAATGCCTTTGCAAAGTCCAAAAACACTATATCCACAGCGGCCCCTCAGGTTGGTTTGACAACTTCTGTGCTTCGTAAAACCGTGCTGGCTGTCACTTATAATAAAAAAAAAATGGTCACATAATTCTGTATATAGTCCCTCAATAGCCCCTCAAACATTTTCCCCACGATGGATGTTAAGCTTACTGGTCTATAATTACCCTGGGAAGACCTAGAGCCCTTTTAGAAAATAGGCACCACATTTGCCCTGCGCCAGTTCCTTGGCACTATATAACCATTAAAACTTTATACACATCCTTGCCCTGTCCGAACCTTTTTTTTTTTTACATTTGTCAATATTAAGTGTGCAAGCACTAGTGAATTATTTGTATACAGTACATGGGGGGTGGTGTCATTTACGGGGCGGGGGGTGCTTTCTTCAATGGGGGTGCTATCTACAGTGGGGAGGGGTGCTATCTACAGTGGGGGTGGTGCTAGCTACAGAGGGGTTGTTGCTATCTACAGGGGTGTGGCGCTATCTACATGGGCACTGTGGCACTAAATGGGGGTGTGACACTATTTACAGGGTCATTGCAGCACTATCTACATGGGAACTGTGGTGTTTTCAGGGGGTTTGGACAATAAAACCAACAAATTAAATCCATCAGTTTTTTTAACGGCCATGAAAAACGGACAGATGGACTGGAGATGGATGAAAATTTGGAGACACACTGATGCAAAATGGCCATGAAAAATTCAGGTTTTAATGGCCATTTTTTTTCCACTGTCATGTGAATATAGTCTAATTTTCTGGAACAACATGTGCTGCATCTTATTTGTGCCGTTTGGAGCTTGGTCTTCTGCAGTAATACACTCATTAAGGGCTTGTTCACATCAGCATTGGCTTTCCGTTGAGGGGTTCCGTCTGAGGTTTCTGTCGGGAACCACTCAACAGAAAGGCAAACCTTAGCTTCCGTTTGCATCACCATTGATATCAATGGTCATGGAAACATTGCTAATGGTTTCCGTTTGTCACCATTCCGTCAGGTTTACGTTTTTTTGACGGAATCAATAGCGCAGTCGACTCAACGGAAAGCCAACGCTGATGTGAACAGGCCCTAAGGCCTCATGCACACGACCGTAAAAACACCCGTTAGTGCGGGTCGTAATTACGACCCGCAATAACGGGCTCATATACTTCTGTTAGCCATCACGGGAAGGTGCCCGTGCCGTTAAAAAAAAAATAGAACATGTTCTATTTTTCTATTTTACGGGCCGTGCTGCTATACTTTATAATGGCAGCACGGCTCGCAAAAGCGGCCGGCTGCCCGTAGCCGCCCGTTAACGGCCGTGCTCGTAATTACGAGTCGTGATTACGAGCACGGTCGTGTGCATGAGGCCTAACAAATCATTTATCTGTAAATATGTTATAAATCTTTGGATTTATGGAAACTAATTATAAGTAAATCCAAATACTGTATATGTCCTTTATACTGTTTAGAGTTGGGGATTTTTTATACGCAAGATCATAGCTTCATCTTGTGGACAAAATTGGTTTTACAACTCACAAATATAATTTACTGAACAGCAGTGTGACTTGTTAATATAATAGCAATTACCTGGAATTGCCTTCTTCTTGAGTGTAGAAGAAGGTTTTCTACAGGTTTTTATGCAGGTTTTAAAGCCAAGATCAGGTGTGAATCATAAAGGGAGTGAACGTATAAAGACCAGATACTATTTCTCCTCTTATTTAAATCCAGCCCTAATTTTGGCATTAAAAACTGCATAAAAAAACCGAAACAAAATCTGATCAAAACCTGCATGTGTGAATAGTCCCTTAGATATACACTATATGGCCAAAAGAATGTGGACACCCATCCTATTTATTGAGTTTAGGTGTTTCAGTCACACCAATTGCAAACAGGTGCATAAAATCAAGCACACAGCCATGCAATCCCCAAAGACTAACATTGTTCATAGTATAGGTCGTACTGAAGAGCTCAGTGACTTGAAACATGGCACTGTCATAGGATGCCACCATAAGTACGAGTTAGTTTGTGAAATCTCTAATCTGCTAGATCTGCCTCAGTCACCTTTAAGCAGGGGCGCCATCAGGAATTTATGGGCACCATACAGCCAAAGAGAATGGGGCCTAAGGCCTCATGCACACGACCGTATTTTTTCCCACCCGTAAATACTGGCGTAAATACGGGTCCGGTGTCACACGTATTCGACCCATTTTGCAACAGTATTTACGGGCCCGTGCCTGTAAATACGGGCCCGGTGTCACCCGTATTCCACCCGTATTTACGGGCACGTTTTTGGCTGCAAAATTACACTGCACTAATCGGCAGCCCCTTCTCTCTATCAGTGCAGGATAGAGAGAAGGGACAGCCTTTTCTGTAATAAAAGTTAAAGAAATTCATACTTACCGGCCGTTGTCTTGGTGACGCGTCCCTCTCTTCACATCCAGCCCGACATCCCTGGATGACGCTGCAGTCCATGTGACCGCTGCAGCCTGTGATTGGCTGCAGCGGTCACATGGGCTGAAACGTCATCCAGGGAAGTCGGGCCGGATGTCGAGAGGGACGCGTCACCAAGGCAACGGCCGGGAGACTGGACTGGAGGAAGCAGGAAGTTCTCGGTAAGTATGAACGTCTTTTTTTTTACAGGTTGCTCTATATTCTGATCGGAATTCACTGTCCAGGGTGCTGAAAGAGTTACTGCCGATCAGTTAACTCTTTCAGCACTCTGGACAGTGACTATTTACCGACGTAGCCTAGCAACGCTCCCGTAATGACGGGTGCACACACGTAGCCACCCGTCATTACGGGAGCTCCATAGACTTCTATGGGCTGCCCGTGCCGTTATTACGGCCTGAAATAGGACATGTTCTATCTTTTTCAACGGCACGGGCACCTTCCCGTAAGAAAATGGAAAGGTACCCGTGGCCAATAGAAGTCTATGAGCCCGTTATTATGGGTCGTAATTACGACCCGTAATAACGGGTGTTTTTACGGTCGTGTGCATGAGGCCTTAGGGTGAGTTAAAAAAAAACTGTTAGGCCTAATTCACACGACTGTGTTCGGTCCGTGATATATGGTCCACATGTCGGCAGTATTTCCTAGACTGCACACTGTGCAGGGAGGAACGCTACTAGCATCGTAGTTATATACGATGCCAGGAGTTCCTGCCTCGCTGCGGGAAGCTGTCCCTTACTGTAATCATGTTTTCAGCACAGGACAGTAGTTCCATGGGGAGCCAGGGACAACTAGCGTCATAGATAACTATGGTGCTGGGAGCCCGGCTCCCTGCACGGTGTTCGGTCCTTAAAATGCGGCAGACATGCGGGCCGTATATCACAGAGCAAACACGTGTGAATTAGGCCTTAGAGTAAGTTAACACAGGGCTGATACGACGTGCAAAAGTATACAGCGTATCTGTTCTGGTCCCCACAGGGGATGCCGGATGAAAAACCGCACCAAATTGTGGTGCAGTTTTTTGGGGGAATGTTTACTGCAGAAAATAGTAGGTAGAAAAAATACTTACAATGGCGATGCTTCCCTCTGATGCCTGCAGTCCGGCCTCCTGGGATGAAGTTGCATCCCAAATGACCGTTGCAGCCTGTGATTGGCTGCAGCAGTCACATGGGATGAAACGTCATCCCAGGAGGCCGGGCTGGACGCAGAAGCAGAGAGATCTGGGTAAATATAATCTTTTATTTCTTTCAGATTTTTTTTTTTTGTGTTGCGACATAAATTGACATGCTGCAGATTAAAAAAACGCACCGCAGTTCAATTTATCAACGTTTTTTTCAGCAATTTTTTTACGAAGCGTGTGGATGAGATTTGTTCAACTCTCATCCACTCTGCTGCTTCTGTATTACGCTGCGTTGTGGAAAATCCGTAGTGTTTATGCTACGTGTGAACTTACCCTTACAAATTTTGCTAAGGATTTGCAGCAAATGAACCCTTTGCATCGTAAAGAGTAAAATGCGTGGTAATTTTGCACCATAATAGGCAAGCTGCTAATTTAACAATCAGCAGAATGGCCTAAATCTAATGCACATTTTTTTTCTGCTGCATGTGCACGGGGGTTTTGAAAAAGCTGTATTGTCATTTGTAGTGGATTTTCAGTGCGCAATCCGCACCGAAATTAGGAGACAAATCCACCATGTTTGAAGTGGCCTTAGGGTCTATACACACAGGGCAAAATCGCAGCAAAAACTTGATTTTACTGCACTGTGAGAATATAGCCTAATAGCACAGTTTTTTTCAAGTTTTGTGACTTTTTTAATGCAATTTTTGTCATCGCGGCACAAATCGATGCAGCTTTGCCATGATTTTTATAATCGCAGCAAATACAAAACTGCGGAAAAAGGGAGGGAGACGAAAAACAAAAACACTTTATTTCCTACAAGTGTGGTCAGGAGGGTTGTGAAGGAGGCTAGGGCACTCACCAGTCTTGCAGGGTCCAGTCGGCTGTGTGGAGAAGGCCGTCTTGCTCTCTCCACACGGAGCTTCTGCTTTCATGCTGCTCATGCAGCAGCTTCCCCTAAGTCCTCTCAGGGTCCCAGCGTTACTTTGGAGAAAGAAACAGACCCAAATTATAATGAAGGGTTCGTTCCTTTCTCCAAGTGACTAACGCTGGGGCCCTGATCCAAATGTTTAAAGTTACTAAGAAGCGGACGGGCACCTTTTTCCTTTTTTTCCAGCATTGTGGCCGGGCCCCTTACGGCAGTACCAACCGTACTGCCCTGATGGCGGCCCTGCCTGTAAGTACTATTATTGTGAAGTGGAAGCATCTAGGAGTAACAGCTCAGCTACAGAGACACTCAAACTCACAGAGCAGGGCTGCCAGGTGCTTAACCCCTTCCCGCTCCTTGACGTACTATTACGTCATGGCAGCTGTATCGTTCGCGCTCCATGCCGTAATAGTACGTCACGGGAGTAACGGCCGTTTTGGCCGTCCTCCCGACACATACAGGAGCTGTGACGCTGCTGTCTTGTTCAGCAGCTGTCACAGCTCCTACAGCGGGGACCGATCGCTGTGTCCCCGCTGATTAACCCCTTAAAAGCCGCGTTCTATAGAGATCGCGGCTTTTTAGGGGTTAAGCTGCCATCGCCGGCCTGCTACGCGATAGCGGCCGGCGATGGTGACTATGGCAACCGGACACCAAACAATGGCGTCCGGCTATGCCATAGACGGAAGCCTAGTGGGTCCTGACAACGTCAGGACCCACTATGCTTGCTGTCAGTGAGTAGCTGACAGTTCTAATACACTGCACTACGCATGTAGTGCAGTGTATTAGAATAGCGATCAGAGCCTCCTGTCCTCATGTCCCCTAGTGGGACAAAGTAATAAAGTTAAAAAAAAGTTAAAAAAAGATGTGTAAAAATAAGAAAATAAAAGATTTAAAAGTATTAACAGTAAAAATACCCCTTTTTCCCTTATCAGTCCTTTATTATTAATAAAAATATATAAACAAACAAATAAACTATACATAATTGGTATCGCCGCGTCCGTAACGGCCTGAACTACAAAATTATTTCATTATTTATCCCGCACGGTGAACGCCGTAAAATAAAATAATAATAAACCGTACCACAATCACAATTCTTTGGTCACTTCACCTCCCAAAAAATGGAATAAAAAGAGATCAAAAAGTCGCATGTACCTAAAAATGGTCCTGATCGAAACTACAGTTCGTTACGCAAAAAATAAGTCCTTGCACGGCGTTATTGATTGAAAAATAAAAACGTTATGGCTCTTAGAATAAGGAACACAAAAAGTGAATGATTGTTTACAAAACGTATTTTATTGTGCAAACGCCATAAGACATAAAAAAAAACTATAAACATCTGGTATCGCCGTAATCGTATCGCCCCGCAGAATAAAGTGAATATGTCATTTATAGCGCACGGTGAACGCTGTAGAAAAAAAAGAATAAAAAAACAATAGTAGAATTGCTGTTTTTTAGTCACCACGCCACCTAAAAATAGAATAAAAACTGATCAAAAAGTCGCATGCACCCCAAGAAAACTACAATGGATTCCTCAAGGGGTCTAGTTTCCAAATTGGGGTCACTTTTGGGGGGTTCCCAATGTTTTGGCACCACAAGACTTCTTCAAACCGGACATGGTGCCTAATAAAAAAGAGGCCTCAAAATCCACTAGGTGCTCCTTTGCTTCGGAGGCCGGTGCTTCAGTCCATTACCGCACTAGGGCCACATGTGGGATATTTCTCAAAACTGCAGAATCTGGGCAATACGTATTAATTTGTGTTTCTCTGATAAATCCTTTTGTGTTATAAAAAAAATGGTATAAAGAGGATTTTCTGACAAAAAAAATATGTAAATTTCACCTCTACTTTGCTCTAAATTTCTGTGAAACACCTAAAGGGTTCATAAACTTTCTAAATGCTGTTGTGAATACTTTGAGGGGTCTAATTTCTAAAATGGGGTGTTTGATAGGGGTTTCTAATATATGGACCACTCAAAGCAACTTCAGAACTGAACTGAAACCTAAAAAAAAATAAAAATGAGGCAATACTTCGCTTCTAACATTATACTGATAATGAGCCGTGCCCACCCCGAGATGACCCCAGTTTTGACCGTTTGTATAAACGGAGACCCCTATTAGACCGTTCCAGTGCCCGGTTTTCCCAAGCATACACCCCCGAGAAGTGTATTTCTATTGATGAGTCCCTGGTACATTTTAAAGGGAGGGTTCAATTCCGAGAGTACCTGCCGGGTAAGAGGGCAAGGTATGGCGTGAAGATGTATAAGCTGTGCGAGAGTGCATCAGGGTATACCTACAGGTTTAGGATATATGAAGGAAAGGCCACCCCCAAAACAAACTGCATCCTTGACTACAATAGGTACATGGGAGGGATGGACTTGTAAGATCAAATCCTGAAGCCCTACAGCGCCATGCGGTGTGGTATAAGAAGCTGGCCGGGCACATCATACAGATGGCTTTGTACAATGCGTACGTGCTGCATCGATGTGCAGGCCAGACGGGAACTTTCCTGGAATTTCAAGAGGTGATTATCAAGAACCTAATCTTTAGGGACCAAGAAGGGGGGGGCACCCAGTACTTCTGGAAGCGAGGCCACACGCATCGTACCAGGGCGGCAACACTTTCCAGGGGAAGTTCCCCAAACTGGCAAGAAGGGAAATAGTCAATAGAGGTGCAAAGTCTGCTATAAGAGGGCGATAAGGGATGACACAATATATCAATGTGACACGTGTCCCGAATAACCAGAGCTCTGTATGAAAGAGTGTTTTAAAATTTATCATACTTCCGTTGGTTTATAATTTACCCCAATTTTACTTACCCTGATGCACTCCGCACAGCTTATCCCCCCTCGTCTTTCCCCTCTGAGCCCTGCTGTGTGCCCAGGCAGCTGATAACAGCCACATGTAGGGTATTGCCATACCCGGGAGAACCCACATTACAGTTTATGGGGTGTAGGTCTCCGGTCAAAATGCTCACTACACCTCTAGATGAATGCCTTAAGGGTGTAGTTTTTAAAACGGGGTCACTTCTTGCGGGTTTCAACTGTACTGGTACCTCAGGGGCTTCTGCATACATGACTTCGCACTAGAAAATCCCCAGTAGGCCAAATGGTGGTCCTTTCCTTCTGAGCCCTCCCATGGGCCCAAACGGCAGTTTATCACCACAAATGGGGTATTGCCGCACTCAGGACAAATTGGGCAACAAAATGGAGTATTTTATTTCTTGTGAAAATAAGAATTTTTGAGCTAAAATGACATATTATTGGAAAAAATATATTTTTTTTTAATTCCCAGCCCAATTCAAATAAGTTCTGTGAAGAAACTATGTGGTCTAAATGGTCACATTACCCATAAATGATTTACTTGAGGGGTGTAGTTTCCAAAATGGGGTCACTTCTGGTGGGTTTCCATTGCTTTGATACCTCGGGGCTCTGCAAATGCGACATGGCACCCGAAAACCAAACCAGCAAAATCTGTACTCCAAAGAACACACAGCGCTCCTTCCCTTCTGAGGCCTCCCATGGGCCCAAACGGCAGTTTATTGCCACAAATGGGGTATTGCTGCACTCAGGAAAAATTGGGCAACAAAATTGAGCATTTTGTTCCCTGTGAAAATAAGAAATTTTGATGAAATTTTTTCCAATAAGATGTAATTTTTTATTTTTTTAATGTCACAGCCCAATTGAAATAGGTGCTGTGAAAAAACTGTGTGCTCAAAATGCTAACAACAACCATAAATGAATTCCTTGAGGGGTGTAGTTTCCTAAATGGGGTCGCTTTTGGTGGGTTTCCATTGCTTTGATACCCCTGAGGCTCTGCAAATGCGACATGGCACCCGAAAACCAATCCAGCAAAATCTGGACTCCAACAAACATATAGCGCTCCTTTCCTTCTGAGCCCTCCCATGGGCCCAAACGGCAGTTTATCACCACAAATGGGGTATTGCCACACTAAGGACAAATTGGGCAACCAAATGGGGTATTTTGTTCCCTGTGAAAATAAGAAATTTTGATCACAAATGACATTTTATTGGAAAAATGACATTTTTTTCATTTCACAGCCCAATTCAAATACGTGCTGTGAAAAAACTGTGCGGTCAAAATGGTAACAACAACCATAAATGAATTCCTCGAGGGGTGTAGTTTCCAAAATGGGGTCACTATTGGGGGATTCCTACTGTTTTGGCACCTCAACACCTCTTCAAACCTGGCATGCTGCCTAAAATATATTGTAATAAAAAAGAGGACTCAAAATGCACTAGGTGCTTCTTTGCTTCTAGGGCTTGTGTTTTAGTCCACGAGCGCAGTAGAGCCACATGTGGGACATTTCTGAAAACTGCAGAATCTGGACAATACATATTTAGTAGTGTTTCTCTGGTAAAACCTTCTGTGTTACAGAAAAAAAAATGAATAAAATTGAAATTCAGCAAGAAAAATGAAATTTGCAAATTTCACCTCCACTTTGCTTTAATTCCTGTGAAATGCCTGAAGGGTTAAAAAACTTTCTAAATGCTGTTTTGAATACTTTGAGGGGTCTAGTTTTTAAAATGGGGTGTTTTATGGGGGTTTCTAATACATAGGCCCCACAAAGCCACTTCAGAACTCAAGAGGTACCTTAAAAAAAAGGCATTTTAAATTTTCTTAAAAATATGAGAAATTGCTGTTTATGTTCTAAGCCTTGTAACGTCCAAGAAAAATAAAAGAATGTTCAAAAAACGATGCCAATCTAAAGTAGACATATGGGAAATGTGAACTAGTAATTATTTTGGGTGGTATAACCGTCTGTTTTACAAGCAGATGCATTTAAATTCAGAAAAATGCAATTTTTTCAAAATTTTCTCTAAATTTTGCAATTTTTCACCAATAAACACTGAATATATCGACCAAATTTTACCACGAACATGAAGCCCAATGTGTCACGAGAAAACAATCTCAGAATCGCTTGGATAGGTTTAAGCATTCCGACGTTATTACCACATAAAGTGAAATATGTCAGATTTGAAAAATGGGCTCTGAGCCTTAAGGCCAAAACTAGGCTGCGTCCTTAAAGGCATGGTGTTGCCCTAAAAACATGTTTTTTTTTAAAAAATTAAATATTTAGTGTGTGGGTGATTAAACATTGTTCAAATTTTTTTTTTTTTTTTGCACGAGTCCAGGAAATATTATAAATTATTTCTAATTTATAATACTACCCATTTTTGGTCACTAGATGGAGCTGTTCCCAATGTTGCAGCATTGCAACATTGGGTTAAAAGCCCTCGCTCTAGTGAGCTCTCAGCATCCCCCCCTCCTTTATCCTGGCTAGTGCCGGGATAAACGAGGGGTTTGAAAGGTTTAACCTCCTACACTGTGTGTCGCCATTTTTTGAGGTAACCCACAGTGTAGTAGGTTTACATACAGTAGTAAACACACACAAACACTAACATACATTGAAATGTCTTACCTGCTCCTGCCGCCGCGGCTCCCTCCGGCCCGTCCGCTCCCTTTGCTGCCGCTGTTCCATGTGCACAAGTCCGGAAGCCGCGACCGGAAGTAGTAATATTACAGTCCGGCCGCGACTTCCGGTCCACAGGAAAATGGCGCCGGACGGCGCCAATTTCGAATAGGACTGTGTGGGAGCGGCGCATGCGCAGTTCCCACACAGACGCCGTACACGGACGTGAATGGGACGGGAGCCGTTCACAGTCCCTATGGGACTGTGGCTGCCGTACTCCATGTCTGTGTGTGTCGTTAATCGACACACACAGAAATGGAACAAAAAATGGCAGCCCCCATAGGGAAGAAAAAGTGTAAAAATAAGAAACAGTAAAACACAAACACACAAATGAATATAAACGTTTTTATTACAGCACTAACATCTTTAACATATAAAAAAATTATTTGCCATGACACTGTTCCTTTAAGGGGTTAAGCTCGTGGCACATACAAATCCACTTTTGCATCACTTACTACAGAGATCTACACTGCCTCTGGAAATATCAGCACAACTGTGCATCGGGAGCTTTATAAAATAGGTTTCTATAGTAGAGAAGCTGTAAACAAGCCTAAGATCACTATGTGTAATGCCAAGCGTCGGCTCTATTGGTGTGCCACTGGACTCTAAAGCTTTGGAAACGTGTTCTCTGGGGTGATAACTCACGTTTCACTATCTGGCCGTCTGATTGTCGAATCTGGGTTTGGCAGATGCCAGGAGAACGTTATCTACTGGTGTGCACAGTGTCTGCTGAAAAACTTGGTGGAGGAGGGATTACGGTCTGAGGCTTTTTTTCAACGTTTGGGCTTGGTTCTTTATTTCCAGTTACACAATTGTAGCTTCCAACTTTGTAATAACAGTTTGAAAAAGGGTCAGCGAGGTCTATAAAGACATTATGTGAAGAGTTTGGTGTGAAGGAACTCAAGTGAACTTCACATAGCCCAGACCTCAACCCCATCTACCACCTTTGGGATAAATTGGAACACTGATTGTGAACCAGAACTTCTCATCCACCATCAGTACCTGACCTTACAAATAGTCTTTTGGTTGCAAATTCCTGCAGACACTCTCTAAAATCTTGTAATATGAAATGTTAAATACTTTTGTGTCAAAAAAGACAATAGTATAATAGGTATGATACCTTTATTGGCTAACCATAAAAGTTCTATATGCAAGCTTTCAGAGCACAGAGGCCCCTCCAAAAGAAAACCCTTTTCCCATTTTTTTCGCTAAAGCAATGTAAAAAAAAAAAAAATACACAAAATTGGTATCACTGCGTCCGTAAAAGTCTGAACTATTACAATAAACCATTATTTAACACGCACGGCGAACGCTGTAAATAACAAAGAATATAAAACGCCAAAATCACAGTTTTTTGGTTACCTTAGCTTTAAAAAAAATATTAATAAAAACTACTCAAAAAGTTGTATGTACCAAAAAATGGTACCAATAAAAACTATAGCTCGTCACGATAAAATAAGCCCTCACACCTCTCCATCAACAAAAAAAAAAAAAGTTATGCCTCTCGGAATATGGTTTTAACAAATAGTTTTTACTTTGTAAAAGTAGTCAAATACAAAAAAAACGGTATAAATTTGGTATCACCTTAATCGTATTAAGTTGCAGAAAAAAATTACGTTATCGTTTTTACCGCACGGTGAAAGCCGTAAAAACAAAACCCAAAAAACAATGGAGGAATCTGTTTTTCCCAGTTTCAGCCTGCAAAGACTTTTATTTCAGTTTCCCAGTACATTAAATGGTACTTTAAATGGTGTCAATAGAAAATACAACTCCTCCCACCAGAAATAAGCCCTCACACGACTCTATTGACGGAAAAATAAAAAAGTTATGGCTCTTGGAAGAAGGGGAGTGAAAAATCCAAAAATGGTTCAGTCCAGAAAGGGTTACTTAATTTCGAATGAAAAAAAACATTTATAACCACATGTGTGATATTGCCGTACTCGGGAGAAATTGCTTTACAAATGTAAGGGTGCTTTTTCCTCCTTTATTCTTGAAAATTAAAAAATTCAACATTTTAGGGGAAATAATGTTGATATTCATTTTCACAGCCTATTTATAATAAATTCTGCAAAAGACCTGTTGGGTCAAAATGCTCACTATTCCCCTAAATAGATTCCTTAAGTGATGTAGTTTCACAAATGGGGTCACTTGTGGGGTGTTTCCACTGTTTTGGTACCTCAGGGGCTTTGCAAATACGACATGGTGCCTGAAAACCATTTCAGCCCTGCTGTGGGTCCAAACAGCAGTTTATTACCACATATGGGGTATTTCCGTAATCGGGAGAAATTGCTTTACAAATCCTCTACGTTTTTCAGAAACAAAGTAGATTTTTATCTTCACAGATTAATTCAAATACAGTACATTTAGCAAAATAACTGGGGTCAAAATGCTAACTATACCCCTAGATAAATTCCGTGAGGCGTGTAGTTTCCAGATTGGGGTCACTTTTGGGTGTCATATATGCACATGGATGTCAGGAGCAACCCCAGAGCTGGAGTCCCGGGCAGAGCGCTAGTACTGGTACTCCAGCTGTGCTCCTGACATCACTGGGACACCTGCTCTGGGGAAGCCCCTGACATCACTGTCGATGTATGGACAGCAATGTCAGAGGCTTCCCCAGAGTACCGAAGAAGAGCCTAGCGCTCTGCCCGGGACTCCAGCTCTGGGGAAGCCCCAGACATCGCTGTCCATATGTGCACAGCGATGTCAGGGAATTCCACAGAGCGCAGGGGCAGAGCCTTTACTAGCGGTCTGCTCGGGACTCTGCTCTGGGGAAGCCCCAGACATCGCTGTCCATATGTGGACAGCGATGTCAGGGAATTCCACAGAGTACCGGAGCAGAGCCTGTACTAGTGGTCTGCTCGGGATTCCGCTCTGGGGAAGATCCTGACACACTGTCCATATATGGACAGTGATGTCAGTGAATTCCACAGAGTTCCGGAGCAGAGCCTGTACTAGGGGCTCTGTGTCCCGCGGGCCGCAGATGACTGCCCCAGGGGCCGCGTGTTTGAGACCCCTGATCTACAGCATGCACCAATGCTTAAATCTAATTGACATACCATAAGTGTCTTGAATCAGCTGCTTCAAAGGCCAGCAAGATATTGTCGTGTATTAAGAGAGGCATGGACTCGCGGGACAGGAATAGAATATTACCACTTTACAAAGCATTAGTGAGGCCTCAACTAAGGCCGAGTTCACACGTCGCGGATTTGTCGCAGATTTTGTTGCGGTTTTGACGCAGATCTCACCCTTTTGCATTGCAAAGTGTAAAATCTGCGCTGAAAATCTGCATGAAATCCGCGTCGTGTGAACTCAGCCTAACTGAACTGAACAGTTCAGTTCTGGGCTCCAGTTCATGGAAAGGATGCCCTGGAGTTAGAAAAAATACAAAGAAGAGCAACGAAGCTAATAAGGGGCATGGAGAATCTAAGTTATGAGGAAAGATTAAAAGAATTAAACCTATTTAGCCTTGAAAAAAGATGACTAAGGGAGGACATGATTAAATTATATAAATATATGAATGGCCCATACAAGAAATATAGTGAAATCCTGTTCCATGTAAAACCCCCTAAAAAAAGGGGGCACTCCCTCCGTCTGGAGAAAAAAAGGTTCAAACTGCAGAGGCGACAAGCCTTCTTTACAGTGAGAACTGTGAATTTATGGAATAGCCTACCGCAGGAGCCGTCACAGCAGGGACAGTAGATGGCTGCAAAAAAGGCTTAAAATAATTTCTCATAACAAAATAATATCAGCTCTTATGTCAATGTATAGAATTCTTGATTGACTGTTAATCCAGTCGGATTAAACCAATGGGGGTAGTAAAACAAAGTTCTATAATTTTTCCCACATTTCACTTTCTCCCATCTCTTGGGTGATGTCAAAGTTAAACTGTGTAGGGACACGCCCCTTTGACATGGTAACACCCAGCTGTCAATTTCTTCATAAATTTCTAGGAGGAATAACAGAGGAATGGCAAAATGCAGAGTTCCAAAATTGTGATTTCAAGGTGAGCACATGTATTTACTAAAATAGACATGTCTGGAGCGGCGACACATCCTATTTAACCCTTTAGTGACTGATTTTTTTCATTTTTTTCTTGGTCGCATTTCAAAATCCATAACTTTTTTTTATTTTTCCGTAGACAAAGACGTGTGAGGCCTTGTTTTTTGTGGAACAAGGTGTATTTTTTAATGGCACCATTTTGGGGTACCTAACATTTATTGATTACCTTTAATTAACTTTTTATTCCGGGGGTAATTAAATAAGAAACTGAAATTCCATCATTCTTTTTCTTCTTTTTACAATTACGCCATTTACGGTGTGGTTAATATAACACAATCAATTTATTTTGTGGGTCGTTACGATTACGATGATACCAACTTTATATATTTTTTTGTTTTACTATTCTTGCACACAAAAAAAACCACTTGTGTTTTTGTGTCACCATATTATAAAAGCCAAAACTTTTTTATTTTTCCACCTAGACAGCTCTCTGATGACTTATATTTTGCTGGACAACATGTCATTTTTATTGGAACCATTTTGGGGTACATACAACTTTTTGATTGCCTTTTGTCTTTTTTTGGAAGGCAGGAGGAACGGAAAACAGAAATTCTGGCATTGTTTTTTGTTTATATTTTGGCGTTCACCGTGCAGATTAAATAACGTTATCGTTTTATAATTCAGGGTGTTACGGACACGGCGATACTAATAATGTGTAGCTTTTTTTTTTTTTTCATAAAAAATTATTTTGTATGGGGCAAAAAGTGGGTTTTTCCTTCTTTTTTTTTTTATTTGGGACTTTTCTTACCACACACACACACACACACACACACACACACACACACACACACACACACACACACACACACACACACACACACACCATTGCTGCACAAGTATAAGGCTTCATGCACATGACCGTAGCAATGTGCATGGCCATGATTTCCGGGTTGGCCAGCCACGGAGTGACAGCCGCGAGTTGCCCGCAAATCGCGGGCTGTGCACATGGCCATTATTTTCAATGAGCCCGGACCGCAGAACACTGCCGTAATAAGGCTTGCCCGTTCTTTCTGCGGTCCGGGCTCCGGTGCCATGCACGGACCGTGAAAACCACGGTCGTGTGCATGGCCCCATAGGAATGAATGGGGCCGCAATTCTCCCGTGGATTTTCGGGGGAATTGGGCCGCAAAAGCACGTTCGTGTGCATGGGGCCTTATACACACACAGAATTGCTGCATGGACATATGTGCATACACAGCTCTACTTCACATAATACCCGGCTCTGCTGCATGCACACATACAGCTATGGTGCACGCACATCAGGCACACACAAGAATGCACCACCCCGAGGGTTTTCTAACCAGATTCTTTTCATTTTCTGGAAAATGGATCCAAAAATCAGACAGGCAACATTGTTTACAGACAAATGGCAAAACCAAAATGGATCATAACGCTGATAAGTGATTTATGTTAGATACAAATAGAAACACATTTGCAGCCTTTACTGTGAACTGCGGAGTCCAGACACGGTGGATAACTTATGATGCGGATTTTGCTGCGTATCTGCAACAAATCCGTAGTGACATCTGCATGTGTTTGGCCCCATGCACACGACCATGCTTGTAATCACGATCTGTGATTATGGGCGCGGACGGCCTTGGACAGTCACGTGCATTTGCAGGCCACGCTCCCATTATAAGTATGTGAGAATGGTCCGTAAAATCAAAAAAATAGTCCTATTTTTTACGGATGATTTCTACGGCCTAGACACCTTCCCGTAAATATACAGGAAGGCGTCCGTGCGCCATAAAAATGAATGGAACTGTATTTTGATCCACAATTACGGTCCGTGTGCATGGGATTTTGCCACATATTTCACCCTATGCTTTGCAGAGGGTGAAATCAGCTGTGGAAATCCATGGCAGAACGATGTGTACAAAAAAGTCCTCTGTTTACAAACTGTTTAGGAATTCACAGATAGTTGCCAACCACATACATACACATTAGGCTGCGTTCACATCTGCGTCAGGGTCCCATTCTGACATTCCGTCAGAGCTTCCCGTCAGAACGGAGCCCTGACTGAAACCATAGGTTTACATTTGCTTCACCATTGATTTCAATGGTGATGGATCCAGTGCAAATGGTTTCCGTTTGTCTCAGTTGTGTAAGGGTTCCATAGTTTTGACGGAAGTAATACCGTAGTCGACTGCGCTATTCATTCCGTCAAAACGACGGAACCCTTGCACAAAAGTGAAAAAAACGGAAACCATTTGCAACGGATCCGCCACCATTGAAATCAAGGTTTCCGTTTGTTTCAGTCAGGGTTCCGTTCTGACAGGAAGCGCCGATGGAACGCCAGAACGGAGCCCTGACGCAGATGTGAACGAAGCCTTACACACAGCACTGCTGCATGCACATTATACACACAGCTTTGCTGCACACAAAATATACACAACTCTACTAAACACACAAACATGCAGATCTGCTGCACTCACAAATACATACACAGCTCTGCTGCACACACACACATACACAGCTCTGCTGCACACACAAACATACACAGCTCTGCTGCACACACAAACATACACAGCACTGCTGCATACACAAACATACACAGCTCTGCTGCACACACAAACATACACAGCTCTGCTGCACACACAAACATACACAGCTCTGCTGCACACACAAACATACACAGCTCTGCTGCACACACAAACACACACACAGCTCTGCTGCACACACAAACATACACAGCACTGCTGCACGCACATTATACACACAGCTTTGCTGCACACAAAATATACACAGCACTGTTGCCCACACAAACACACAACTTTGACACACACACACACACACACACACACACTGTACATGTGAATAAGGCTGTTTCTGCAGGATGTGCAAGGATTTCTGCAAACAACATTCAGAGAATGGACCAATATCTGAAACAAATCTGCAGTGTGAATTCCTCCCGGCTCACATGCGGACACCTCCAAGTCTGACTCCTCCCAGGCATGTGACTGATCACATGATGATGAGGTCATGAAAGGTCCTGCAGCAACTAGAACCTAACCTCTCCTGTTCTGTGAGTGTTGTGCTTTGTGTACTGCCGGCAGGACCTGCACCATGGAGAGCTGTGTGTTTGTTACAGTGGGGACTACGAGCTTTGATGATCTGATATCCTGCGTCTCCTCGGAGCCCATGATCAGGGTAATCCTGCATGTTATTACAGCAGTCCGGCTGTGTTACGTGTCATCGCTTCATAGCCCGACTACTTCTTGCTGCTGCTTTACCAGGTGCATACAAGGGGCTTTCAGAAAGTTAAACTTATCCACAGTGTAATGAAAAGTTCTGCAACTCTCCAGTATACTTTCTGTATGTCCATTCCTTACCACTTTCAAAAACTCTGCTAGTGGTCAGTGAATGAGAACTTTCATTGTTTACTTCCAGTGGATACTAATCTGTTCCTGATGTCACGCGTTTTTTACGTCAGCAAAAAAACTGAAGGAGGCGTTTTATTTTTTTCCTCATCATTTCTTTAGCAACTGGTGTGTGAAAAACACACCGCACATGGATGATGTCCATGTGCTGTCCTTTTTTTCACGCACGCATTGACTTCAAAGGTTGCGTGATGCGCAAAAAACGCACAAGAATAAGACATGCAGTGAGTTTCACACAGCGGACACACGCTGCATGAAAAACACAATGCCCCATTGAATAGCATAGGTCCGTGCGACGTCCCTTGTTAACGCGCGTAACACGGATGTGAAATACGCTCGTGTGAATAAGGCCTTAAATTTAGAATGGAAAATCTACAACAAATACGCAACCGTTTCTTAATCCACCGCACGTAAATTTATGCCGCGATTTCTGCTACTGTAATACCCTGGGGATTTTCTCTGCCAGCTCAACAGCCCATGGCAGTCGGAGGCCTAACAAAGGTCTGCCGTAGGTTTGGCCTATTATGTCCTCTAAACAATGCAAAGAGTTATCTCTTATATGTTTAGGCTAAAACCTGGCAATCTGGAGAAGGTGCTGGTTGTAGGTTGTGGTTCTGTGCCTGGAACTTCAGACTCCCTAATGTTACTCCCCACAACCCAATGGACTACAACTCCTGGCAGTGGGTGTTAATACATATGGCCAGCACTTTCTTTCCAGCTCCAGAGAGGTAGCAAGATTGCTGCTGCTTCAGGTTTTTGAGGTAAATATATATATTTTATACACAACAATGTGATTCACAATCGGATAAACATAAAATAATCTGACACGTTCCATTGCGTAATCCTCAGTCTTCTATATCTTTTATTCTTCTCATCACTCTAGATCCTCACAGACCTTGGCTACAACAGACTGATTCTCCAGATCGGGAGGGGAACCGTAGACCCTCCGTCATACAGTGCAGCCGGTTTTACTGTGGATGTCTTCAGGTATAAGGACTCACTGGCAGAAGATATGAGGAAGGCTGATCTTGTTATAAGCCATGCAGGTACATGATTCATTTCCGCACCTCTAAAATAGTTCTCAGAACTAGACTCTATATTGCCATTTCATATCCTGTAAGGTCAGGCCCGACTTCAAATGCATGGAGAATAGATTCTTATCTGATAAACTAAGGGGCTATTCACACTGTTTGCAGTGTCCGTTCAAGTATCACACACGCCGAATATATACATAACTCCCCTCTCATCCGATGGATGGCAAAAGTGTGTTCTTTTGACCTCTGTCGGGCTGATATACGTCGCCATACCTTCTATTTCGTTGTATGGATTAGTGCAGTTCCAATAAGATGTATCCAATAAACAAATGTCAACTGCACAGTATACTTTTTTGTAACATGGAAGCCTATGGGCTTTGTATGCCTCTGTATAGCTATAGAGTATACAAAGGGGGCTTAGGCGGGATTCACACGACTGGGTCGTTCCCGAGCCCGAGTGTCGGCCGGTGATATCGGCCATTTTGCCCGGCCGGTTTGCATTAAGTTTGGCATCCGTACCGGACCGGGCAGATCCGGACAGTGACATCAGCGGCAACTCCTGAAGGGGAATCCCCATGTGTTCGGGGATTCCGCTTCAGGAGTTTCCCCTGATGTCACTGCCCGGATATGGACAGAGACATCAAGCGCTCTGTCCAGGAGCGGAATCCCCGAAAACACGGGGATTCCGCTCCTTCAAGGAGCTAAAGTGCGGCTAGCACATAGCAGAGCAGGGAGATACCTCCCCGCTCTGCTATAGTGGCGTCGCTACAGTAGTAGCAGCCGCAGCTGCTAGCGGCGCCATCGAAGGTGTCGCCGGGCCAGGGTGCTTTTAAAACAAGCAGGGGAAGGGAGCCAGCGCAGTGCTCCCTCCACCTGCTGTACACCCCGGCCCTGCCACACAGTGTACAGCGATGCCATTCGTCAGAATGGCATCAACTCCTCCTCCTCACATGCACTCTGCGCTGTGAGGAGGAGGAGATAGAGCGCAAGCTCCGGAAAACCCGGCCATCACTCGGGACACATCCTGGTGATGGCCGTGTATTACCCGGCCCCATAGACTTCTATGGGAGCCAGGCGGCCGGGTACCCGGGCGAAGATAGAGCATGTCCTATTTTTTGACGGCCGGTTTCCCCGGCCGTCAAAAAATCGGTCTTGTGAAAAGCCCCATTAGGGGTCTATTATTCTTAATGCAGCCGGGTGCCGGCCGTTTTATGAACGGCCGGCACCTGGCCGGGAAACCCTGCCGTGTGAATGAGGCCTTATGCCAAAGGCATACGTCAAGAATATCTCCAGACCTATAGCTCTGACGGACACTGCGTACCTAAGCTGTTAAAGAAGGATTCCTGTCACATTGATCTTCAGATATGACAATCAATGTGATCTTCTCACTATCTACTGTAAGTCTGATCTCCGGCCACCAGTGATTTGCAGAATGAAAGTAGCTTAAACCTTTTGGCGCAGCTCTCAAATTTCTGTTACTGAAAAAGATTGTAAGCCTTTTGCTTAGGCTGAGTTTACACTACCATTAAGATTTACGTTTTTTGCTCCGTCAAAAGAGCAGAAAAACGAAAACTAAAAGGACAGAGTGCTGTATCCAACCGTGTATGATGGACTCCATTGACTATAATGAGGTCCGTCGGGTTCTGCTGTGGAGTCCATCGTTTTAACAGGAAGCGCAGTGCTGCATGTTGAGCTATTCTTCCCGTCAAATATGACGGAACTGCAAACAGAGCAACCACTGATGGTGTGTGAACAGAGCCTTAGAATGGTGTGTTGTCTCTAAGCAATGGCAGAGAAGTCTGAGTGATCTATAGAGCTCAATCATTCCAAAAATCAAAGGTGGTCCAAGATCAGACTCCACGACCTATGCGATCTTCTCTTCTGTATTTATGACATATCAGAAGATCTTTGTTTGGGTTTCTTACGACTAGGATGATGACTGTTTCCAATGGCTATTCGCAAAAGTACAGGGTGGGCCATTTATATGGATACACCTAAATAAAATGGGAATGGTTGGTCATATTAACTTCCTGTTTGTGGCACATTAGTATACGGGAGGGGGGAAACTTTTCAAGCTGGGTGTTGACCATGGCGGCCATTTTGAAGTCGGACATTTTGTATCCAACTTTAGTTTTTTCAATGGGAAGGGGGTCATGTGACACATCAAACTTATCGAGAATTTCACAAGAAAAACAATGGTGTGCCTGGTTTTAACGTTACTTTATTCTTTCATGAGTTATTTACACGTTTCTGACCACTTATAAAATGTGTTCAAAGTGCTGCCCATTGTGTTGGATTGTCAATGCAACCCTCTTCTCCCACTCTTCACACACTGATAGCAACACCGCAGAAGAAATGCTAGCACAGGCTTCCAGTATCCGTAGTTTCAGTTGCTGCACATCTCGTATCTTCACCGCATAGACAATTGCCTTCAGATGACCCCAAAGATAAAAGTCTAAGGGGGTCAGATCGGGAGGCATTTCTTCTGCGGTGTTGCTATCAGTGTGTGAAGAGTGGGAGAAGAGGGTTGCATTGACAATCCAACACAATGGGCAGCACGTTGAACACATTTTATAAGTGGTCAGAAACTTGTAAATAACTCATGAAAGAATAAAGTAACGTTAAAACCAAGCACACCATTGTTTTTCTTGTGAAATTCTCGATAAGTTTGATGTGTCACATGACCCTCTTCCCATTGAAAAAACTAAAGTTGGATACAAAATGGCCGCCATGGTCAACACCCAGCTTGAAAAGTTTCCCCCCTCCCATATACTAATGTGCCACAAACAGGAAGTTAATATCACCAACCATTCCCATTTTATTTAGGTGTATCCATATAAATGGCCCACCCTGTATATATAAACTTTGGTGCTCAGGACTGGACGTTCCCTATGATATGATGGTCCAAATGAATTAGAAAAGATGCTGGACCCCGTTTTTCTGTGGCGGATCCAGCACGGACCTGTAAAACACCTTCTGTTCACTAGAATGGGTAAGACTGCATTTTTTGACTACTCACTATAAATACTGATTGTTCCCTATGCGACTCTCTCTATTGGTATTAGTCCATGTATTTATGAAGTTTAGAGGACACTGTGGATCATCAGTTTGTAACCCATTGGGGATGTGATACTATATACAATCTTTGTGGGTAGTAAATCCAGCTTGCACTCTATGTTTCTATACATTTTTATTCAGTTATATTCGTGCTGAATTCTGTACCACCACAGTGTTAGTACTAGAGTCTTATAGTTATGTGTTTTTAAATGTATGCTATTTTGTGTAATAAAGTTGATATATTCTTATATATTCTGACTACGAGCTCTATTTTTCTTTGGTAGTGTTTTCTTTATGCCTTTCCTTTCTTTTGGAACCACTTCTGGCTTTGGCTAATAAAACTTCATCTAAACTGTGTGTGATCCTGGCCTAAAGTAGATGGGTGGAGTGATTTCTATTAAAAGGCACACACTTCTTAAAGAATTTGGTGCAATTTGTACATTTTGAATCTTGTCCTATAAATAGGCAGAGATTTGCACCAAAATTTGCACCATTTTTGGAAATTTTTCTTAAAAAATGTCTAAACTATGGCCACTTTTTTGTCACTTTCCATTATCAACAAGCAGAAACTGCTTTGTAAACGTGGTCCAATGTGTTATCAAGTTCTGGCTTTTGCTCCAATATAACATGCTTCTGGTCACAATTGCTTCTGCTCTTCTATTTCTAATGTTCATGGTCCTGCTTAGGTGCTGGAAGCTGCTTAGAAACACTTGAAGCACGAAAACCTCTTATTGTTGTCATCAATGAGAAACTAATGTCCAACCATCAACTCGAACTTGCAAAGCAACTTCATAAAGATGGACACCTCTACTACTGTACATGCAGGTATAGCGGAGACGTATATGTCAAGCATGCTCCATAAAGTGATACTAAATCTACACTGCATTTCTTTGCTCTGACCTGAATTCATTGCTGAAATAGGATCGGTCAACTCTCCTGACGTGTGTTTTACTGAATACTTGTATTTCCCATGAAATAACAGATGGCGCATCTGTCCTTAGAACTCTGCATTGTGCTGTTCCTCTCCTTCTCCCCATGGAAATGTATGAATACATTGACAACTGGGTGTTACCATTCCCCTTGTAATAGGGTGTGTCTCTACAGTGAAGGAAATAAGTATTTGATCCCTTGCTGATTTTGTAAGTTTGCCCACTGTCAAAGACATGAACAGTCTAGAATTTTTAGGCTAGGTTAATTTTACCAGTGAGAGATAGATTATATAAAGAAAATCACATTGTGAAAATATATATTTATTTGCATTGTGCATAGAGAAAGAAGTATTTGATCCCTTTGGCAAACAAGACTTAATACTTGGTGGCAAAACCCTTGTTGGCAAGCACAGCAGTCAGACATTTTTTGTAGTTGATGATGAGGTTTGCACACATGTTAGATGGAATTTTGGCCCACTCCTCTTTGCAGATCATCTGTAAATCATTAAGATTTCGAGGCTGTCGCTTGGCAACTCGGATCTTCAGCTCCCTCCATAAGTTTTCGATGGGATTAAGGTCTGGAGACTGGCTAGGCCACTCCATGACCTTAATGTGCTTCTTTTTGAGCCACTCCTTTGTTGCCTTGGCTGTATGTTTCGGGTCATTGTCGTGCTAGAAGACCCAGCCACGAGCCATTTTTAATGTCCTGGTGGAGGGAAGGAGGTTGTCACTCAGGATTTGACGGTACATGGCTCCATCCATTCTCCCATAGATGCGGTGAAGTAGTCCTGTGCCCTTAGCAGAGAAAAACCCCCAAAACATAATGTTTCCACCTCCATGCTTGACAGTGGGGACGGTGTTCTTTGGGTCATAGGCAGCATTTCTCTTCCTCCAAACACGGCGAGTAGAGTTAATGCCATAGAGCTAAATTTTAGTCTCATCTGACCACAGCACCTTCTCCCAATCACTCTCAGAATCATCCAGATGTTCATTTGCAAACTTCAGACGGGCCTGTACATGTGCCTTCTTGAGCAGGGGGACCTTGCGGGCACTGCAGGATTTTAATCCATTATTGCATAATGTGTTACCAATGGTTTTCTTGGTGACTGTGGTCCCAGCTGCCTTGAGATCATTAACAAGTTCCCCCGTGTAGTTTTCGGCTGAGCTCTCACCTTCCTCAGGATCAAGGATACCCCACGAGGTGAGATTTTGCATTGAGCCCCAGATAGATGTCGATTGACAGTCATTTTGTATGTCTTCCATTTTCTTTCTATTGCACCAACAGTTGTCTCCTTCTCACCCAGCGTCTTACTTATGGTTTTGTAGCCCATTCCAGCCTTGTGCAGGTCTATGATCTTGTCCCTGACATCCTTAGAAAGCTCTTTGGTCTTGCCCATGTTGTAGAGGTTAGAGTCAGACTGATTAATTGAGTCTGTGGACAGGAGTCTTTTATACAGGTGACCATGTAAGACAGCTGTCTTTAATGCAGGCACCAAGTTGATTTGGAGCGTGTAACTGGTCTGGAGGAGGCTGAACTCTTAATGGTTGGTAGGGGATCAAATACTTATTTCTCTGTGCACAATGCAAATAAATATATATAATTTTGACAATGTGATTTTCTGTGGTTTTTTTTCTATATAATCTCTCTCTCACTGGTAAAATTAACCTAGCCTAAAAATTCTAGACTGTTCATGTCTTTGACAGTGGGCAAACTTACAAAATCAGCAAGGGATCAAATACTTATTTCCTTCACTGTACATACTCTGCCACTACCCGCACTGATTAGACAATGTCAGCGTGTAGGAACACGCGGTACTAAGGGGAATGGTAACGCCAGTTATCTATTAATACACTCAAAACTGTATTATTGTCTCTTGATACAACTGTAAATATTGTAAAACTGCATTTTTTTTGGGTATTGTGGCAAAATAATTATCATTGCAATTTTCACATTGCCCACCAGATGGCAGTGTAATCTCCATTCCCACATGAACAAGGCCACATTGCTTTTCACCTTTGCTATATTCATAGTGAATGTTATTCCATACAACCCTATATATTAGCAACATAATAACATACATTAGGGCATATTCATAAAGTGTATTTGTGTTCAGCTTTAACCCCCTTTGCACACCACAACATAATAGCACGTCCTAGTGTAGGGGGGGGGGGGGTGATGGATGGAGTGGGCTCACGCGCTGAGCCCGCTCCATACGCTGTGGGCGTCAGCTGTGTATTACAGCTAACTACCTGGACTAACGGCCAGGAATAGCGATCGCGCTGTTCCTGGCCGTTTAACCTCTTATATGTCGCAGTCCATAGCAACCGCGGCATCTAAGCTGTTAGAAAGCCCATCAGCCCCCCTCATTCCCCGTGGCACAAGGTTGTTATGGCCCTTCTCTGCCTGTGTTAAGCCCTGTCTCTAGCAGGGCTTAACAGAAGCCTGCAGAAATTACAATATACTGCAATACAATAGTATTGCAGTGTATTGTACCAGCGATTATAGCGACTAATAAAATAAGTTTAATAACGTTTTTAGTAGTGAAAAAAAATATTGAAAGTTAAAAAAAAAAAAACACGTATTCCCATTTTTCCTCTAAAGCAATGTAAAAATTGAAAAAAACTAACCAATTGGTATTGCCGCGTTTGTAAAAGTCCACACTATTACAATATAACCTTAATTAACCTGCACGGTGAACGCCGTAAAAAAAATAAATTTGAAAAACCCCAAAATCAATTTTTTTTAAAAAAAATAAATGATCAAAGAGTTGTACATACCCCAAAAATGATACCAATAAAAGCTACAGCTCATTCCGCCAAAAAATAAGCCCTCGCAACGCTCAATCGCCGAAAAAAAAAAAAGTTATGGCTCTTAGAATGTGGTGAAACAAACGTTTTATTTTTTTTAACAAATTTTTCTTTGTAAAATATAAAAAAAAAAACAACTATATGGCATCACCATAATCTTATTGAGCTGCAAAATTAAGTTGTTTATTTTACCGCACGGTGAAAGACTTAAAAACAAAATAGATCTGTTTTTCCCAATTCCACCCGACATGGAATATTTTTCCAGTTTCCCCGTATATTATATAGTACACTAAATAGTGCCAACGGAAACTACAACTCCTTTTGCAAAAAATAAGCCCTCACACCACTTTATTGAAGGAAAAATAAAAAAAAGTTATGGCTCCGAAGCCGGGAGTGAAAAACGAAAAAGCAAACAAATGGCTTCGTCCCAAAAAGGTTACGGAGGGAGCTTTATTCCAGATTTATACCTAAAAAACTGTGACCGCTTCTGGACTTCATTGTGTTTTAAGAAACATTACAACTTGGGACAGGAACGCGTAAAACTTTTCTGTTTTTCTTTCCGTAGCTCACTGGGGAACACACTGAAGACTCTGGACTTGTCGTCTTTGAATGTTTTTCCTCCAGGTCATCCAGAAATATTTGCAGATTTTCTTAATAAAGTTGTGGGCCTTCGATAGCAGTAACCAAATGGATCGTTACATTGAAAATACTCTGAAAGACTAAGAGAAGATCGGATTATTGTCAGAATGGGACTTTAATCCAGATCTGTTGGTGAAGTTTGGGATACGGGTGCAGCTCCTCTGGAAGATGCATTTATTGCTACATTTAATTGTGTGTACTACTTGTATGAGCATATCGGCATTGCCTGGGTGGTGAGACGGCTGAAGAAATAGTTGACTGGAAATCTCTGACTCTATCCACGCTGCCCCCCCAAAACTGTAATAATGCAGGTCCCCTACCTGCTAAAATTGTATGTTACATGTTTCTATTATTGGAAGTTCTGCCCAAATGTATGAAATTCCAACGTATGATTGTGCATATTAATACAGTTTTATTGCATTTTAAGCTGGTTTCAGTTTTAACTTAAACACTGTATAAGGAAAAGTTAATATAAGTTGTTGACATCTATAACACTAAATATTGGATGAATGTTGGCTGTGTATGGAGAAATACTGACTGTTCTAATAAAGTTAGGGAGAAAATTGATTTTCAACATAACCAATTCTTTGCCCCGGTCAGAAATGTCAAATGGGCAAGATCCCCCACACCAAGGCTCCATTCATGTCATGTTTGTGAACATATTCGCCGGGAAAGCTACCTGCTACCCATGCTGCACGTATCCATAGGGCTCCATTCACCCTGCACATGGCAAAAGGGTGTCTGTTTTTTTTTTTTTTTTATATACAATGGGAGCCTATTGGTGAAAGTGGCATACATTGCCACTGTCGTAGGTACATCTGAAAAATCCTTGCCGTATAGACGGAAAGCTGAAACGTGATGTGCACAGAGCCTTACAGTGGCAATGAAAGACTGACCATGCCATGTTTTTGCAATGTCTACAACAAACGGGCAGCACAAAATCAAAAGGTCTGCGCTGCATCTCTTGCGTCTCCTGCAGCTGGTCACTTTTCAGTGCCTTGTACATTATCGCTTATTACAGAGTTATCGGTTATGCCTTTAGAGTAGGGTCTAAGGCAGGGGTCTCAAACCCGGCCAGGTAAGTGGGCCTCATATAGAAAAAAATGGGAAGTTGACGGGCCGCATTACTTTCAAATTTGATACAATACAAAATTATTGTTATTCAAATTAGTTATTTGAACTACTATAACACTATATTACTAGAATAATAATACTACATTACTATAATAATACCGCTAGGTTTAAAATTTGAGAAATTTCTATACGTGCTTATTTCAACAATCCAGTTTAACGCTGGGTTCATACGAGCATGTTTCGTCCGTAATGGACGGAACGTATTTCGGCCGCAAGTCCCGGACCGAACACACTGCAGGGAGCCGGGCTACTACCACCATCATAGTTATGTAAGATGCTAGGAGTCCCTGCCTCGCTGCAGGACAACTGTCCTGTACTGTAATCATGTTTTCAGTACGGGACAGTAGTTCCACGGAGAGGCAGGGACTCCTAGCATCGTACATAACTATGATGCTAGGAGCCCGGCTCCCTGCAGTGGGTTCGGTCCGGGACTTGCGGCCGAAATACGTTCCGTCCATTACGGACGTAACATGCTCGTGTGAATCCAGCCTAAGGCTGGATTCACACGAGCACATTACGTCCGTAATGGATGGACGTATTTCGGCCGCAAGTCCCGGACCGAACCCACTGCAGGGAGCCGGGCTCCTAGCATCATAGTTATGTCACTGTCCATACACTGGACCGGAATGTGATATCAGGGGCAGAGCCGGTGTCCCGGAGCAGAGCACTAGTATAGGCTCTGCACCGGAACTCTGGGGAAGCCATTAACATCAGTGTCCATATATGGACAGTGATGTCAGGGGCTTTCCCAGAGCTGTCGTCCAGGAGCAGAGCCGCGTCTAGCACTCTGCCTAGGATTCCAGCTCTGCTCCTGACATCACTGTCCATATATCGACATGGATGTCAGGGCCAGAGCTGGAGTCCAGGGCAGAGTGCTTGTAGGCTCTTCCTGGGACTCCAGATGTGCTCCTGACATCACTGTCGATGTATGGACAGTGATGTCAGAGGCTTTCGCAGAGCCCATACTAGCGCTCTGCCCGGGACTCCGCTCTGGTGAAGACCCTGACACACTGTCCATATATGGACAGCGATGTCGGAATTCCACAGAGTCTGGGAGCAGAGCAGATACTAGCGCTCTGCCCGGGACTCCGCTCTGGGGAAGACCCTGACACACTGTCCATATATGGACAGCGATGTCAGGAAATTCCACAGAGTCCTGGAGCAGAGCTGATACTAGCGCTCTGCCCGGAACTCCGGCTGTGGGGAAGCCCCAGACATCGCTGTCCATATGTGTACAGCGATGTCAGGGAATTCCAGAGTCCCGGAGAAAAGTCTGTACTAGCGGCTCTGTCACACGGGCCGCATGCCATGTGCTTGAGACCCCTGGTCTAAGGGAACCAGAACATATGGCAGTCTTCTGTGTGGGGAAACAAAAGTGCATAGTCTTCCCTACACAATTCTTGGGTGTGCGAGGGGGATGCTGCTGTGGCACCTCAATCGAGAAACCAAAAAACTTTCACCAGGACCACTCAAACAACTGACTTAAAGGGGTTGTCCACTACCGGACAACTGATGACCTATCCACCGGATAGGTCATCAGTGTATGATCGTTGGGGGTCCGACACCCGGATCCCGCACCTATCAGCGTCTCCAGGCACCGGATGTCCATGCTGGAAGCAGATGGTTACGGCCACAGAATAGCAGCAGAACAGCTTCAAGTGAGTAGGAGCAGAGCTGCAGCACGGCCACTATGCAATGTACGGAGCCAACTGCTTCCGGCTCGAGACATTGCATACTGTGCAATGATATCCGGTGCCTGCAGGCAGCCGAAGGAGCTGATCGTTGCGGGGTCTGGTGGTCGGACCCGCACTAATGATATACTGATGACCTATCCGATGGATAGGTCATCAGTTGGCTGGTAGTGGACAACCCCTTTAACATACTGTGATTTTTATTTATTTATTTTTCATGTCAACGCAAGAATACCACTGTATTTTGCTACGGTGATATGTATGGAGCCATTGAAATTCAGTGGCCCTGTATTCGGGATCCATGTGATACGGATCCCAAATGCTCTCGTGTGCATGAGGCCTTTAACTGGTATGAAGTGTAGTTCCATAGGAGGTGCCATCGTTGCTTTGATGCGCTGGATATCCACCCACAATTTGATGTTAAAATACCTGCATATCACCCATTAGCTAAAAGTTGTTTACTTCAGTTTTATTTCTCCTGGACTGCTCTTCCCCAAATGTACAAAGAAATTAATGGAAAAATCCTTATATCTATTATACAGTCCACTTAAGGCGAGCCCCAAGAGTCCCAAGTTCAGATTCCCCTGTCCTCCACGTTCCAATAATTGGCTGCCCAGACACATTAGTGGGTAAAGGTGAATTAAAGGCTATGTACACATTTGTTTTGTTTTTTAATAAAAATATGTATGTGTTTGGGGCAACTTTACTTTTTATTAATTATTTTTACTTTTTGAGATACAGCTGCTTTGTATCCTGTATACAGAGCAGCTGGATCTTGTGCTGAATCCTTCAGGTCAGCGGCACTGACGAGTTCAGTGTCAGCGGGTCCACCTGTTATCAATCACATCTCGTTTTCAATTTACTAGTCATAGGCTTAGGGTATGTTCACACACAGCGTAAACATTAGGTATTTTCCGCAATGTATTTCATTGTGGAACATCCGCAGCGTATTACAGTAGCAGCAGATTGGATGGGATTTGAACAAATCTCATCCACACGCTGCGTAAAAAAAAAAATTTTTTAGAAATTGACCTGTGGTGCGTTTTTTATTCCGCAGGATGTAAATTTATGCATCAGAATTGCTGCTTTTCTGTTGCAGATTTTCTCCATTGAATTCAATGGGGAGGTAAATGCCGCAACAAAAAGGAAATGTTGCATTCTTTGCGGTGGAAAGCGGAGGTTCTGCCTCAAAAATCTCAACTCAGAAAAAAAAGAAAATATTTTTTTAGGTTTAAAAAGAATAAAAAGGTTTATGCTCATCACCCGAGTGTTGCCAAAGCTTTCTTCTGTTCTCTGTCCAGGTCAGCATCGGAGGATGACGTTATATCCCATGTGACTGCTGCAGCCAAACACATGCTGCATCCATCACGTGCAGCGTCTTCCCGGGAGGCCGGACGACAGGTCGCCATGACAAACTTTTTTCCTTAACCACGGTTTTCTGCAGTGGACGTTCAGGCCGAAAAACGGAACTACAATTTGGTGTGATTTTTTTTGTTTTCTTGGGCGGAATTCTCTGAGTTACAGGATGGATATGCTGTGTACTTTGAGGGTATGTGCACACAACCTATTTTCAGGCGTTTTACGCCTCGAATTACACCTGAAAAGACGGCTCCAATACGTTTGCAAACATCTGCCCATTGCTTGCAATGGGTCTTACGATGTTCTGTTCAGACGAGGTGTAATTTTACGCGTCGCTGTCAAAAGACAGAGCGTAAAATTACGCTCACGTCAAAGAAGTGCAGGACACTTCTTGGGATGTTTTTGGAGCCGTTTTTTCATTGTCTCCAATGAAAAACAGCTCCAATTACGTCTGTGAAAAACGCGAGTACATGCAAAAAAACAGCTCCGTCATTTCAGACGTATTTTGCGTTGTCGTATGAGCATACCCTTACTCAGCGTATCTGCCCTGTGTAAACATGGCCTTACAACTGAAACAGTAAAACGCATGGGTAATTAAAAAACACATGCGTTTTCAGATGCCCTTTTCTTTCCAGCATTTCAAAAATGCACAATGTGAACCGAGCCTAACTGCGGTGCAGGCAATGAAGATATTCCTTTGGGTATGTTCACACGGCCAAATTTCAGACGTATACGAGGCGTATTATGCCTCGTTTTACGTCTGAAAATAGGGCTACAATACGTCGGCAAACATCTGCCCATTCATTTGAATGGGTTTGCCGACGTACTGTGCAGATGACCTGTTATTTACGCGTCGTCGTTTGACAGCTGTCAAACGACGACGCGTAAAAATACAGCCTCGGCAAAAGAAGTGCAGGACACTTCTTTGGACGTTTTTGGAGCTGTTTTCTCATAGACTCCAATCAAAACAGCTCCAAAAACGGACGTAAAAAACGGCGTGAAAACGCCGCGAAAAATGCGAGTTGGTAAAAAAACGTCTGAAAAGCAGGGTCTGTTTTCCCTTGAAAACAGCTCTGGATTTTCAGACGTTTTTGGTCACTACGTGTGCACATACCCTTTCACACACAGGTGCAGTTTTGCCGCATTTTGACAGTGACGTGTTAGGCTGGGTTCACACACTGCGTTTTTAACATGCATTTTTTTTTGTTTTGGTAGATAAACTTCTATATCTCTGGGAGTTCATTATCCAAAAGGAAAAAACGTATAGTGTGAACCCTAAGTGCAAAAATACTAGATGCTTTAACTGGAATAGTTTTTATACATTGCATATTGTTAGCAAAAATAGAACGGGAACCACAGTCTATGTCTTCTGGAATTATGCTGAAATAACGCAGTCTCTTCATCTTACAGTTTCTGCAGCTAATCGGTACGCCAGGTGATTCTGCAGAGCAGAGTGACTTGTCTGTAACAGGAATTGCGCAGGTCCAGTGATCTTCCATGGGTTTCCGTGTCAATCTTTTCGTATACTCCAGCTGAATATTGATGAATGATGTTTGGAGTTTCATCCCCCAAAAACCAAGAACAGATCCTAGTACAGGAGAGATGCGAATCTCCCCTTCTGGGGATCAAATTCCTGTTTTGGTGAATAATTATGTATTGGAGAGCAAATCTACTGGATGTCAGTGCAGATGCAATTGTAGTTTGCATTATAAATCTTGAGCCAAAATAGTATATACTGTCTTAGCAGAATAGAGTTCTATTTCTAATGTATCATTTTGCAGCAGTTCTACAATCTACCCCAGAGTATAATGTAAAAAATAAAATAAAAACATCCATTTGGTAGGTGAGTCAGAAGTAGGGGACAGACCGCGTAGGTGCTGTAGATACAAAACGGTGGGAGACTATTTTCAAAATTCTTAATTTTTTTGGGACGAGGTAGAGCAATCCAAAAATTTGGTTGTAAAGCTGTATATAGCATTGTCCTCTTTTCAGGGCTCATGCACGTGGCGTTATTAATGGGTCTCCTGGGATATAAAGTTTTATTTAGCCCTTGTAAAGAATAATAGGGCTTCTCTCTCCCTCTAATGTCCACTCAACTGAGCGTGATTGCATCGTCGTTCAAGTTTATACACAGTCGAGACACATTATTAGGCCTCACACGAGCGTGGCGTTTTGCGAGCGCAAAAACCACTTAACAGCTCCGTGTGTCATCACCATATGATGCGCGGCTGCGTGCTTTTCGCGCAGCCGCCATCATGACACTCCATTTGGATGTTTGTAAACAGAAAAGCACGTGGTGCTTTTCGGTTTACATTCATCCTTTTGACAGCTGTTGCGCGAATCATGCTTCCGTGCGACGTGCGTGATTCGCGCAAAACGCCGAAAGAACGGACATGTCGTGACTTTTTCAGCGGACTCACGCTAAGTAAAAATCGCGGACATGTCTGCACGGCCCCATAGACTAATATAGGTCCGTGCAACGCGCGTGCAAATCACGCGCTTTGCACAGACGTTTTTCCCGTTCGTCTGAATAAAGCCTTATGACCACTATGACCTGGCCATATCAACATGATTTGGTGCGGATTTCCCTGCGGCTTTCTGCGCATTTTCTGCGTTACGTAAGTGTATTCTCACGTTGCGGTTGAATCGTGCCTTTGTGCAAAATGTGTGAATACACCCTAAGGCTACATGCACAGGTTGCGTATTTTACTGCGGAAAAGGCGCAGTGAGGCCTTATTCACATGAACGTGTGCGTTTTTTGCACGTTGCAGTTGCGTGTGTCATCAGTATGTGCTGCGTGGCTGCGTGATTTTCACGCATATGCCATGCTTATGACACGCGGTTTTGAACTTTAGAAAAAGAAATTAAGGAAGTGCTTTTATTTTTTCCTTCATTTCTTTATCTACTATTGCGCGAATCACGCGCGTCACACGGAAGTGCTTCCGTGTGTCGTGTGCGATTTTCACGCACCCATTGACTTCAATGGGTGCGTGATGCGCGAAAAACGGCCATGTATAGGACATGTCGTGAGTTTTACGCAGTGGACATACGCTGTGTGACAATCACGGACTGTCTGAACGGCCCCATTCACTAAAATGGGTCCGTGAGATGCGCGTGATTTTCACGGACGTAATACACGTTCGTGTGAATAAGGCCTAAAACTGCAAAAAATTAGCAGGGAAAAAAACTGCATTTTTGGGTGCGGTTTTGCGTAAATCGCTGCGTTTTCATGCAGCGGGTTTTGCTGCGTATTTCCCCAGAACTAAGAAGATAGAATTCGCAAGCGGAATCGCGAGATAAATTTACATGCTGCGGTTTCTGAAAATACGCACCACGAGTCAATTTATGCGTGGGAAAATACTGCTGCGTGTACATGACATTCGCTGGAATCTCATTGCCTATGATTTTACTGTATTATGCTGCGGTTTTGCTGCACACAAATACGTATAGTGTGCGTTGACCCTAAGGGTGTATTCAGACATTGCAGTGAGGCCGGATTCACACAAGTGTGTGCGTTTTGCGCTCGCAAAAAACGTGGCGTTTTGCTCGCGTAAAATGTACTTAACAGCTCCGTGTGTCATCACATAGGATGTGCGGCTGCGTGATTTTCACGCAACTGTCTGCACGGCCTCATAAACTAATATAGGTCAGTGCGACGCGTGTGAAAATAATGCGCATTGCACGGACGTATATCCCGTTCGTCTGAATAAGCCCTTAGTGTACTCACACACACATAGCGGATAACTTCAGCGTATATTCGCATTTCAAAATATGCATGTGTTACGCTGAGAATTTCACGACATCTACATTGAAAAGAGTGAAATCCACAGTGACCATCCAGATCAGAATGAGCATGCTGCAGATTTGAAAAATGCTACAATATGTAGATGAGATTACTTGAAATCTTATTTACTCTGCCGGTACTGTATTATGCTGCAGATTTGCCGCAGGAAAATCCGCTCGTAATAAGCATTGTGTGCATGTGGCCTAAGGGTATATTCAGATGGTGCGGTCCAATTGCGATTTATTACTTCGATTACCGCAAAATCACGGTGAAATGTGTGAAATCTTGGTATTAACCTCGATTTGACCGCACAGTCTGAATTTACCCTAAGGGCTCATGCACCGTATCATTAGGGCTCCCTTGGAGGTGCATGATGCCTCTAATGCACCTCCATATGTCTCCGATTTGATATAGAGGCATATATATATATATATATATTTATTTATTTTTTTAGATGAAAACAATTGTTATGTTCCATCGGACTCCATGGGGCAGATTTACTAATGTGTTTTGGCCGCCATCGGGCTGGTATACGTCAGTATACCTTTTATTTGAAGGATGGAATAGCGTAGTAGACTGTGCTTTTTCATCTCGCCAGATTCCACCAAAAAAGTATACCGTGCAGTACGCGTTTCTTTTTAACATGGGGGCCTATGGCTGACAGATGCCACTGTATAGCATCCATCACAGGCTTCTGTTAAACGTATGCGTCGGGAAGCTCCAGTGGTGCAACTATCCATACATGGACAGTTCGGGTATGTTCACATGGCCTATTTTCAGCAGTTTTTTGGGCCGTAAACGCCCGAAAAATCGGAAGAACACCTCTAAACTAATGCCCATTGATTTCAATGGGAAAAACTGCGTTCTGTTCCGACGGGCCATTTTTTATTTTTTTTGAAAAACGGCGGCGTAAAAAAATGGCCGCGAAAAAGAAGTGCAGGCCACTTTTTGGGACGTATTTGGAGCCGTTTTTCATAGACTCTATTGAAAACAGCTCCAAAAACAGCCGTAAAAAATGCAGCGAAAAACGCGAGTGGCTTAAAAAACGTCTGAAAATCAGGAGCTGTTTTCCCTTGAAAACAGCTCTGTATTTTCTGATCTTTTTGAGTTTGCGTGTGAACATACCCTTACCGCTGGAGCTTTCCGGCGCAGCAGAAGCTGACCTGTCTAACCGTCCGCACGGTGGCCCTATATTCCGCGACTTCAAGACTTTTACAGCCCCTCCAGTGACGTAGCTTCCCTGGGCAGAAATAGCACCAGGGGAATCTGTCTGCTTTAAAATCAGTCGAGGACTTCGGCTGCTTTAACATTCTTGTGGTCGCGGGGGACATAGGGCCGCCGTGTGGGTGGTGTCTGGAGTCGCCAGCCAGAGTGCTCTCGCGATGCTCTGGCCAGGGACTGCGGCATTGTAACGTTTCTGACATTACTGTCCATATATGGACAGTGACGTCAGGAGCTTCCCCATGCACAGCGCTTCAAGTTCGACTCTGCTTGGGAGTTTGGGCGACTTATCCTACTGCATGCCTATACAGTGGGAAATGTTGCAGCCTTCCGTTGGAGGTATACGCCCGATGAAAGGATCAAATTCGATGCGAACTAGGTCTTAAATTTAGACAGTGTAAACTTAGACCAGGCAGGCAGAAGATGCGCCAAATTTATCACAGTGGTGCACACATACCTCCCAACCGTCCCGGATCCGGCGGGACAGTCCCGGTTTCTCACCAATGTCCCGCCATTCCGGGCGGTCTGTAAATGTCCCGCTGGGTGCTGCATCAGAACAGCTGATCGCTGCTGACTGCAGAAGCGATCAGAAGAAGGCAGGAGTCTTGCGGCGGTGTTCGCACTGGGATCGATGCCGGCCCGTGACTGGACCAGTCCAGTCACCTGACCTGTCATCTGACCTCACCGGTCAGGTGACTGGACTGGTTCACTCCCTGGCCGACATCGACACCAGTGAGAACGCCGCTGCAAGACTCCTGACGGTGAGTGACGTGTCCCGAGTGACGGCCGTGTCTTCCGTCACTCGTGCTCTCTCTCTCCTCCTCCTCCTCCTCACAGTGCAGATGCCCGTCTCAATCTGTTCTAGGGTATGTTCACACGTAGCGTAAACACTACAGATTTTCCACAACAGATTTAATTGCGTAAATTCCGCAGTGTATTACAGTAGCAGCAGAGTGGATGAGATTTAAACAAATCTCATCCACACATTGCGTAAAAAAAAACTGCTGAAAAAAACGTTCATATATTGACTGCAGTGCGGGTTTTTTTAGTCCTTCAATTTATGCTTCAAAATCACTGCTTTTCTGTTGCAGATTTTCCCCATTGAATTTAATTGGGGAGGTAAAACCCGCAACAAATAGCAAATGTTGCAATTTTTGCGGCGGAAAAGCTGTGATTCTGTTGCAAAAATCGCAACTCAAAAAACAAAGTTTTTTTTCCTTTAAAATGAATAAAACGGTTTATACTTACCACTCGGGCATTGTCATAGCGAAAGTTTCTTCTATTCTCTGTCCAGGCTAACCTCCTGGGATGACGTTAGGGTATGTACACACGGCCTATTTTCGGCCATTTTTAGGGCCGTAAATGCCCGAAAAACGGCCTAAAAATCGGAAGCGGAACGCCTCCAAACATCTGCCAAATGATTTCAATGGGAAAACGGCATTCTGTTCCGACGGAGCGAAAAAACGGCCGCGAAAAAGAAGTGCAGGACACTTCTTGGGACGTTTTTGGAGCCATTTTCCATAGACTAGCGAAAAAAGCTCCAAAAACGGCTGTAAAAGAACTCCACGAAAAACGACGCGAAAATCTCAAGTGGCACAAAAAACTTCTGAAAATCAGGAGCTGTTTTCTCTTGAAAAAAGCTCTGTATTTTGAGACGTTTTTGCTCACTGCGTGTGAACATACCCTTACATGGCATGTGCCTGCTGCAGATAGTCAGAGGCTGCAACGGTCACATCCTAGGAGGACGGACTGCACGGACAACAGAGGGACGCGTGGCCATGACAACGGAGAACGGGGTAAGCATAAACTTTATTTTTTTTGTTTTAGCCACTGTTTTCTGCAGCAGACATTCCGCCCGAAAAACTGCAACACAATATGGCGCGGTTTTGTGGCTGGAATTCCCTGTGGGTTCCCGGACGGATACGATGTGTACTTTTATGCAACGTATCCGTTCTGCGTGAACACGGCCTTATACCAACTCTAGGCTGGCTTAGTTTTCATTTGGAGCATACAAAGCCCCTCCCATTTCCCGCCGAGACATGTCCCTTTTCTAGACACTTCTTTTTCTAAGCCTCTAGTGAGGTGCAAACATACAAATTGTGCCAAAATGCACCAAAATTTGGCAATTTTTTTTGACACATTCTAAGGGAATGTGGCTCCTAGGGGAGAATATCTCTTCACAGCCTCCACGCACTGCCATACAGGTCTCTGTCGCGCATGAGTCCAAAGGCCTTATTTCGACAAACGTAGAATATGTCCGTGTGACGGCCGTTAAAACAGCGGCCGTCACACGGACGCATGTATTTCAACGGGGCCGTCCACACTGCCGTTTTTTAACGGACAGTGTGAAGGGTCTGTTGAAAAATAGTACATGTCCTATTTTCTTCCGTTTTCACGGATCCCGTCATAGACTCAAGTCTATGGGGATCCATGAAAACGGTACCCGCATGGGGGAAACGCGGACGTGCCAAACGCCGGTTTTTCACGTCCCAGTTTCCCCACGTTCGTTTGAATAAGCCCTTAGCACCATATATGTATATTTAGGTTTAGGGTATATTGCCCATGTTCGCACAGAGTTTTTTGCAGGCAGTTAAAACTCTGAAGGAATTTTGAGGCAGACTTTGACCTGCGTGCTCTTTTTTGACACGGTTTTCACCCGCGGCCATTAAGGTCCGCAGGCAAAAAACGCTGCGAAAAATGCTTGTAAACGAGCGCACAATGGGAGGTCAGAGGTGGAAACTGCATCAAGGAAGTACATGCTGCTTTTTTTCCCCCATGAGCGGCTCAATAGCCGCCTGGGAAAAAAACAAACGCCTCTGTCTCCCATTGAAATCAATGGGGGGCGATTTCGGCCATTTTTTGGGGCGGATTCCGATGTGGTTTCCACATCAAAATCAGCACCAAAAAACTCTGTGTGAACTGGGCCTTTGAAGCCACAATCAGGAGTGGATTTAATTTTATTTAAAAAGTCCAATGTTTCTTATATACTTCCCTTCCCTTTACAATCTACTCCTGCTGTGGCTTAAAAAAAATGCACCCAAACGACACTGTGTGAATAAGGCCTATTGTAGCAGGACCTGGCCATGTGCTCTGGTGACCACAGGTGGTATATTAAATGCTCTCCAATTCCACACCTGAAATCAAGACATTTTAAATCCTGGTCCTGTACAGCCTAATGTAGAACAACATCTCCTGTACCAACATAGAGACTTTATTGAAACCTGCTATGATTTTGTGACAATAAAAATATCACAGTAAACCAGTAGTCACCCCTGAACCTAGAAATATCCCGATATATTACAGTTTCTCCAAACCCCGCACCGTCATGATGACACACTGAGGTCTATCAGGTATTTGTTTGTTTCACATTACCTCAAGTGCCTGTTCACATGCTGGCGAGTAGCGCGCCACTTTCAGGGTGAACATGTTGGAGACATTTTTGGAATTTGGGGCCGTTATTTATAAGTTTGAGGTATGTTTCTATAGATAACGGCACATGTTTTACATGCGGTTTTTCAAAACGCCACACCTGGATCATGTTGTGATCTACAAAAAACTGCAGTGGAATAAAATTGCAACATGTGAATGAGACAATAACATGCGCCATATTTCCTTACTGGGTGATGTGGAAAATTCCAATGGCGTTCCTAAAGGCATGTACCATACATAGTCTGAGTAAATCTTCCTGTTATGTTTAGAATTGCCATTTACCTATAACTTTTTCAGTCACAAAAGTTCTAGAATATTCGATGTGACCCTCCTCTGTCCAGTGCTTGTTCATGGCTGGTGGTAATTGCATTTACTGCAGCTGTATTTTATCTAATGTGCTACAAGCCTTGTCCCAGTACCTCACACAACTATAGGTAGCCATGATTAATGCACTGGAGGGGGTTGTGCCGAAAGGGTTGCACTTTTTTTTTTGTCTTTAAAATCTCTGTCTTTTTCTCCCCCACCTCTCTACTTTGCCCTTTAAGGAAGGATGATGCGCCCTGTTCCGGTTTGGACACCAGTAGGACTGACACATTGTAGCGTGTAGTTGTGACTCCTGCGCTGAGGAGCGGGCAGCCCGGCTCCGCAGCCTGTCAGAGGTGGCTATATAAGAGGGACCGCACCCTGCAGCGACCGACCACCCGGGCAGACAGAATTGAGGGCTCCGACACAGCGGCCGCCATGCACAAGGGCTGGAAGAAGTACTTTGGTCAGAAGTCTCTCAATGAGGTGACCATGGACGAGTATCTGGGGAGTCTTGGACTGTACCGAAAACTAACCGCTAAGGACGCATCTTGTCTCTTCAGAGCAGTGTCCGAGCAGGTAATGGGGGAGGTTTTGGTGCAGTTGTTTATTATGCTCCCGCATACTGTACAGACCAATAACCGGAGCGCTTTATGCATGTGGCTACACCTGTGAGAAGTACAGTGCGGCTTGGAACGTTTCAGGTGAAATCCAGTTTTCCATTCGTACTTCACAAGCAGTCTCCATAGGACAGCGGCCACAGGAGTCAAAGCATTGGGTTGTTTTTTTTGTAATGTGGCTGCACGATATTGGGTGGTGCTGCTCTTTTGGCGTTGAGGGAAAAAAAAATTCTTATTTTTGCATTGATATAGGTGTGTGTGTGTTTTTTTTTTTGCAGGATGATTTGTATTTTTTTATGGCACCATTTTTGGCTACAAGGTGTTTTTATCCTTTAAATTTTTTTTAGGGAGGGTAATGCAGATCTATTCCGCTGTTCACCGCCATTCACCTCCTTCCTTTATTATAATCTACTTTATGGGTCATTTCAAGGATGCAAAATGTTCTATGTTTATGGATATATATATATATATATATATATATATATATATATATATAATCTAATTATTTTTTATTTTTTTTTTGAAATTTGCCTTTAAGAAAATATTTGGAGGTTTTGTTTCTAAACGTCAGTTGTATTGTATAATGCAGTGGAGTACCTCTGTGCAGGGCCGATTCTAGTTTTTCTGCTGCATGAGGCTGGCGCCCCCCAGATCTTGATTGACATCCCCATGGCTGTTCTAAATCACAAGCAGCCTCACAAATAAATAAAAAAAAAATCATACCACCCGTTATCTCGCTGCAGATCATACAGTGACTACAGTACTGATTAGAGGCAGAATAAACATTTACATTAAGTGACTCACAGGTGACGTCTCCATCCGGTCCGAACCTCTGATGACTTCTCCCGGCCATGGCCCATTTCTGCAGTTTTCCGCTCCGATGTCTTCAGCTTCTAACGTTTGAAACATTTCTGCACCTATAAACGAAGATAAAATTCTCATGGTGCCACACACAACACCCCTAAATATAATAGTACCATACAATGTACTTCTAATAGAACCATACACTTTGTCCCTGATTATAATAGCACCATACACTGTGACACAAACCGTGCCCGCCTGTAGACAATGCCCCTCATGGAGCCCCCCTGTAGACAGTGCTCCACATAGGGTCCCTCACATTTTTAACAGAGAAAAATAAACTTGACATACTCCCCTAAACCCGTTCCCATGCCGTCCTCTTGCAATGCAGGCCTGCTCTCTCCTGAGCAGGTCTGCTGGGGCTGAACGATGCGAGCAGCGCTGAGTGGCAGGGAAAATCGTTCTGCTCGGGTAATCAGCGCCTTTCAACGTTGCGTCGTTGGAAGGCGCTGATTGGCAGGCTGGCTTGCCCTGTTAATTAACGACGCCGCTTACATCATTGAAAGGCGCTGACTAGCTGGGCACGTTCCGTGCCTCGTCATTCAGCGCTTATGCATGTATTTGCATCTGTGTCCTATGGACGCATGTACAATTATAGTGCAGGATGGGGTGGCGGCGGCTGGTTTCAGAGGTGCCGCCACCCTCTGAGGCAGCTGCCTGAGGAGAGATACTCCTCTCTACTCATGGACGGTGCATAACCTGCCTCTGTGTACCAATGCATTACTGCCTGTCCGTGTTGGAGCTCATGCACATGACTGAGCCCTGTGCATGGACCCCGCATGGCTCTTTGAAGTATCCAGCCGTGAACGGGTCCATCGGAGTACAGAGATATTCTCCCCTAGAAACAACGCTTTGTACATAGTCCGATGACGCCGTACGTATGAATTCCAACAGATCAAGCCTCTGCATGTGATTAGTCATATGGCTGTACACTAGAGGCCTCATTCACCTCTGTGGCAGCCCTATTACAGCTCTGTGAGTTAGCCCTAAAACTGACAAGCACCTATTGGGCCATGCCTTTGGGATTTGGTTATGGTAGTCCTAGGGACTATTGTGAGGACTTCATCTGTCATGTCATACTATTGGCACCCCATCCCTTTCCTTTGTGTACGCATGTCAGGGACTAAACATTCATGATTGAAGCTTTCCTGGGGAGGTATCGCTACATAACTTGGCATATCTGTCCTTCAGCAGTCTGACCAGGAATGACCGCCCTGTGTGAGCTTACCTCTCTCGACATCTTTATGCGTCATCCTTTTTTTTTTTTTTTTTAGGTCTCTACGTTGTTATTCCTCTGTTATCCCTCCTAGAAATGTATGAATAAACTGACAACTGAATGTTACTAGTTAGGTTTGTCTATAAACACTGACCATGTTTTAAATGTTGTTCGTGTCACGGTGTAGGGACTCGCCCATTTGACAAGGAGAATGGTAACCAGTTGTCAATTTGTTCATACATTTCCAGGACGAATAATAGAACTTTACTTTGTCCCGTTCCTCTAAGAAAATATTTTCTGGAATTGTTATTTCATGGGCGAATACAAGTATGTGCTAAAATAGACGTGACGTGTTTAGTTTTTAACCCCTTTAGGACCGGCTTATTTTGAACCTTGATGATGAAGCGTTTCTTCGAACATTTGTTTTTTCCATCGTTGCATTCGTAGAGCAATTACTTTTTTCTTTCTATCAATGTTACTGTATGAGGGCTTGTTTTTTGCTGGAAGACTCATATTTTTCTTACAACTATTTTGGGGTACACAAATTTTTGAATATCTTAGTGACTTTTTTTTTACGAGGGAGTTATGAAAAAATTGTCTTTTGCGTCTTTCTACGTCAATCACTGTGCAGTTTACATAACATGGCGTTGTGTGTCCAATTCTAGCTTTTCTGCTGCCTGAGGTAAAAATGTAAATGGCGCCCCCCCCACATCTTGATTGACATCCTCCTGGCTGTTCTACATCACTACCAGCCTCCTCCAACTCTTGCGGATGCGCTGTTGCAGAGTACACCTCACTGCACCGTGTGTACCCATGCAGTACAAGGCAATGGTGCATCCGAGAAATCTCGAGGGGACTGGTAGTGATGTAGAACTGCCAGGAAGATGTCAATCAAGCATGGAAAGGTGTGTCAGGACTGTGTGACTTCAGGATAGCGGTACCTTTATCGAATAACTAGCATACAGCATGCACTGTTTTTAGAAGTTGACTTTATAGCTTTTGCGGCATTTGAGAAAACCATACAGGGGAATGTTTGGAAATATTGTCAGGTCATATATTACCGCATGGTGGCGGTTCAAGGGGTTAAAACTACCTGACTTCTTCCCATTAAATAGACAATGAATTGCAACAATTCCATCTGCCCTGCAATTTTGTTATAAATATATCCTATATAAATTACAGCACCAGAGCCAAGCTCTGTACATATATACGGCGCCAGAACCAAGCTCAGTACATATATACAGCGCCAGAACCAAGCTCAGTACATATATACAGCGCCAGAACAAAGCTCAGTACATATATACAGTGCCAGGTCCAAGCTCAGTACATACTAGTCCTTCTCAATGAATTAGAATATCAAGAAGTTAATTTATTTCAGTAATTCAATTCAAAAAGTGAAACTCCTATATTATATAGATTCATTACACGCAGAGTGATCTATTTCTAGCATTTTTTACCCTTTCACCTATGACAGCACCCCTGGAGAAACATCCCATTCACTGGACAAGAAGCCTGACTATATAAAAAAAAAAAAAAAAAGGACACCCCTCTCCACACACCCAGTCAGGTTTCCTATTCTCCGGATGGGATTGTCCTGTTGGATCAAGACACTCTCTCGAGGATTGCAGACCCTCCATCAGGTACTCACCTGTATTCCTGGAGATCTTCTGAAGGTGTAAGCCTCTTAGGCCCTGTTCACACTGAGCTTTTTTACGCGGAAACCGCGGCGCAAAACTCCTCAAAAACCGCCCGAAAATGCCTCCCATTGATTTAAATGGGAATTGGACGAGTTTTTTTTACCGCAAGTAAAAAAAACGCGTCGCGGTAAAAAGCGTCATGACCCATCTTGAGGCGGTTTCCGCCTCCAAAACCCCATTTCAATCAGTCAGAAAGAGGAAAAAAACTCCTCGACGAGTGTTTTCAAGAGTTTTTGTCAAACCACTGTGCAAAAACCGTCTGGAGCAGTTTTTGCAGGACGAATTTTCCTCCTGCAAAAAACTCAGTGTGGACACAGCCTTAGGGATCAACCTGTAGTCTGGGGCTGGTATCTCCATCCTCTACTGGTCACCGCTTCCCTCTAGGGAGGTGGTAGGTTCCTGCCGCGGGTGGGGTCTCCTATCCTGGGGTCAGGCCTGGCTCCAGTTTGCAGAGAGGGAGCCAGAACTCGCAACCCAGCGTTCGGCTGCTTCCGGCTCACTACAGTGATCGCTTCTGGTCGCAGCGCACGTCGCTTCCGGTGGGAATGATGCGTGGACGTCCCAGGAAGCGGTGTTCCGGCGGCCCAGGTGGGGAGGAGGGTCTACAGCGTGCCGTAGCCTTCCCAACCAATCCTAGGCCTGAACTAAGATGGCTCCTTCTCCAACAAAGCAATCAGCATGGAAGCTCCAGGAGAAGCAGCAGGACGCGTGGAACGACCTGAGCGATCAGACCCAGCAAGATCTGCAGTCCGGTACTTTAAACTGCATGGGATCTTCTAGGAAGCATGGTAGGGCAAACCTTTTTTTCCATTTATTTTGTCCTTGTATATTGCATGCTTCCTAGGTCAGAGGGTGTCCCAGGAAAAAGTTGGACAAGGCTCGCAACAAAGACTGTGCTGTGTGTTATAGGAAGCTAGTAGCCTCTTATCAAAAGCGGTTATCCCAGCTTTGTTTAGATAAAATCCTGGCAGAGGAATCCATCAGCCTTGCCTCAAGCATTAAAGCTATAGTGCGAACAGAGGTTACGAATTCCCTTAAATCCCTTAGAAAAAATCATCTTCCTAGCACCTCGTCTGGCAAGACACGGCAGGGCCTAGGCATTTCTAAGTCGTCTAGTGAAGAGGAGATTTTTGAGGAAGAAGGGGAGCTATGCTCCGCTGAATTTTCCTCTGACGAAGATGGGGGAGGGAAAAACCTATTTCCAGTGGAGAATGTGGACCAACTTCTTAACTCCTTAATGACCGGGCATGTTTGTACCTTAATGACCAAGCCAGATTTGTCAAATCTGGTATGTCTGACTTTATCAGAGAATAACTCTGTGAAAGTTTTGAATATCCAAGTAATTCTGACATTGTTTTTTCGTCACATGTTGTACTTTATTTTAGTGGTAAAAGTAGACTGATACAATTTGCGGAAATTAATTGAAAAATGGAAGAAATTTTGTAAAAATTACCATTTTTCCCTGTTTTTAAGTGCAATATGTCACATATGTACACACATACTGTAGAATTTTTTTAATTAAATATATATTTCCATCTCTTTATTTTGGCAGCACTTTTGAAAAAATAAAACATTTTCAGCAATTTAGAGGACTTACAAATTGAATAATAATTTTATAAATTTTGAAGTACATTTTGTTTTCCTGCACCAAGCCAGGTTTTCAGAGGCTCATAGGTCTCAGAGTGATGGAAACCCCCACAAATGACCCCATTTAGAAAACTAGACCCCTTAAGGTATTTACCTAGGGGTATAGTAAGTATTTTGACCCCACAGTTTTTTGTTAAATGTAATACATAGCAGGTGGAAAAAAAAAATATTCACTTTTTTTCATAAAAGTATCAGTTTGAAGACCAATTTCTTTGTAAAGCGACCATGAGAATGAAGAAACACACCACAAAATCTATCACCCTGTTTCTCCTGTTTTCAAAAATACCCACATTGTGCCCTAATGCGTTGCCTGGACACACGGCAGGACCCAAAAGGAAGGTAGCACCCGGAGGCTTTCAGGACTCATATTTTGCTTGAAAATGTTTTAGGCCCCACTGTACATTCGGAGAAGCTTTGAGCTGCCAGAACGATAGAAACTCCCCATAAACGACCCCATTTAGAAAACTAGACCCCGTAAGGTATTTATTTAGGGGTATAGTTAGCATTTTGACCACACAGGTTTTTCGCTAAATATATTGGAATTAGTCTGTAAAAATTAAAATGTACTTTTTTTCTGAAACAACATAGAAATTTTTATTATTTACAAGGAATAACGAAGAAAATGCACCCCAACATTTGTAAAGCAATGTCTCCCGATTACGACAATACCCCATATGTGGTAATAAACTGCTGTTTGGACCCACAGCAGGGCTCAGAAGGGAAGGAGCGCCATTTGGATTTATGATTTTGCTGGAATGGTTTTCGGTGCCAAGTCACATTTGCAATGCACTGGAGGGACCAAAACAGGGGAAACCCACCAAGTGACCCCATTTTGGAAAAACCTTCAAGGAATTTTTCTAGGGGTATAGTGAGCATTTAATATAATCATTTTTTCCACTAAAATGTTGCATTTTCTCATTTTCACAAGGGATAAAGGAGGAAAAAAAAAACAACCATTTTTTATAAAGCAATTTCTCCCGAGTACGGAAATACCCCACATGGGGTCATACATTTTTCATTAGAAATGAATTAACCCTTTCAGGACTGATCCATTTTTTGCTTTCTTATTTTAGATTTTCACTCCCCGCTTTCCAAGAGCCATAACTTTTTTTTATTTTTCCATCAATAGAGCGGCGGGAGGAGCTGCAGTTTTTATTGGTACAATTTTTTGGTACATAAAAAGTGATTCAAAAGTTGTATTACATTTTTTTTTTTTTTAGAGCCAGGGTGACAAAAAAAAAACAGCGATTTTGGCGGTTTCAATTATTAAATTTTTTTAAGGTGTGCACTGTGCAAATTAAATAATGGTATATTGTAATAGTTCTGACTTTTACGGACGTAGCGATACCAATTTTGTTCATTTTTTTACATTACTTTAGAAGAAAAATGCGAAAAGGTGTTTTTTTTTTTTTTTTAACTTTAAAAAAAAAAAAATTCTCACTACTAATAACTATAATTCTTCTACACATTTTATTAATTAATCCCCTTAGGGGACTTGAGCCAGCGATCATTGGATCACTGGTACAATACACTGCAATACTAATGTATTGCAGTATATTGTTATTCTTACAGGCTTCTGTAACAGAGCGATCGCTGTACCTGTCCGTTAGTACCGAGGGGCCTGCTGTAATACACAGCCGACACCCGCAGCGTATGGAGCGGGCTCAGCACGTGAGCCCGCTCCATACATCAACCGCCGCACCATGACGGGCAATTAAGTCATAGTGCGCAAAGGGGTTAATGCGCAGCGGATGGTTCAAAGTGAAAATTGCAATTTTCCACTGATGTGCCATTTTAGTGCATAATATGTTGTGCCCAGTTTGTGCCACAGAAGACAAATACCTCATAAAACGTTAAGCGGGTTCTCTCGGGTATGGCGACGCCATATATGTGTGGGTGCAAACTGCTGCTTGGGCACACTGTAGGGATCAGAAGGGAGGGACGCCATTTTGCTTTTGGAGCGCAGATTTTGCTTGGTAGTAGTTTTGTTTGGGGTTTTGCTGGTATCTCAGTTTATAATGTGGGGGCATATGTAATCTGTGCGGAGAACATCAGGGCATAATAAGAGGGTATAATAATGCGGTAAATAAATAATATTTCATAGATGTGTGGCCGGTGTTGCACTGATAAATGGCGCCCGATCTTATCTACTTTTGGACACTGCACATTTTGCATCGTTATATTCTGAAAGCCAGAACTTTTTTATTTTTTCACCACCGGAGCCCTGTGAGGGCTTAATTGTTGCAGGACAATCTGTCGTTTTCATTGGTACCATTTTGGGGTATGTGCAATGTTTTTTGTTTTTTTTTGGTTTTTTTTTGCAATCCTGAGCAAAAAACAGGAATTCTGACACCGTTTTTTAGGTTTTCTTTTTGCGGCGCTCCCGTACGCTATAAGTGACAATTTTACTTTATTCTGCGTGTTTGTACGATTACGGTGATACCATATGTATATAGGTTTGGTCCTTTTTTTTTTAGCGTTTGCACAATAAAATGACTTCTTTATTGAAAAAAAAAAAATCTGTGTCACCATATTCTGAGAGCCATAATTTTTTTATTTTTTAGTCAAAAAAGCTGTGTAAGGGCTTGTTTTTTGTGGGACGGATAGAAGTTTTTATTGGTACTATTTTTGGGTACATGCAAATTTTTGATCGCTTTTTATTTATTTAGGGAGCGGTGGTGACCAAAAATAGTGATTCTGTCGTAGTTTTTTATTGATTTTTTTTTTTGGGGTGTTCATCGTGCGGGAAAAATAACATTACAGTTTTATAGTTGGGGTCGTTACGAACGCGGTGATACCAAATATGTGTACTTTTTTAACGTGTTCCTTTTTTTTCTATAATAAGTCTTATTATAGGAAAAAAAAGCAGTGTTTGTTTATAGAACTTCTAACTTTTATTTGTACACTTTTTTTTAAAAAACATTTTTATTACTTTTTTTTACTTTTTTACTTGTCCCACTAGGGGACACTTAGACTTGCAGCTTTGATCGCTGCTAGAGTACATTACACTACACACGTAGTGTAATGTACTCCAACTGTCATTCTGACGTGACTGTCACACTGACAGGAAGCAGAGGAGGAACGGCCGGAGGTCCGCTGTCCGGCGAGACTGATGTGACAGCTGTCTAGGACAGCTGTCAGCGCGGGTCTGTCACTCTGTGTTTACACAGAGTGACAGTTTTAAATACTGACGAAAATGAACGTCCTGGAGCGGGAACTAGCAGCCGACCAGGACGTGCATTTTCGTTCGTGGTCGTGAAAGGGTTAAAGCAGTCCAGGCCACTATGAATATCGATGACCCCAAGGAACCCTGGTCCATTCAGGACATTGTTTGAGGGTCAAGATCCTAGGAAACAGAGGACTTTTCCTATTCACGGGAATATAGCCAGCCTCCGTAGGAGGGAATGGAAGAACCCTGACAGAAAGTTAGGTATTCACAACATTTTGAAGAGAAAATATCCCTTTGAGGAGGATTTAAGTAAGGACTGGGATAGTTTTCCCAGACTGGATGCCCCAGTAGTGAAAATATCCAGGAAAAATGCCTTGCCTTTTGAAGATCTGGGTTCCCTCCCCGATCCTATGGATAGGAAGGCGGACTATTATCTAAAAAGAACCTGGGAAGCCTCTGCAGGGGCCTTTAAACCTGGTATTGCGGCCACGTGTTTAGCCAGGTCACTAAAAATCTGTATAGTTCAGCTGGAGCTTCATCTCGGAGAAAAAACCCATAGGGATCAGATACTGGCTTCCCTCCCGGTTTTGTCTAAGGTCGCAGACTTTTTGGCTGATTCCTCAGTGTACTTAGTCTGTCTGGCTGCTAGATCTGCAGCCCTATCCAACTCAGCCAGAAAAGCTGTATGTCTGAAGACATGGAAGCGAAATGCAGCCTCAAAAGGGAAACTTTGTTCTATCCATTGTTCAGGAGATTTTTTGTTTGGTCCTCCACTGGATGATCTCCTGGAAAAAGCATCTGATAGGATGAAGGGGTTTCCTACCCAGAACAAACCAGACTCCTTTCGTCCCAAGAAGTTCAATAGAAAACCCAATCCCAAGAGACAGGAATTTAGATCCTTTAAATTCCCTAAAAAGAACAGTTTGTTTTTTTTGTTTAGGCCTCCGAACGATCCCAAGAATAAGGATCACCAACAATGACGCCAGGAGTGGTGTAGGAGGTCGTTAATTCTTTTTCTGCCAAAAATTGGAAAAGATCTCAAACAAATGGGTTCTAGACTTTCTCTTTCCACTCGATACTTGGCCAGGCTCCTTTTGCATGAATTACTGCATCAATGCAGCGTGGCATGGTGGCACTGCTGAGGTGTTATGGAAGCCCAGGTTGCTTTGATAGCGGCCTTCAGCTCGTCTGCATTGTTGGGTCTGATGTTTCATCTTCCTCTTGAAAATACCCCATAGATTCTCTATGGGGTTTAGGTCAGGTGAGTTTGCTGGCCAATCAAGGACAGTGGTACTGTGGTTATTAAACCAGGTATTGGTACTTTTGGCAGTGTGGGCAGGTGCCAAGTCCTGCAGGAAAATGAAATCAGCATCTCCATAAAGCTTGTCAGCAGAGGGAAGCATGAAGTGCTCTAAAATTTCCTGGTAGACGGCTTCGCTGACTCTGGACTTCATATAACGCAGTGGACCAACACCAGCAGATGACATGGCTCCCCAAACCATCATTGACTGGAAACTCTTCCTCCAGACTCTGGGACCTTTATTTCCAAATCAAATGGAAAATGTACTCCTCTGAAAACAGGACTTTGGACCACTAAGCAACAGACCGGTCCTTTTTCTCCATAGCCCAGGTAAGACGCTTCCGACATTGTTTCAAGGAATGCGACAGTTGTAGCTCATGTCCTGGATACATCTGTGTGTGGTCGCTCTTGAAGCACTGACTCCAGCCGCAGTCCACTCCTTGTGAATTTCCCCCAGATTCTTGAATTGCCTTTTCTCGACAATCCTTTCAAGGCTGCGGTTATCCCTGTTGCTTGTGCACCTTTCTCTACCACACTTTTTTTCCTTTTCAACTTTCCGTTAATGTGATTGGATACAGAACTCTGTGAACAGCCAGCTTCTTTAGCAATGTCCTTTTGTGGCTTACCCTCCTTGTGGAGGGTGTCCATGACTGTCTTCTGGACAACTGTCAAGTCAGCAGTCTTCCCCCATGATTGTGTAGCCTACTGAACCAGACTGTTGGACCATTTAAAGGCTTAGGAAACCTTTGCAGGTGTTTTGTGTTGATTAGCTGATTAGAGTGTGACACCATGAGTCTACAATCTTAAATTTTTACCCAATATTAAAATTTTCTGAGACTAAATTTGGGGTTTTCATTACCTGTATATGTATTTGTATATATGTGTATGTGTGTATATATATATATAGATAGATAGATAGATAACTTTATTTTTTATAACATTTTTATTAAATTGTACTTGAAAGAAAGTTTAAAAAAAAATGACGCGTTTCTTTTCTTTTGTGTCCACTCTTGTGTTTGGCTAAAATAAAATCTGAGCCACAAATTCCATTGTTTGGTCCTGGCCAAAAGGGGTTTTCACGGTACAGGCGTAAACGCCCGAAGATAGGGCATGTCCCTACTTTCTCCCGCGAGACGGTTTTACTGCTCGCGGGAAAAAGATACATCCGCCTCCCATTGTAATCAATGAGAGGCATTTTCGGGCCGTTTTTGAAGAGTTTTGTGGAGCGGTTTCCGCGTCAAACTCGTCAAAAAACTCAGTGTGAACATAGCCTTAAGCAACAGCAGAGTCGTAGCTAGGCTTTCTCTCTCCTGGGGCAATGATTCAGGGTCCTGTATCTAACTACCGTGATTATGGCAGAGTGGCTTGTTAACACCCTTCCTGGCACATGCGCTATACACTGACAAGCTCTACATTGGGTCTAAACACACTATTTGTAAAACATTTTTTCCTTTAGACATTCTTTAATGCGACTAACAATCCACACGTCCTTTGCAAGTCAAAGGCATGTCTTGGGCCAATGGTTCAAATGCTGCGTGTATGTATATATATATATATCATTTACACAGCCTAATTTATAATAATCTGCACGTGTTAACATGCCCATTATAGAGGTGTTCCTCTGCTATAGAGGACCTGGCCTATTAGAGATCGCTAATTTCAGGGGTTTCTTAAAGGGAGTCTGTCACCAGATGTCTGTATTGAACTCCCAACAGGCTATTATAGATTAGGCTAACCTGATTCTGGCGTGTATTATGTTTTTCCACAGAGTGCCTCCTTTTGAAGAGAAAAAGCTTTTACATTTTATAGAAATGAGCATTCTGGAGCAATGAGGGTGGCACCGTTGCTCCAAAATGCTTACTAGTCATTCCCCAGTTCAACCCCCCCCCTCCCTGCTTACTTTGATTGACACTGGCCAGGCAGCGTACTAGGCGAGTTCACGCCTGGCCCTGTAATGTAATGTAGTGAGTGCGTGCGCGTCCCTACATCCTAATCGGCGCAAAGGAGACAATGTTGCAAAACTTAATACATGTCAGAATCAGGTTAGCTTAATTTATAATAGCACATTGGTAGTTCAATATGGACACCTGGAGAGACTCCCTTGAACTCAGAACTGTGGCGATCAGCTTCAATATATAAAGGTATTGTTGTGATAAAACAATCCCTTTTAAAAAGTTTTAATTTGAATTGCCACCATGTGGCTGATGCAGGAAAAACCCATAGCTGGCTTTGACTTCCCCTGTTGATAAGTTGATCGCTAGGGTTCCAGTAGCCAGATCTGTGTCAATCAGCTGATCACTGGGCCTGCTGCATTCCTAAAAGGTGTCATGGTGAAACAACCCCGACTATATAGCCATAAGGTAGCCTTAGGAAGAGAAATAGCCAACATGCTCGCTGTACTAATGCTCCTGCTTGTACATGGAGTACAACGGGGTCCGTGACATGACGAAGAGTCGTATCGTCATCGAAGAAGGCTGTTCAACAAGACTTCCCGTCTCCCGGCAGTGCTAAGAAAATCTCAGAATCCACGCGACGGGTGACTGGAATGTATATTAGCGAGTGTACTCACATACTGCTGTTAGTACGCTGCTAATACTTTTTGGTCCCCACATAACCCCTTTAATTTTCTTTTTGTTATTTGTGTATTTTTCAGCTTTTCTACTGCCAAATTCACCACAATGACATACGGAAAATATGCGTGTCCTACATGAGGAAGAATGAAAAGCTCTTTGATTCTGTAAGTTCTATTTTAAACATCTGCAATTAACTTATCCTAAGATTTTGCTTTGTAAATTATACTGTATGAATATTATAACTGCTTACAAGAAAGATCCTACCACTTTTATCCTTGTTACTGTTTTTATGCATTTTTATTCAAATTCCCATATTTTCAGATATTTGTGGAAAGTTTCCCGATGTTTGCCGCCTGTCTTGCTAGTGGTGTACAATTGGATGCCTATTTCTATCATTTCTGCTTGTCACCTATCTTTACCTTATGCAGTTTGGGAAAGACCTTGAGTGCCACATGTACTAATGAACATATGTGGTGCTCCCTCTCCTCTGACTATTCATGTCTCGTGTTATCTACATTTAGTTGAATCACGCAACATATATGATGTATTGATAGTAACACTCCGTTGCCTAAACTGCAACAGGAAGTACATGGACAATTTTCAGTGCTAATTGAATTAATCCTGAAGATCCCATTAAAAAAGTTTAAAACGTTAATTTTATTTTTGTAAAATCCCCTAACAGTGTATTCAAATGTTTTGGCCTTTTGTTTAGTACGTAGAAGGTCCTTTTGAGAAATATTTGGAACGATTAGAAGATCCTAAGGTAAGCTATCGACACGCGTTTTTTTTTGTCTTGTGTGTTTTGTAGAAGTGGTAAGATGTTGTTCTGTGAGTAAATGAGTCTTTGTTTCTATTCATACAATGTGGGTTTGTGCCATTTTTCTTGCATTGACCTTGGTGCTTTTTTAAATTACATCCTGCTCTGGGTATTTTCTTGCCTTTTGCTCCCATAGACCAAAAGCTTGATAGAGCAAAGATGGCAGACACCGTTCTTGCAAATTCTAACACGCAAAAAGCTTTTTTTTTTGCTTTGTCATCTTATGTCACAATATGTAAGCAGATTTCAAATTTGGCTCTTGAAAATGAAAGCTTCGCTGTGATTGGTTGCTGTGGGCAACTGAGCCAGCTTTGCTTTGATTTTCAGTCACTGGCCATTTACCACTGGCTATTTATCACTTTAACTACAGGCCTTTACTTTTGCACCATCCTTTTTGAATCACCCTGTTTAATAATAAATCCATCTAATATTGTAATTTTTTTTTATTTTTAAGTTTTACTACTTTTACAAAATAAAAACAGTTTCTGTTGCCACTAGGAGGCTTGAGACTATGAAATAAAAGTGACTCCTCTTACTGGCTATATCCTGCCCAGATGCTGAGCTATTCATTCTTTGCTTAGTGTCGTAGGAGGCAGACACCGATAGCAGCAGTCGGAAATGTCTTTATTCTATTTTTTTATTTATTTTATTATTTTTATGAAGAACTAGCAGCTGATTCTGTACCAAGAATTTTGTTTTATTATTTTTATCGTGAACGAGGTTCACAGGGTCTCCCGGTGTTTCCCTTTTGGCGGGTGCAGTGTCATATGCTAATGCACTGTTGTCCAACCTGCCTTTGAAGACAAGCGGGACAAGAGCGCCAGCTCCTCTGTCACCCACCAGCCTAAGGAGCACCTCTTCTACCATTGTCCCCTTAGTAAGGGTGGTAACACTGAGGGGGTGCTCCTGCTGGTCCGTACATCTGGGGGATGGAGAGGACAAAAGTTCTGGGAAACCACCCACATATGCGACTAATATTAACTGTGATGGAAACGTATGCCTGTCTGAGATGTCAGAAGTTTGTTGAACGTTACCCTTTATTTCTGTGTTTTATAGGAGAGCGCAGGTCAACTGGAGATAACTGCTGTTTCATTAATTTTCAAGTGAGTAACAATACTTTTGTATTACCTACCTGTATAATACATTGGTTTAATAGTATGTACATTGTTACGTGTACCTTCAAAGCTAAATCTGGGAGAATGCTAGAATAGATATGTAAAAATTCCCTTTCCTTAAGTGCATATATATTTTTAAATGTAAATTGTCAAATTATAATACCACGTCAGTTTTTTTCCAACTGTGAACTTACAGCAAGTAAAATTCATGTGGATTAATACACAATTTTTAAGAATAGAAAATAAATAAATAAGGCTCTGTTCACATCTGCGGTGGGGTCCCATTCTGACGTTTCGTCAGAGCTTTCCGTCAGAACGGGACCCTGAACAGACACAAACTGATACGAACGGAAACCAGAGGTTTCCGTTTCCATCACTATTGCTTTCAATGGTGACGGATCCGGTGCCCATGGTTTCCGTTTATCTCTGTTCTGCACCGGATCCGTAGTTTTTTCCGGAAGCAATCGCGTAGTTGACTGTGCTATTGCTTCCGGCAAAATAACGGGTCCGATGCACAACAGAGACAAACGGAAACCATGAGCACCGGATCCGTCACCATTGAAATCAAAAGTGATGGAAACGGAAACCTCTGGTTTCCGTTCGTGTCAGTTTGTCTGTTCAGGGTCCCGCTCTGACGGAACGTGTGAACGAAGCCTTAACTACAATATCCTATTTGCAACAGTATATAGCACTTAACTACTGTTAGGAAGTATGTTGAGCTTTTATTAGAGTCCCATGTTCCAGTTTAATCTCTCTACTATTTTGAGGGTCTCTCTAATTGGTTTATTCTATGGGATTCTGGGGGTCAGATGGTTCATTTCAATACTTCAGGTTTTTCTTCTTGAAGCACATCTTTGGTTGACTTGCTGCTAAACGTTTTGTTTTCTTTTTAAATATAAACTACTTTTGGATATTGTTTTGCAAGAAATGACTGGCAGTACTGAAGTAAAGATTATGGAAATTATTGTTTAATTCAGAGAGGTCCATTCCTACTAAATGCCATGCCAAGTTTTTGATGTATAGGACTCCTAAAAAGAGCCTCAACTTGCCCCTCAAAAAAGACTCTAAACTTACATTATTGTAATATTTTTCTTATTTGAAGTCAGGACTCAGAATTTTTTTTTTACACTTGGCAAGCCCTTCAAGGGTGTTGTGTTTGTCGCCCTCTGGGTCAACAGTACAAGCAGCTAGTTTAATAATGAAGGGCAGACTTTTTATAACCACTGTATGACACGTTGTAGATTTTTGCATAGTGTTACTACTCTAAGGCCTCCTGCACACAGGACGGAATTTCTGTGCGGATATTAGCAGCGTTTATGTAAGATAAATATACACACTGCAGATTGAACATCACCATTGCAGGTCCATTTCTGCACGTATTTTCTGTGGATTTTTTCCCACAGCATGTGGATAAAATTTGTTCGAATCTCATCCACTTTGCTACTACTGTAATACGCTGCGTAATTTACACATGGAAATTTCACAATTTCCGTCCCGTGTGCAGGAGGCCTTATGGTGTGCTGGAGAATCCGATTTCTGCATGTCCAAATAAACACTTTTATCCCCCATTTGCAGCCAAAACTTCATTCTTTACAAAAGTCCTGGGAAACCACCCACATACGCGACAGATATTGACTGTGATGGAAAGGTATGCCTGGCAGACTTTTTTTTTTATATACAAATGAATGTTTATCAATGTGATCATGAGGATATGCCTTGTTGCATTTTCATACAGTTTCTGAACACAAAGATGAGAGGCTCATTTTTCCCTAAAAACTGTTTTTCCCTTATTGGTCTTTACCTTGCAGATAATGTTGTGTTGTTCCACCAATGGGCACTATGATTCTGTATTTACTAAAACTTTCCAAACTACTGCTGCGATTTGTCAAGGTATGTCTTTATAGCATAACTCAAGATCAGAACGCTTTTTCTTTGTGGTAATAAGTTTTAATATAGTACACAAGGGTCAATTTACCTAAAAAAAGAAACCTCTGTTTTTCTGTCCTTTGTGACACAACCGTATACGCATGTGTGTTCACCAGAGCCAAATGTGCATGTTACTGGGTGAATCACGATAAATAACTCTTGGCTGAACGGTCCATTAAATAGTTATGCTCAACCTCAAGGACTCGAGGTGGGGTGGGGGGGGGGGGGGTTTGTGTACTCGAATACCCTTGTCTTTTGGCACGAAGATTTTGTCCAACCCCTGCTTGTTGCTTTCGGTTAATGTAGGCTATGCTTATTTCTTTGTTTTTATATGCTAATCACTTTTATAACTCAATGTACTTTACTACTGTTCTGATTAAAGGGGTTTTCTTAGTTTTTTTTAAAAAACAAAAAGAAAACTGTGAGGCAATCACAAATAGCATGTCTGGCTTCTGTAACCCCCAAGTGATCAGCTGTTATTTCCAGGGTAGCACTACATTCCGACTATTTAGTATTACGCGTCTGACAGATGCCTAGGTCCACCAAAGCAGCTTTGTTCTGACTCGTAGAGGGGTGCGGGGTAGGGGGAATATGGACAGTGGCGGTAGTTCCAGCAGAAACCAGATTAGAATAAGAATAACTACACCATTTTAGGGTTACACTTTCCAGAGTACACAGAAAAGAAAATTATTGATCACGCCCGCCACTTAGAACCCTACAGGTGGCTCTGGGTGGAGCGATTTTGCATCTTGCCACATATACCAGAATTTTACAATAATTCTGCTTTTTCAGGTTCTTCCTCTTGTAAATTGTGTGCCCTGAATTAGGCTGGGGCTATATGGAGACTTTCCAATTTTAGCTATTGTTGTATGCAACTCAAAGTATTCCTCTAGACTGCAGCTGTAGATCAATAGTTTAAATTGGAAAGTCTCCATTCAGCGTCAGCCCTAACCATGTAGAATACAGCACATGTTTTCTATAGTCCTGTTAAAGTAGCAAACCAGCTAAGGCGTTTCATTAACTAGATGTTCTATTGGTTCTCTCCTGCAGCTGTTCTCTATGAGTGTCTATACAGAGATGTGTTTGGAGTAGATGAGCGAGAATTGATCGCTGCTGTTGAGCTGTTTCGAAGTGGTACAAAGAAGAACCGTAACAGTGCATCCACTGGCAGCGAAGATGCAAATTATGACTGCACTGCAGAACATAACAAGGCATCCACTGACAGCAGGTATCTGTTCTTTAGCCATTAGTGGCCGGGGGGAATGGCAGATGCAATTCCGCCCTTGTTTTTTGCTTTTCAACCGTTCACCATGCAATGTAAATAACAAATTTATGCAAAAGGAGGGAAAAAAAGCAGAAAAATACCTGGGAAACAAAGGGCACTCGACTCTTGGATTATAAAAGTATCACAGTTATTCATACACTTATATAAAAAATGAAGTTTATCAAAAAACTGCATTAAAGGGAACCTGTCACCAGCATTTCAAGTATTAAACCAGCAATACCTGGTGCTAGTGGGTGAAAAATAATTTCTGTATAACCTATAATTCTCTTCTTAGTCGACTCTGCAGCTTTAGTATTCAGTTTTTTAGTGTTCCCACACCGTATGCTAATGAGCAGAAAAGAGTCATATCTTTTTTTTCAAGAGTCAAATCTTCATTTGAAAAGAGTTGTATCTTCGTTCCTCAAGTCTTTCAGAGTTTACCCCGCCTCCTTACTTTTGATGGACAGTTTCTCGCCTTCCACCCAGCACACATGAAAATCCTGCGCTTGTGCATTGATGTCCTCTTCTGGTGTGTGCGTACAACGGGACACCGGATTATTACGATAAAAGGCACGGAATGTTTGCAGACCGTTATTTACAGTCGGAGGAGGAGTTTAGGAGCAGGGATAACGGGAATGAACTTTTGATAGCAGCAGCCGGTGAGGGATAAGTAAAGTTCAATAGGTGAAATGCTGGTGACCGGTTCCCTTTAATGGTGATCCTGCATCCCAATAGACATCACATATATGGCCGGGTGGAAACAAGATAGCCAAAAAGGGAAATGTATAAATGTACTAGAAACAAACAACAAATGTTGTCATTTACAGATGGACACAGTCAGTTCACACTGAGTTTTTTGCAGGCAGAAAAATCTTCCTCAAAATTACGTCTGGAATTCTGAGGCAGATTTTGACCTGCCTGCACGCATTTTGCCCCGTTTTTTGGCCGTGGGCATTGAGCGCTGTGAAAAACTTTCTCTGCCTCCCATTGTTGTCAATGGGAGGTCAGAGACGGAAACGCCCGAAGAAAGGGCATGTCACTACTTTTTCCCGCAAGTGTTTTTTCCACTTGCGGGAAAAAAAACTCCCCCGTCTCCCATTGAAATCAATGGTAGGCGATTTAGTCCATTTTTATGCCGTGGTTTCCGCTGAGGTTTACGTGGCAAAAAACTGAACAGGACCTAAGGGAAACTAGTGTACCTAATTAGAAGAATCTATATGCATATAAAACTGAGTAGCCGATAATTCTGGCATGTCAAATGAACATGGTTACCGTGTTACACTCTGAGGAAGTCACGTGGTAGCGAAACGTGTCTGCGCACGTAGCCTCACGTTCTGATGTCACACACCCGGGATCTTGCATATTCAGCTGAGTGACTGCATGCTGCCCTTGCATGCCGTTCTAGCTGGTGTTGATCCTCTTTGCATTGCTAGCTATTTGAACAGCGGAGACCATACATTATGTTCCTGGCCTTGTACGTGTGCCAAATAAGTCTCCATTGCAGGGACCTATCCTGCTTGCTGCAGGTTGAGATCCATTCTGGACATCATTTTGTTGTATGGACAGTGATAGACTATGCCAAGCTCCCTACCTGGATCTACCATTTTCACTCCCCTCGGCTGAGGTGTTCCATTGACGGATGAGTATATGACTCTTTTCTACTATATATATATATATATATCTATATATATATCTATATATATATAGATATAACTAGTGTACCTAATAAATTAGAAGAACCTATATGCACATGCGGCTATAATGGGTAGCAGATAATTCTGCTTCAAAATAAAGATAACTGCATAATAGAACAGACAGATAACCAGACCTGTAAATGCAAGTGCAAAACTGAAAATGGCATATAAACAAGGCAAATTACCATATCCGACACGATGGTTAAATAACAAATGGTAAATAGCAAGAACCATAGTATACTCCAGGGTGGACCATATGCTCCAGGACAAACCATGTGTAGAAATGTTAGATAAATACAATAAGTCAAACATTTCCGTTGACATATATATACACACACACATATATATATTATATATATTATATATTATATTATATATATGTGTGTGTGTATATATATGTCAACGGAAATGTTTGACTTATTGTATTTATCTAACATTTCTACACATGGTTTGTCCTGGAGCATATGGTCCACCCTGGAGTATACTATGGTTCTTGCTATTTACCATTTGTTATTTAACCATCGTGTCGGATATGGTAATTTGCCTTGTTTTGCTGACAAATTTTTTGGGCTCTGATTTATATGCCATTTTCAGTTTTGCACTTGCATTTACAGGTCTGGTTATCTGTCTGTTCTATTATGCAGTTATCTTTATTTTGAAGCAGAATTATCTGCTACCCATTATAGCCGCATGTGCATATAGGTTCTTCTAATTTATTAGGTACACTAGTTTCCCTTACTATGTGTCCATCTGTACGTTACTACATTTGTTTTGTTTCTTGTACATTTATACTTTGTTACAACTTAGACCTGTATACATTTCCCTTTTTGGCTATATTGTTTCCACCCGGCCTGGTATGTAATGTCTCTATTGGGATGCAGGATCACCATTGATGCTGGTTTTTGATAATCTTAATTTTATTTATATATGTGTGTGAATAAATTTGATACTTTTTTTTTTATAATCCAAGAGGCCCTTTGTTTCCCAGGGGTGTTTGTCCACGTTTTTTCTCTCCTTTTGCATAGTTTTACTCTGGTGGTACCGTACTAATTGTACTGTACCCTGGTTGGTCTGATGAGATCTTTAGTCTCTCCTTTTAAATAACAAATTACTTTTAGGCTAGATTCACACGACCATGTTACGTCCGTAATGGACGGAACGTATTTCAGCCGCAAGTCCCGGACCGAACACAGTGCAGGGAGCCGAGCTCCTAGCATCATAGTTATGTACGACGCTAGGAGTCCCTGCCTCTCCGTGGAACTACTGTCCCATACTGAAAACATGATTACAGTACGGGACAGTTGTCCTGCAGCGAGGCAGGGACTCCTAGCGCCGTACATAACTATGATGCTAGGATCCCGGCTCCCTGCAGTGTGTTCGGTCCGGGACTTCCAGCCGAAATACGTTCCGTCCATTACGGACGTAACATGGTCGTGTGAACCCAGCCTCATTCTGTGAGTAGGTACAACTACAAAGATACCAAATTTGTATAGATTTTTTATTTTTTTTTGGACTAGTTTTGCGCAATTAGTGCACTTTAATTTGTTTATGCATCGCCGCATTGCAAGAGCCGTAACGTTTTTTGTTTTTTTTTTACATTTTTATTTTTTGACAATGTAGCCATATGAGGGCTTGTCTTTTGTGAGACAAGATGTAGTTTTTAATGATACCATTGTGGAGCATATGGTACTTATTGGTTAACTAAAAAAAAAATATTTTAGGAGATCAAAAGAAAAAAAGCAATTTTGCACTGGATAGCGTCCAACAAAAATTCAAAAAGCAACGGCAAAATTCCTTTTTTTTTTTCTCCCATTCCCCCCCCAAAAAAGTACCAATAAAAACGACACCTTGTCCTGCAAAAAAACAAGCCCACATATAGCTACATCGACGGGAAAATAAAAGTTACTGCTCTTGTAATCTGTCGATGCAAAAAGAAGTAATTTTTTTTTATAACCGTTTTTATTTTGCAAACTTAGGAAAATATATAAAACCTTTACATATTTGGTATCCTCGTAATCGCGCAACACATGGAATAAAGTTAACATGTTGTTAATGCCGCATATTGAACGGCATAGGTTTATAACGCGAAAATCAATGCTGGAATAGCGGTTTATTTTAATTTTTCCTAAAATAAAGTTAATATATTATATGCACCCAAATATGGTGCAATTGAAAAATACAACTTGTCCCGCAAAAAACAAGCCCTTATACGGCTTTTTTTACGTAATAAAAAAAAAGTTCTGACTTTAAATGCGACAGTGGAAAAAAACAAAAAATAATCCTCTGTCGTTAACGCGCAAAAAGGCCTCGTCATTAAGGGCTTAATAACATGTTAACTTTGTGTTTTTGAGTTTAAATAAACTTTAACTATATGTAATTATTCTTTTAGTACCACTAGGGGACCTCCCAAAGCGAACTTCTGACTAATTTGGTATACAGTATCAAAGCATTACGGGCCACTGATAGGTGACAGAGGGAACCGCCCACCAGCTGAAAACTTGCTGGGCTCGCTATTTACCGTGACATCTAAGGGATTAAACAGCTGGAATCAGAGGTTCACCAAATCACGGTCATTTGAGCTGGAGCACGTTCCGTGCATATTCTGATATGCTGCGAAAAGGCGTGTTCGTCAGAATAAGACCCCTTAGTGACCGCTGAAAAAGACTTATTGGTGGTGACTAAGGGGTTAATAAGGACTGTTTAAACAATGAAAACACTGCAAATATTTACATATTGTAAGGAGCTTTGCTCTAATAAGAAGCTGCTAGAATTATAAGCTACATTTCTTTTTAGGCAAGAAGAATGGGAGAAAAAAGATGTTGACAATCCCATGGATGAGAGAATAAAACAGAGCACAGAGGAAGTAAAGGTCTGGTGTGTGTAGAAATGATGATGATATTCTCATTCTTTTATGCTATAATGTGCATATGTTATGATATAGAATTAAAACCTTCAAATAAACTGCCTATGGAAAAGGCTTTTCAAATTCTCAATCTGTTTCTTTAGACAACCGATAACCCAAACAAGATGCCTTTTCCATACAAGGTCTTAAAGGCACTTGATCCAGAGATCTACAGGAATGTAGAATTTGATGTCTGGCTTGACAGCCGAAAAGGTAAGCCTACTAAAACCTGTAAGTGTTGCATAGTAGCAACTGAGTATACAAAGTTTTTAACCAGCATTTTGCAGAGCAACGCTCCTGTCCACCTATTGTGCAGTGAATAACGCAGCCCTTTTTACTTAAATTCCGGGTATCGTCCAAAGGCACCCTACCCTAGTCCCTACGTTCTTGTGGCAGAGGTCGGGCCTCCATCGTTCATAATGTTATGGCGTATCATAGTGATATGCTTTTATCATTATTTGTGCTGAATACCCCTTTGAATTAGTCAAATATAATTTCACGTGTTTGTAACACCATTTTCCCAGGTGTGTTATAGCAAGTCCAAAAAAGTTTGTAAAGTGGAATTTTTTTGTTTTAACCAATGAGCAATGCATTGATCGTATAAATTTGTATTGACAACTTGGTCAATATACTATTAGCTTTTTGATCCCCACTTCTGTATGTTACTACGGAAGTCAATTTTATTAGTTGGTTTATTTTGTGTATTGTAGAGCTTCAGAAAACAGAATATATGGTGTTTGCTGGAAGGCATTACTGTTTGGGTGATAAATGTCAGGTGAGTGATCATCTTGTACCTGGAAGTGTCATTTTCTCTTTTAGATATTTTTTTTTGCGCCCAAAATGGTAAAAGCCTTTAGTCCAATGACTTAAAAATTACTTCTACATTCAAAGGTGCGATTAGAGCCTGGAGGGCGATACTACAATGCTCATATACAAGAAGTTGTGCAAGACACGAATTCTGTTACAGTATTTATTGAAGAACTGGCAGAAAAGTAAGTTTACGATAGCAGATGGGGAAAGAGAATGAGTTTTTGGGAATACATTCAATTTGACTACTTGAGGATTTGTATAATTTTGTATTGTTGCTCTACTGTAGACTTTGAAATTTGGATAAAAATATTTAGTTGGTCCCAATTAGTACAAATTACCCAAGATATATAATTACCTGTTTTTTTTCTCTTTTTTAAATTTCTGTTCCTTTTTTACAGTTTGCAGTGTAAGAGAAAACCCTTTCAACAAGCTGCTGTTGATGGATCTGTTATGCTTGTTACTTTATTTGCTCCCATGTTTCACTAAGCGCGTATTTACACGCAGCATTTTCCCTATGTTCCTACTTTTTAAATTCATTAAAAACTTACAAATGCACTGTTCAGCACTAGGTATGCATATGTAAATGTCTATTTGAAGCTCCAGGTTGTAGGAAAATAAGAAATATGTAATTGAAAAAAAAAAGGCATAATAAGATTGTACGGCAGCAGTTAGCTTGCTTATGGACGACCTCTAGAAATCCTTGCACGTTTAATTGTTAATTGCAAAGCCAGCTTTTGGTGGTAGGCTATATACTTGAAATGTGGTACGGTACAAATACAAGCTAAACCAAAGTATATTGTTTTACAGGCACATTGTCCCACTTGTTAATTTAAAGCCAGTCACCCAAGTGATACCTGTTCCGGCTTGGAATTCATCCAGTAACCGCAAGGGAACAAACTACCACAAGATTGCAACGGGTTACCAAAGTGACATTGGTGTGTAAATCAAAACTTGTGGCTCCCATAACAAACACGTTAATTAGATATGAGAACATATTAGACCATTTTAAGAATGTGTACGTGTTCTGCTCAGATTATAGGAATATTCACATCGCTCGAATTGTTAGCCATCTGAATTGTCAGATATACACATTTAAGCCTAGTTCACGCTGAGATTTTTGCAGGCAGATTTTTTGCCGCTGTTTTCACATCGTTTTTCGCCTGCGGCCATTGAGTACTGTCGGTAAAAAAGGCAGCAAAAAATGCTCAAACGCACGCCGTAGGTTTTTTTCTGCCTCCCATTGATTTCAATAGTTCGTCGGAGGCGTAGCTGCGGCAAAAAAGCCGCCCGGGAAGGAAAAAAAAACCGCCTCTGCCTCCCATTGAAATCAAAGGGGGCGTTTTCAGATGTTTTTTGCCGCTGATTCCAACGCAGTTTCCACGTCAATATCCGCGCCAAAAAACTGTGTGAACTGGACCTTAGTAGACCAGACTGTTTTACAAAAATATATTGTGTGCTTGTACTGAGCTTTTATCTTAATTACTGACTATTTAATTTGAATTACAAGACGTCTATATGTTTTTGTTCTTGCTTTTTAGAGCTTGACCTCAAATCTAGGAAGAGGCTGTTCAAGAAAGTATGTGGAAAGGAGGTTTGTACGATTTATAACAATGGGGTGGTTCTTTTACCGCCCCAATATGATAACATGCCTAGGGTGAGTTTGTTTCTTTATTTATTTGCAGAATGCAGCCAGTCTAACGTCGTATGAACATTTCAGACCTCCCCAATCTCCACATCGTCAAAGCCGTAGCTTTGGAATCCCAAAGTACGTACTGCAAATTAACTCTATTTATAAAAGTAATATTTTATAGTATGTATGATGTAGTTGATAATTTAGCAGATATATAGATATTTAATATACCATATGGACCTGGAAGATTGTGTGTGTATGTATATTATATCTATAGCTTTATCAGATAAATGTGAAAAATAATGTGGTTTAAGCCCTAGACACCCACAATATGTATATTTAAGTTCTTGCTGCCGATGCCCCGTGCAGCTGGAATGTAAATATACATGGTCCTACTTAATGTCAGATCACGCTGTATAGCGCACTGCCATTAAATATATCCAGCTTACAATGTGTCAGCCTGATCCTCCTAAACTGATCGCTCCCTCCCTGTCACATATACTGCTGAACACCATACTTGGTGCTGTGTTTTGCAGCAGGGGACGCATGGAAACCTGTGATGTCGCAATAAGGTCACGGGCATCTTTCACATGGAGGAGAGGGGCATGTTCAGAGGACACAATCTGGGTCCCCTCAGTATTTCTCTGTATGCAGAGAACTCCTAATTGTGTTGTGATTTGGTATTGCACTAAAACCCTGTTTGTTCCCCAAAAAATAAAGTATTTGCCCTTCCCAAAAAATAAAGTATTTGCCCTTCGAATGTATCATTCCAAAAGGTGAAATGGACTGCTGTGGACATTCAGGCCTCTGAAGGCCTTGGTCTTAAAACGGTTAAGCAGGATCAAATTCTCATTCCTTTTGGCCGTTAACAGTACCTTCATTTTTCTTCACAATATTGTATTGGGAATATATCACTGCAGTATTTCTTCAATACCCTATTAGTTTTTTGTTCTAGAAATATTAATCTTTTAAATAACGAAAAAAAAAATCTATATATCATTTTTATTCTGAACAAAGGTCTTCGCCTCGCTATATTAACAGACACACTATTATGAGTCCAGAGATCCCATTTTATCACAATCCTGGGAAGAGGTGCTACCAAAGTTTTGACAACTATTCCTACAGAACTAGGTAAGCATATCTACGCAAATTGTTAACAAAAGGCCGAATGACGCGTTGCAGTCAAAATGCATATTTTGCCTAGATTTTGTGAAAATTGCACCAAATAATGCAAATTATTAGATTGTGAATCGTGAAACTGCATCCAAAACGGTGTGTGATCCTGGCCTCAGGTAGGTTGGAACTCTGTGATGAGTGTTGCAAATGAGGGCAGACTATTTATAGTCGTTGCAGAATTAAGCACTCGGCTATCCATTTCTGTGAATCTGCATGGGCTGCTTTTTTTTCAGCTCTATTTTTTCCACAGTAACGGCAATTACAATTGGCCAGGGCAGCAATACCGTGGCAGAAATTTAGTATTCCATGACTGTTATTTACATTTTCTATAGGACCCATTAATTTACTCAAGTTTTTTTACATGGAAATTGCATATGCTTGATGTGTTTTTGGCTGTCTATACTTTCGGCCGTGTAGTATAAAACTGTATATTTAAGTAAAAGGAACACACTCTTAAATGCCTTTGATGAAATATCCCTTTTTATATCCGATGTACATGCAGAATACATCTACTTTGTAATCTGTTATCCATGTTACTTGCCAGGTCTTACACACGGAGTAGAAGGCAAATGCCTTGTGTAAATAAAGAGTGTCAGTTTGGGTTTGTGTCCGACAGAGATGAGGAGCAACGAGGCCTAGAAGAAACAATAACTTATTATGAAATTGAGGAAGGAGATGAAGCGCCTTTTCCTCTATCTGTAAGTATCTTCAGTTTCTGAGGATGAATTTTCATTGTTTATGCTTATGCTGCAGTAAGAATCAAAGAATGTTGGAAGGATATCCGGCACCAATGTGCTCAGTCCAACCTAAAACAAAGGTTGGTCGTTTCCTCACCAGCAACTTGCATGCCACCAATGTTGCCAGGGTGCACTGTCAATGGGAGAAAGTGCAGCCTAGCTTAAAGAGACTCTGTCACCACATTATAAGTGCCCTATCTCCTACATAAGGAGATCGGCGCTGTAATGTAGGTGACAGTAATGCTTTTTATTTTAAAAAGGATCTTTTTTCACAACGTTGGGAGCGATTTTGGTTTATGCTAATGAGCTTTCTTAATGCCCAAGTGGGCGTACTTTTACTTTCGACCAAGTGGGCGTTGTACAGAGGAGTGCATGACTCTGACCAATCGGCATCATGCACTCCTCTCCATTCATTTACACTGCACTAGCGATATAGTTATATCGCTATGTGCAGCCTCATACACAAACCCTAACATTACTACAGTGTCCTGATAATGAATACACATGAAATCCAGCCTGGACGTCATGTGTACTCAGAATCCTGACACTTCTGACACTCTTTTTGTGAGATTCCGGCAAGTGAAACCAAATCTCATTTAGCTCCGTGATCTCGCGAGATTTGGTTTCACTTGCCGGAATCTCACAAAAAGAGTCAGAAGTGTCAGGATTCTGAGTACACATGACGTCCAGGCTGGATGGTCATGTGTATTCATTATCAGGACACTGTAGTAATGTTAGGGTTTGTGTATGAGGCTGCACATAGTGATATATCTATATCGCTAGTGCAGTGTAAATGAATGGAGAGGAGTGCATGATGCTGATTGGTCAGCGTCATACACTCCTCTGTACAACGCCCACTTGGTCGAAAGTAAAAGTACGCCCACTTGGGCATTAAGAATGCTCATTAGCATAAACCAAAATCGCTCCTAACGTTGTGAAAAAAGATCGTTTTTTTAAATAAAAAGCATTACTGTCACCTACATTACAGCGCCAATCTCCTTATGTAGGAGACAGGGCACTTATAATGTGGTGACAGAGTCTCTTTAATTCGGACTTCTGCAATCTTCAACCTCCGACACATACAATAAAGAATAAAATGTGATACATAACGTGTTGAGAACCTTTGTATTGAATTACAGATCTATAATCACTTGATCTAATCTTAACCTATAAAGGGGTGTCCTGATAAGCGTCTGTTTTTCTCTCAGAATCCAGGAAGCCCAATGGTTCCTACACCAGCTTTTTGGGTTGCAAGAAGCAGTCCGGGTCCTATTGGCCCTGTAAAACAAAATTTGAATTCATCAGAGGAAGATATTGATGAGCCAAGTGATAATGGTAATACTTATATGCTATCCTCTTTTTTTTTTTTTTTATTTATTTTTTTTTTTTGTTCTTGATTGGTTTAACTCCTACCTGACCGCCAACTGTCTTTTGACGTCAGACGATGCAGGTCCCGAGCCTACGACGACATCTTTTGGCGTCGCTGTAGGAGAGGCTGATGAGCGCTCGTGTGAGCGCTCATCTGCTAAGCAGGAGCTGTAACTTACAGCTCCTGATCTTAGAGCAGCCTCCTGAACACAGCTGGGGTCGGAAAACATTCGGACCCCAGCTGTTTAACCCTTTGATTACCGCAGTCCGTGACCGCGGCATTATCAAAGGGAATTCCCTGCTTTGATTGCATCACTGGGATTCCGGTGATGCGATCACACTGGGGAATCCCTCTGCAGTCAGCCCTGGGGACCTACAAAGGACCCCAGGGCTGTCTGTTACGTTTGCCTGCTGTTTGGGCACACTATGTGCTGCCCGATCAATAGCCTGTGTCATAGTGACACAGTGTAATGTATTCGCATACAGGAGTATGCTAATACATTACAAGTAAAAAAAAAAAAAAAGCTACAAATAAAGTTATCCCTTGATGGGATTTAAAAAAAAAAAAAAAAGTAACTAAATAAATAAAAAAAAGTCCCAAAAAGAGTCTTTATTTTGCATAAAATAAATTTTATTGCCCCTACACTAAATAAAAACAAAAAACCTACACATATTAGGTATCTACACGACCGTAATAACCTGAAGAATTAATCTAATGGGTTATTTTAGCATGAAACGTGAACGGGATAAAAAAATAAACAAGAAAAACTATGCCGAGAATCGCTTTTTCCTATATTCACGGCGTAAAAATTTTAGTTTTTTTTTACCCCCAAACTGTGGGGAAAAAAAATACTAGTTCTCTCGCATAAAACAAGACCTCATACAGCCACGTCAATGAAAAAATAAAAGTTATGGCTGCTGAAAGGCAGAGAGGCAAAAACAGAAAAATTTAGCTGGTCATTAAGGTCTTTTCAGGCCTTAAGTGGTTAACTGAAGTGGTAAAAAAAAAAGCGTGTGTAAATATGCCGATGTGGATACATGTGCCTAGTTTTGCTTCTCTCTGCTCCACTGGATATGTGGAGGGATCCCTGCTTGTCAGAAGTGATGCTGAGCAAGTGACAAGAGTGGGACGTCGTTACTGCAATTGTGCTTGCTCAGCATCTCTGACCAGCAGAAAAGACGCTGCAGCTACAGAAGCAACCGGCTCACCACACCGGGGATCCCGCCGCATACTCAGTGGAGCAGAGAGAGAAGCAAGACTGAGCATGTGTGTCCATCTCGGCACATTTACGGAGGTGAACACAGGTTATTGAATAGAAATAGCAGGCGGCGCTATACTAACATTATTCCTAAAAATATTCGTCATGGGACAACGCCTTTAACTTTAAATATGCATTGCAGTGTTTTTAGGGTCTGTTATGTAATGTTAAATAGCTACAGATATTGTAGAAGCCGGACATTCTGAGCTGTTACGCAGCTTCTTATGAGCGAAGGGATCGGGTGGGGTGATGAGATCTCGAATTGTTTTAATTTCCTAAATTTGAAAATGTACTAATTCTTTTTTTACATAAAAAAACAAAACAAAAAACAGCTGCAGACAAAACAAATGCATTGTTCAGAATAGTTCACTTTTTAACAAATTTGAAAAACAAAACAGATTTTGTGATATCAATAAATAAGTTACAATTTATTTTCTGCAGGAGAGTATCATGGAGACTTCATTTATACTTCAGGTTAGTACATTGTTCTATTGAAATGAAAAGAAAAAAAAATCATAAAATAGACAATCTATCTACGGAACTGTCGTGCCAAAGTGAATCCGCTTTTTTACACTAAATGTAGAACATGCACAACAACAAAAAAAACATCTCCGCAATTCCCAACTTAATAATCTTTACTCCTTTTGATCCTGTTCGGTCCCAGGATTGAAATATAATTGGGATAAATTATTCACCCCTTTAATAGAGCCCAGCACTGTACTCGGCTGTTTCAGTCGGCTCTATAGACACTGAGTTAACCATGTGGGCATGTTAAAACTAGGGAATGGGGGGCTTGGGATCATTAGACCGGAGGGTTTCTAGTGTTCCGTGCACCCAAGCGATCAGATCACCTTCCCTGTGGATAGGTGATGTCCAAGTGACATTCCTTTGAGGGGTTAAACAGGATGCAACAAGACGTAAAAATGAGTTGGACTGTTTTATTCCTGTTTTGTTTTTTTTAAAGAAAAAAATGTGGTCAATTTGTTTAGGTTGCTTCACATGTCATGTTTTTTTTTTGTTGGCAGTTTTTTTTTCTTAAATTAAAAAAATGCTTCTTTGAGTTGCGACCTGTGAACGGAATTTTAGGCCCTGTTCAGTTTTCTGCAGCAGAGAAATCTTTGACCTGCCTGCACTCTTTGCCGCGTTTTTCACAGCGCTTTTAACTGTTTTTCGGCCGTAGCCATTGAGCGCCGCAGGAAAAAAACGCAGCGAAAACCGCTTTCTTGCTTCCCATTGGTGTCGAGGGGAGGTCAGAGTCTGAAACGCCCCTCCCGCAAGCGGTTTTTCCAATGGGAGGTGTTTTTTGGCGCGGTTTTCGCCTCAAACTCTGTGTGAACAGGTCCTTAGGGTTCTGTAGAATCAGACTACATATTGTGATACACCATCGTATGTAAACCAGTTTTATCTGAATTATTTAATACTATTCAATTTCTTTTTTTTTTTTTATTTCCACAGATGGTGCATTTGAGAATGCTTCTTTGTATAGTGCAACAGAAGCCACTCAGAATCTGGTAATTATATTTTTCACTTTTTATAATTTTGTGTTCATGTGCATCATATCATTATATATCCGATGCATCACATTTAAAGCAAATGTTATTTGTCTAGCACGTCACAGTGGATGGCCTTTGTCACATGTAGTATTTTGGTCAGGTTTTTCATTAGTTTTTGTAAGCCAAAACCAGAAGTGGAACATAAACTGGGAAAGTATAATGACAAGACACACCTCTTCTGTATTTTGGATCAAAGTCGTGGATTTGGCTTTTAACCCCTTCCCGCAAATAAGCGTTACTGTACGTCCTTTTTAGCGGGTCGTTCCCGCAAAATGGCATACAGTAACGCTCTGAGGAAGAAGCTGTGCGCGCTTTATCTTCAGCGGGTGTCGGCTGTAATATACAGCGGACACCCTTCTGCAACGGCGGTGATCAGTTATCTCCGATCACTGCCGTTTAACCCATCAAATGCTGCTGTCAATAGCGACAGCGGCATTTAAGTGATTGACACAGAGGGAGGGGGCTCCCTCTGTACCCCGTTGGCCCCCCGCGAAAAATCGCAGTGTGCTGATGGTTGCAATGGCAGCCAGGAAGCCTAGCAACGGCTTCCTGGTTGTCAGGTGCGGGAGCCTATTAGGTCCTGACCAAGGCAGGACGTAATAGGCTCAACGGTCAGTTGTAAAATGACAGCTACAATACACTGCACTACATCAGTACATACAGAAGTAGTGTAGTGTATTGTACTGGGGATCAGAAGATCAGATCTTCAAGTCCCCTAGTATGTGTAAAATAAAAGTTTTATGTAATAAAAACAATAATCGCCCTGTTTCCCTGATCAGGCCCTTTATAATTAGAAAATAATGGGTATCGCCGCATTCATATCGGCCTGACCTATAAAAATATAATATTTATCCCGCACGGTAAACACCGTAAAAAAATACAATAAAAAACACTCGCAGAATTTCCTTTTTTGGTCACGTTGTTTCCAAAAAAATTGAATAAAAAGTGATCAAAAAGTCAGTCGACAAAAAAAATAAAGTTATGGCTCTCAGGATATGGTGACACTAAAACATTATTATTTTATTTAGAAAAAAGTGTTTTTATTGTGTAAAAGTAGCAAAACATATAAAACCGATATAAATTTGGTATTGCCATAATCATATCAAACTGCAGAATAAAGTATACATGTTTATGCTGCACAGAGAATGCATTTAAAAATGTATTAAAAAAAAGTGAGAGAATTTCTTTTTTTGGTCTCCTCACCTCCTAAAAAATTGAATGAAACGGATAAAATTATCACATGTATCCCAAAATGATACTAATAAAAATTACAGCTAGTCCCATGAAAATCAAGCACTCGCTCAGCTCGTCAACGGAAAAATAAAAAGTTATGACTTTTGGGACGCAATAATGCAAAACGACGGCCCAGACTAATTGAGAAATGTGCAGCAGTAGTTCACATAAAACCCCACCTCATAATTTGCTGCCCCCATTGGTAGACCCTGTAAATGCAGCGGAAACTGACATTTTGGGGTCTGTGCTACATATGGGGCTAGTGAAGTCAAAGATTAGACAATGCTGGAGTGCGGATATTTTGTACAACACCACAGACACCCTATAGAAGTTCGACTCCTGCACCCAAAAATCCGGCCTGTGCATAAAGGATTGGTTCAAAGCGTATGTCACTATCCATGGATAATGAATTTTATTATTCATTCACCCCATTATTACATCATCCTATTATGACCTGATCACTCCGCCCAGCTTACATATACCGTGATGTACTGCACCCAGCTTACATATACCCTGATGTACTCCACACAAATTACATATACCGTGCGATGTACTGCACCCAGCTTACATATACCCTGATGTACTCTGCCCAGCTTACATATACCCTGATGTACTCTGCCCAGCTTACATATACCCTGATGCACTCCACCCAGCTTACATATACCCTGATGCACTCCACCCAGCTTACATATACCCTGATGCACTCCACCCAGCTTACATATACCCTGATGCACTCCACCCAGCTTACATATACCCTGATGCACTCCACCCAGCTTACATATACCCTGATGCACTCCACCCAACTTACATATACCCTGATGTACTCCGCCCAGCTTACATATACCCTGATGTACTACGCACAGCTTACATATACCCTGATGTACTACGCACAGCTTACATATACCCTGATGTACTACGCACAGCTTACATATACCCCCACATTATAAACTGAAACACCAGTAAAACACTAAACAAAACTACTACCAAGCAAAATCTGCGCTCCAAAAGCCAAATGGCGCTCCTTCTGGGCCTGGCAGTGTGCCCAAATAGCAGCTTATGATCACGTATGGGGTATTACTGTACTCTGGAGAACCCACTTAACAATTTATGGGGTGTGTCTCTCCAGTGGTACACGCTGGGCACAACACATTGGGCACTGAGATAGCATATCTGTAGAAAATGGCAATTTTCAATCTGCAACATCCACTGTGCACTAATTTCTGCAAAACCTTTGCGGTCAAAATGCTCACTACACTTCTAGATGAATTCCTTGAGGGGTGTTGTTTCCTAAATGGGGTCCCTTCTTGGTGGTTTTCACTGTACTGGTACCTCAGCGCAATGCAACATTGTGCTTTTTCCCTTTTAGACCCTTGCCGTGTGTTCAAATAGCAGTTTACAACCACATATGGGGTATTTCCCTACTCAGAAGAAATTGTGTAACACATTTTGGAGTGTCTTTTCTCCTGTATTCCTTGTGGAAATGAAAATTTATGAGCTAAATCTACAGGTTATTGGAAAAAATCCAAATGGTGCTCCGTCCCTTCTGAGCACTGCTGTGGGTCCAAACAGCAGTTTATTACCACATATGGGCTATTGCCGTAATCAGGAGAAATTGATTTACAAATGTTGGATTGCTTTTTCTCCTTTATTCCTTATAAAAATGAGAAAATCCTATGTTTTTTCAGAAAAAAAAGTAAATTTTCATCTTCACAGACGAATTCCAATAAATTCAGCAACAAACCTGTGGGGTCAAAATGCTTCCAAAATGGGGTTTCTTTTGAGGGGTTTCCACTGTTTAGGTCCCTCCAGGGCATTGCAAACGCGACACAGGACCAAAAAACATTCCAGTATAATCAGTGCTCCAAAATCCAAATGGCGCTCCTTTCAACTGCCGTGGGTCCAAACAGCAGTTTATTACCACATATGGGGTATTTCTGTAATCGGGAGAAATTGCTTTACAAATGTTTTGCTTTTTCTCCTTTATTCCTTGCAAAAATTCAAAGTTTTTCCAGAAAAAAAAGTAGATTTTCACTTTCACAGACTAATTAGAATAAATTTAGCAAAAAACCTGTGGATTAAAAATGCTCACTATACCCCTAGATAAATTCCCTGAGGGGTGTAGTTTCAAAAATCAGGTCACTTTTGGGGGTTTCCACTGTTTTGGCACAACAAATCCTCTTCAAACCTGACATTGTGCCTAAAATATATTGTAATAAAAAGGAGGCCCCAAAATCCTCTAGGTGCTTCTGAGGCCTGTGTTTCAGTCCAGTAGCACACTAGGGCCTAATGGGTTGAAAGACTTTCTGAATGCTGTTTTGAAATTTTGAGGGGTGCAGTTTTAAAAATAGGGTGATTTATGGGGGTTTCTAATATATGGGGCCCTCAACCACTTCAGAAATGAACTCGTCCCTGAAAATCTAGCCTTTAGAAATTTTCTTAAAAATGTGAGAAATTGCTGCTAAAGTTCTAAGCCTTGTAACGTCCTAGAAAAATAAAAGGATATTCAACAAACTATGTAAACCTAAAGTAGACATATGGGATATGTTAATTAGTAATACCACACAAAATAGTTACTATCTGTTTTACAAGCAGATACATTTAAAATTCGAAAAATCATAATTTCTTCAAATTGTCTCAAAATTTTGGTGTTTTTCACAAATAAGCAATGAATTTATTGACCAAATTTTTTCACTAACATGGAGTACAATATGTCACGAGAAAACAATCTCATAATCTATTTGGATAGGTAAAAGCATTCCGGAGTTATTACCACATAAAGTGACATGTCAGATTTGAAAAAATGGGTCTGGTCCTGAAGGCCAAAATGAGCTTGATCCTGAAGGGGTTAAACATTAATGCAAAATACTGCCATGTGAAAGTGGCCTAACGGACAGAAAAGAATGTTATATGTCTGCGGTCAAATGTATTGGCGACTGTCAATCGTTCTTTATTATCCATTTGTTTTCATAGTGGCCATTAGGTTATCAGATGTAGGAAACTCATTTGTTTCTTTTATTGGAAAACCATACAGCATGTCCCTGAATACCAGTAATTTCTTCTTGTATGCCTTTACATGTATTTTCGGTTTCATGTTTCCTACTTGCCTTCTATGCAAATTCGGTCTACTTGACATCGCTCTTGTGCTCAACTTGTGTAGTTTTTCCTCTCCACTAACATCAGTTCATGAATCTATCAGTCTCTGCAGAATGAGGTCTCCCGTTCTGTGCCTTCTCAAGATGACGGTCCCTATAAGTTTTCAGAACAGGTGATCTTCGTTTTCCTACATAAGATATAAATGACTATCCTGGTACTACATGCTTTTAAGAATGTTGATGCTAGAAGGAAACTGTTCTCTAAAGCTCGTTTATAAAATGGGTCTAAGTGAGAACTTGTTTGCATGTACTCTGCCAAATGGGCATAAACTTGTTAATTCTATAACCTTAATGTGTATAACCAGAACCAATTGAAAGTGTTTGGTTACGCCTAAAGACGCCAAAGAGTTGGCTAAACATGTTGGGGGACGGACGGACAGGACACGTGTTTTTAAATTGCTTCAGCAACTGTCTTCGTAAACGGTGGTAGCGGTGCCGATAACCATTGGTACTGCATTAATTGAAAAAAAAGTCCTCGTGTAAGCAGTGGAGCGTAATTACTTATTTACTTAAGTATGATTCCTCATATATGTGGGCATAGTTTTTTCAATATAAACCAGACCACTGGCCTGCTTTTCATAAGTGTCATATAGTACTGTGTGAGTGTTCTGCAAGTATTCTGATACATTGTGGTAGTTTACAAAAATGCAACAAGTCACTTATTGATACTTGTAAAGGCTATAATCAGGGCTGGTTTTAAACAAAGTGTGGCCCTGGGCAAAGTTAAAAGTGGGGCCCCAAGTGCTGAATAATTGTATCAATAATGAAGTCATTTCAGAAGGTGGTGTGTAGAGAACTGCATCGCTGATTTCTAGCACATTCGGGATTGTTGAAAGACCCAAAGGATATGTCGCCACCCCCCCCCCCTCGCAGAAAAAAAAATGATCTATATACATATAGTTATTAAATCATACTACTATACTGGACTCAAATTTACCTGCATACGGTTACTGGACCCAACTCACTCTTTAGAAAAGACCAATATTACCAATAACACTATATAAGGTCCAAATAATACTGCCACACCATAACAACATATTGACTGAAAAATACCACCATATAGTGACTGAATAAAAACCACTATACAAATACCAATATAACCACCATGTAGTGATAGATGGCAGTTATACACAGGAGCTCTGCAGTCTATATATTACCATCTTCTATTGGTAGATTAATTTATACACAGGAGCTCTGCAGATGATATGTGATCACAGCACTTTTTTTTTTTTTCCCAGTGACTCACAGGTGAAGTTTTCTCTCATTAGAGTCCTTCACTTTCCCTTTTTTTTTTCCTCCTACTAGCTCAGACCACTGTGATGACTTATTCCATCCATGACTCGTCTCTGCAGAATTTAATGCACAGACATGTTGGTTTCCCTCTTTTCCAGCACCCTCCCCACCTATACCCCGTCCTCTAAATAAACTCATAATCCACAGTGCCCCAGATGGTAATAATGATCCCTTCGTGCTCGACACAATAAAAATGTCCCATTAGGAATCGTACTCCCTGTAGATGCGCACACACACACACACACACACACACACACACACACACACACACACACACACACACACACACCTGTAGATGGCCACGCACACCCACACACACACCTGTAGATGGCCACGCACACCCACACACGCACCTACACCTGTAGATGGCCACACACACACATGCACGTAGATGGCCACACACACACACACACACACACACACACACCTGTAGATGGCCACACACACACACCCCTACACCTGTAGATGGCGACACACACACCTACACCTGTAGATGGCGACACACACACCTACACCTGTAGATGGCGACACACACACACACACCCCTACACCTGTAGATGGCGACACACACACACACACCCCTACACCTGTAGATGGCGACACACACACACCTACACCTGTAGATGGCGACACACACACACCTACACCTGTAGATGGCGACACACACACACACACACCTACACCTGTAGATGGTGACACACACACACACCTACACCTGTAGATGGTGACACACACACACACCTACACCTGTAGATGGTGACACACACACACACACACACACCCCTGTAGATGGTGACACACACACACACACACACACACACCTACACCTGTAGATGGGCTTCACACACACACTCACCTGTAGATTGTGACACACACACACACACACATACACACACACACACAGCCCCGCAAATAAAAAAATAAAATTCTACTTACCTTGCCCCATTCCCAAGACGGACGGAGTGCTCCACAGCCTCCAGTTGGGACCCTTGCGTTGCTCAGCGTGATGCAGTGACGTCATCACGCCGGCCTGCGCAGGGATTCTGTCCCAGCGTATTATAGGCTGCGGGCCTAACGTCGCCTGCAGCCTATAGTCTTCAATTGTATCTGTCCTGAGTACACAGATACAATTGAATATGGCAGTCGCTAGCACACAGTGTTTTTAATTAGCAGCCTTAGTAATAATTTCTGTGTTTTGTATTAAAATAGAAAATAGTTATAAAGAACTCCCTTTTTTTTTTTTTATTTTGAAATAGTTTCTTTTGTGCCCTAGTGGCATTTTTAAAGAACTAGCTCTGCATGTGAACATGAGCTTGTCCAGTCTTCGTATATTCAATATGTTGGTAAAAATTAATATTACACTGGCTGTACGTGATTTTAAGATACAAAAACAAAAGGTTATATTTAAGGTGATACTCTGGTTCATATTTGGTTAAAAACACATTAATCCATTTATTTAAAAAAAAGTGAAATGTATGTTCATCCCTTGACTGTTTTTTGTTTTTTTTTGGTGTTTATGGCACCACAAAGATGAGAGATTTGGTCTGATATTTTGAATATCCAAATAATGATGCAGTGCTGGTTTGTGGACATTTTAAACGCATGTTATATGAAGTTTGCACTTCGTTTCAGGTAACATCTGTTATATCTACTTCTTGTGTGAATTCTGCACCAGCTACCGTGATCTCTTCAAGTTCGGCTTTGGGTGTAGCAGCCACGGTTACCTCCACTGTCCTTCCACAGACTGCTGTGCAGCCAATCATGATATCACAGCCTCCCACTGGACGGCAAGGTAGCAATCCTGTTTTTAAATTTTGTTTCTTAATTATTTTATTTGCAGAATTACTTTTTTCACCTTTTTACTAAGTGGATACAATGGGCTGTTTGTTTGCAGAAACACTGGGTGGTGCTCTTGTACAATTAAAATTAAGGGAATTAAAATCTCTATTGTGTTTATCATTGTCTATTTTGCTCTTTTTCATATTTTACTTTTTACCTTTTGGCAATTTGAAAATAAAACTGTAAATTCTTTATGTAGGATTCTGACTGTTTTTGCAGCATTTAGAATACATTTCCTGGATGTTGTGGAAACTCCGTCTAGTTATTTATACTGACTATTGATTTAAATGGTTTTATGTGAATAAATCTTAATGATGCTTTTGAATACTTGGTTTTATTTCAATTTTTCTTTTAAAGATCAGTTTGCCTTCAGTGGAAGAAGACGTTCTTGTTTACACCCAGGGGCCAAAAACCCATGTGGTACTCTAGTCCTCTGCACAGCTTTAAGAAGTGGATATAATTGTATTCAATCTAAACCGTCTTCTCTGAGCTAAATGTGTTGGGCTTTGTTCACGTATGTGTCGGGGCTCTATTCTGACGTTCTGTCTGAGCTTTCCGTCAGAATGGAGCACTGGCTGATACAATCGGAAACCATAGGTTTCCATTTCAATGGTGATGGATCCGATGCCAATGGTTTCCGTTTGTCTCTGTTGTGCTGGAGTTCCGTCGTTTTGACGGAATGAATAGCATAGGCGACTAAGCTATTGATTCCGTCAAATGACGGAACCCTTGCACAACCGAGACAAACAGAAACCATTGGCACCGGATCCGTCACCATTTTAAATCAATGGTGATGGAAACGGAAGCCTATGGTTTCCGTTTGTTTGTCAGGGCTCCATTCTGACGGAAAGTTCAGAAGGAACGTCAAAATAGAGCCCTGATGCATATGTGAACAAAACCTTAATGGCACAATCTATCTCCTCTCCTGATATTTGCCACAATATATATGAACAGGTAAAACCAGCCTATAGTAACACAGGTCATAGCGGAATGTGAAAACTGGTTAAAAATACATTCAACTCTTAACTGAGGGCAGGCCAGGTCTGTATGAGTTTTAGGCCTCATTCACACGGCAGGGTTTCCCGGCCGGGTGCCGGCCGTTCATAAATCGGCCGGCACCCGGCTGCATTAGGAATGATAGACCCCTAATGGGGCTATTCACACGACCGATTTTTTGACGGCCGGAAAATCCGGCCGTCAAAAAATAGGACATGCTCTATCTTTGCCCGGGCGCCCGGCTCCCATACAAGTCTATGGGGCCGGGAATTACACGGCCATCACCGGAATGTGTTCCGAGTGATGGCCGGGTTTCCCGGCGCTTGCGCTCTATCTCCTCCTCCTCACAGCGCAGAGTGCATGTGAGGAGGAGGAGTTGATGCCATTCTGACGAATGGCATCGCTGTACACTGTGTTGCAGGGCCGGGGTGTACAGCAGGTGGAAGGGAGCGCTGCGCTGGCTCCCTTCCCCTGCTTGTTAAAAGCACCCTGGCTCGGCGACACCTTCGATGGCGCCGCTAGTAGTAGTAGTAGCAGCAGCTGCTGCTGCTGCGGCTGCTACTACTGTAGCGACGCCACTATAAAAGAGCAGGGAGGTATCTCCCCGCTCTGCTATGTGCTAGCCGCACTTTAGCTCCTTGAAGGAGCGGAATCCCCGTGTTTTCGGGGATTCCGCTCCTGGACAGAGCGCTTGATGTCTCTGTCCATATCTGGGCAGTGACATCAGGGGAAACTCCTGAAGCGGAATCCCCGAACACATGGGGATTCCCCTTCAGGAGCTGCCGCTGATGTCACTGTCCGGATCTGCCCGGCCCGGCACAGATGCATAACTTTATGCAAACCGGCCGGGCAAAATGGCCGATTTTACCGGCCGACACTCGGGCTCGGGAACGACCCGGTCGTGTGAATCCCGCCTTAAGCTTTTTGGTTGTGAATAAAACGAGAACTTAAAGGTGTTTTCCCGCAATAAAGATTTATTACCTAACCACTGAATAAATAATAAATATTTCATCAGTGGATGGAGGTCCAACAGTTTGGACGCTCAACTATAGAACGGGGCAGCCGCATGACCACGGGAAGGAGGAGTTTAAATGCCACATCGGTCAAGCATGCACCCTCCAACTCAACTCAAACTCTAGAGTACTGCCACTGTACATCTGCATATCCACTTTAAAATGTCAAATTTATTTATTTATTTTTTTAAAGCTCCACCTGGCTCAGGAGAAATGGGGGACTGTGCGGTTCCTTTACCTCCGCCACCTTATTCTTGTGACCCTAGTGGCAATGATCTACCAAGAGGTAAACCACTAATGATCCTACATTTTTTCAAAATTGGTTTCTGTTGCTTTAAAGAAAGAATGCTCAATATTACTCTCTTTTCCTGTTTCAGACACAAAGGTTCTACAGTATTATTTTAACCTAGGCTTACAAGTAAGTTATCTTAGGTTGCAGGGTTTCGGATTTTCCTATGTTTAGTCTTTCGGAGAAACAATCTTAGTATTGTAGAGGATGACATGTTGAGTATTTGTGTAGCCTATTCATAAGAACACGGTGTCAAAAAATTTCTTCTCTTTTAAAGTCACATTCTTAGGCTTGGATACATAAATAATGCGCCCCATAGTAATTCGTAAAATGAAGAGGTGAGCTTTACCCACCATTTTTAGCATAAAGTTAAAGGGGTTGTCCCAACTTCACGTCTTTCAAAGGCACATATCCATGCATATATTGAAAATGCACACAAAATGTGCACTCAAGCTCTCCAAATCAGCACCCCCGTGGCTCAGGAAAACTTTCACTCGTAGGATGGCAGAATGGGCTGCCCGATGCTCCACTAGATGATGTTTGCAGTAATCGCACCCTGCTCGCTCTTATGTGCTTATGGTGATATATATATATATATATATATATATATATATGTGTGTGTGTATATAAAATTTGGCTACAGCAGTCAGGCCTCTGCGCATGTTTGACTGTAGCTGTCATACTACTGAGCATTGGCAAGACAAAGATCAGCAGACACTGGTTAAGAGCTGCTGAACTTCTCAACCTAGCCCTGTGCAGTGAACGCCGTCGCAATTTGCAGAGTGAGGAATAGAGCTGCTATGCTGAAATGGCAGTGAAATCTACGCATTCTCAGCCTGTTAGGAGAAAAACTAGTAGGGGACTTTACCAGGGACAGCAAGGGAGAAACCATCCTGGGGGATGGCTTACTTTCAGGGGTGATCTCTTATTTAACCCAGGTGTTTTAGAAAATAGGTTGTATCTGCATGTAGTAATTTAATTATTTTTTTTTTAAATCTGATACAAAGGGGCATGCGTATGATCTTGGAAATATCCCTTTTGGTTGCTTTCACAGGGCAGTATTTTGGTCAGTATTTTAATTTTTAGTATTTGCAAGCTAATACCAGGAGTGGGTTTAAATCTTTCAATTATACTTCTGTTTGTTTCAATCTTTTGGCTTACAAATTGATGCAAAATACTGCCGTGTGAAAGTGGCCTTTATAGACCTGACAAGTTTATGGTTATTTTAACCTACATTCTGTTTGCTGTGTCTTTTCATCCATTCCCTGGTCTCAATTTTCCACTCTCCCCTTCAAACATCAACATTCATCACTAGCTGGGTCCCTTTTTCTTTCTTGCCACCATAGCAGCTGCCATGCCTGCTACCCTAGTAATTGAGCTCCTGCACCTTCTAGACCATATATTGTAGAAGTTATTCAATTCTAGATTTCATCTATATGTAAGCTGTGAAATGTTATATTTCATTGATGTAATGTGGCTCAGGAGCAAACTCCAGCTTCTGGACCTCTCTTGTGCTTCCTAACTACTCAATCCTGGACACTTGATTGTCACAAGGTTTGAGTAGAATAGTCCTTTATTCCTGGCACGTCCAAGTAAAGCCATACATATATGGTCCAATCTGACTGTTTTGGGTTTTCAAGTGCTAAGTTTGGACTACAGAGATTGTCCCAGGAAGCGATGGCTGCCTTAATGGGGAAGTTGGTTTTAGACAATTCCCTTCTGTTTAAAGGATTCCCCAACAATATGCTGATCACTGGATGTCGCACAGTTGGGGCGTTCAGCAATCATCTGTATTAAGTTGGGGGTACAGCAAGTGTTAGATTTTTGTGCAGCATCACCGCAGGGGAAATTAAGCATTACATGATATGTATCTATTTAAATCAATAGGCCGTATAATATGTTGCCAACATATTCCGCAGCACTTTACAATACAGAGGAAATTTGTACAGACCATATCAGATGTTACATAGTGACAAAACTTATTTGCAGTTCAAACGAGGAGTGAGGACACTGCTTGCAAGAGCTTACAATCTGAGGAAATAGGGGAGACCAAAATATGAAGTACAATGCTCTAGCCATCTTTTGTACATATGGGGCAGTACACGTAAAGCTGTATGAGCTGGTCACCAGCCAGTATCTGCGTATGACAGACATGAAGTGCATTTGGGTGTGGGGGAAACTGTTGAATCAGAGAGTCAGGCTCTGATGACTTAAGTAAATGGGGAGCCAAGGAAAGTAGTCAGATTAGGGAATGTTATAGGCCTAAGAGGCTCTGTCACCAGATTTTGCAACCCCTATCTGCTATTGCAGCAGATCGGCGCTGCAATGTAGATTACAGTAACGTTTTTATTTTTAAAAAAACGAGCATTTTTGGCCAAGTTATGACCATTTTTGTATTTATGCAAATGAGGTTTGCAAAAATACAACTGGGCGTGTTGAAAAGTAAAAGTCCAACTGGGCGTGTATTATGTGCGTACATCGGGGCGTGTTTACTACTTTTACTAGCTGGGCGTTCTGACGAGAAGTATCATCCACTTCTCTTCAGAACGCCCAGCTTCTGACAGTGCAGACACAGCCGTGTTCTCGAGAGATCACGCTGTGTCGTCACTCACAGGTCCTGCATCTTGTCGGACGAGCGAGGACACATCGGCACCAGAGGCTACATTTGATTCTGCAGCAGCATCGGCGTTTGCAGGTAAGTCGATGTAGCTACTTACCTGCAAACGCTGATGCTGCTGCAGAATCAACTGTAGCCTCTGGTGCCGATGTGTCCTCGCTCGTCTGACACGATGCAGGACCTGTGAGTGACGACACAGCGTGATCTCTCGAGAACACGCTGTGTGTCTGTGCACTGCCAGAAGCTGGGCGTTCTGAAGAGAAGTGGATGATACTTCTCGTCAGAACGCCCAGCTAGTAAAAATAGTAAAAACGCCCCGATGTACGCACATAATACACGCCCAGTTGTACTTTTACTTTTCAACACGCCCAGTTGTACTTTTGCAAACCTCATTTGCATAAATACAAAAATGGTCATAACTTGGCCAAAAATGCTAGTTTTTTTAAAAATAAAAATGTTACTGTAATCTACATTGCAGCGCCTATCTGCTGCAATAGCAGATAGGGGTTGCAAAATCTGGTGACAGAGCCTCTTTAAAACTGTTGATGGAAATTAATCAGATTATCTCGGGTAGCACATTTCAGTTGTCCTGTGCAGCACAAGAAAACCCTTGGAGACAGGAGCGGGAGGTTTAGATTAGATCGTTGACCGAACATATATCATGGATAGGGTGGTAGACAGATGAGGGTGGGGTTATATGGAGGTGCATCACCGTGGAGAACTTTGTGGTTGAGAATAATGAGTTTGAATTTTATTCTGATGGGAATGGGTAACCAGTACAGTGACTGGCATAGGGTAGAAGCGTTGGTGTATAGGTTGGTCAGAAATATGAGCCTGGCTGCTGCATTAAGGATAGATTGGTGAGGGGAAAGTTTAGTGTGGGTGAAGACCGATTAGCGATAAGTTACAGTAGTCAAGAGGAGAGTAAATCAGAGCAACAATAAGAGTTTTGGCTGTTTCCACAGTAAGAAAAGGGTGTATTCTAAAGATGTTTTTGAGGTGAAAGTGATTGAATGTGCGAAGGAAAGATCTGAGTCAAAAATAACCCTTAGGGTATGTGCACACGGCCTATTTACGGACGTAAATCGGGCGTTTTTGCCCCGAATTACGTCTGAAAATAGCGCCTCAATAGCGCTGACCAACATCTGCCCATTGAAAGCAATGGGCAGACGTTTGTCTGTTCACACGAGGCGTATATTTACGCGCCGCTGTCAAATGACGGCGCGTAACTAGACGCCCGCGTCAAAGAAGTGACCTGTCACTTCTTTGGCCGTAATTGGAGCCGTTATTCATTGACTCCAATGAATAGCAGCGCTAATTACGCCCGTAATTGACGCGACGTTCAAGCGCCTGCACATGCCGGTACGGCTGAAATTACGGGGATGTTTTCAGGCTGAAACATCCCCGTAATTTCAGCCGTAACGGACGCCCTCGTGTGAACATACCCTAAGACAGCGGGCATGCTGCCTAGACATTATAGTATTACCACACACTGAGATGGAGACATCCGGTTTAGGTGGGTTAGATGGTGGGAACATCAGGAGCTCCGTTTTAGAAAGATTCAGTTTTAGATAAAGAGCAGATATCATGATGGAGACAGTGGACAGACAGTCACTGGTGTATTGTGTTGGAGCAAGGGTGATGTCATGGGAAGAGGGATATAATTGGGTGTCCCCAATGAATCTGCTGATGCTTTGTCCAATAGGGGCTGTGTAAAGAGAAAAGAGGATCAGACTTAGGACTGATCCCTGAGGAACGTCGATAGTTAGGAACTCAGTGTAATGCTCAAGGCGTGCTGGGTCTTTCAGAGCGAGATGCACTCTTTGCAGCTACTCTTCATTCTGGCTTATAGTAGGCTTCTAAAACACCAAAGTCTGTCCCACTACTTTCACCATGTTTCTAGAAGCCATGTAGGGTAACAACTTTGAGACAGACAATATAACAAGGGTTACAAACTGTTCTATCAATATAGCCTGTAGATGGCAGCAAACATGGTAACACAAGTATAACTCCTAACACTGCAACAGGGGTTTGGAGTTTTGTGAGCAAGAAAAAGAGCATTCCCATTACATGAAGATGTATATCTTCTTTTCCATGCACAACTCCTTTACAAGATATGAAAAATAATTTCCGTTTGAAGAAGATGATCAAATTTGGGATGAAGTTCCCAAAATAGATGTACAGGTATCCAAAGTGCTAAGAAGACGACATTGCCTTTTTTAAACTCTACCCAGTTTGGAGATTTGATGGAGAGAAAAACAGCAAGCCTCTTAAAGACCTGGGAGACGGCTTCTGCAATCCTTAAAATTAATCTGGCAACCACCTTTGTGTCCAGATCGGATCCATGTTTGTCTGGGTGAACCAACTAGGAAGTCACTTTAAGGTAAAACATCTAGAGCTAAGAGGCCTCAAAATTAGAACTTAAAAAATAACCATGACACCATTAAAGTTGGAGGTAGACTTCAGAATTTTCAAGGCCCTCCAACGGTGGCCTAAGGGAGCGTGAAGCTATAGTCGTTGCCTGTTGCACATGTTCTAACCCACTGTCTTGATACTTGCTTGTGTTGAATGTAGCGCAGTGAAAAAACATCTGGTGAGTGCCACGATTTCATTTGTCGGCTGTTGAAATTCTATTGAATTCTGCCTTTTAACACCACCAGTCCTTTTGTGGTTCCCATTCCCTTCCATGGATCAGAAGTTTAGAGCAGTACTGCTCTACTTCAGACTGTTCCCCGCTATTTTTGATTGTCAAGACATTGGAAGAAGTGTACAAACAGGGAGGTGAAAGCCATGGTACCTGCAGCGTAGAAACACAAAGATAATTACTTTTTTTTTTTCCTTGTCAGAAAACCAAATGGCCTTTATAAGCTTAAAGAAAGGATTCCAGCTTTTGAGTACTGGAAATGAAATCGCGTAGCTCTCTGTGCTCTGCTGTTCCCATCACTCCTATACACTTCCATGGGAGTTACTGAAACTTCGTAGCTCAGCAACCTCATAACTCCGTGGCCGGAGGGTGGACCAGTTCTAGAGATGGGTGCGGGTCCCAGAGGTGGGACATAATTGTCTAAAGGGGTATTCCCATGTCAAAGTTCTGAAACAAATTTGTGAGATCTCAGATTCAAGATGGAGTAGATCAAGGAAACTGGGTCCTATAAAGAACTAATTTATGGTGACATTAGACCTCCGAGATGCACATTACTACCCATTCATTCAATCTACCAGAAGTTCCTAAGGTCTTCCTTAAGGATAGAGCAAACATTCATCCACTTCAGAAGTAATGGTGGAGGTAGTAGTGGGTAGAAGAATGACCTAAAGTATTCTTGAAAATCCTGTTAGATTCAGAACAAATTTCTCCTATTCCCAGGGACACGTTATTGGTGGCTCAAAAGGACTCTTCCCTCTAGAAAGATAGTGTCCCATAAGACTGCCCATGTCAGTACTTGGGACCATGACCTCCCTTCATCTCAGCAGTGGTTTGGAGCGAGACTAACAAGCCCTTTCAGGAGATCAACTTTCCAAGTATAGCCTTCGGATAACTTCGGATAACTTGTACATTAGACGGGAAAATCCTGACATCTGACAGTCAAAAGATCCTAAATGGCCCAGAAGAAGTAGGGTTCACCTTACTATCCAAACTGCTGCTAGAGTAGCTGTCGGATCTTCCTCAGGACAGGTCTGCTCTCCTATCAGCCAAAACATTAAAAATTAATTTTGTGCTGTTTGCCTAATAGAAGAGATCAAAGAATACACTGGATTGTATTAGGAGCCTGGTGTATTCATAAGTAGAGCGCCTTTCCCCCCTCCCCCTCAGTGATTGACGGGCAGCTGTCTATGCAGATACACAGCAGCCCAGCTACTAATCCCTGATGAGAGGGATTGGGGAGAAATCCCTGCATGAATACACCCACAGCGGAATACAGTAGCAGCAAAGTGGGTGTGTTTAAACAAGTCATCTACACGCTGCAGAAAATTTAGTCCAGAAATTCACCTGCGGTGCATGGTTTTAGTTCCGCAGCATGTCAATTAGGGCTTGTCCACATACGACGGAATTTCTGCAGCAATTCCGTTGAAAGTCAGAGATTTTCCTGCTGCGGCAAAAACGCATCATTTCCTGCGTTTTTTTTGCGGCAGAAAGTGGTCCGTAAATTGCATAGTTTTTCCCAATGTTAGGAGATGGAGACATCTCCTATCAATAACGCAGCAATTCATCAGTCCTTGAAAAAAACGCACCAGAAAACCACAGCAAAAAAACGCATGAAATGGTGCAGATTTTTTGCAGCGGATGGCCTGCTAGTTGATCCACAAATGTTGCAGAAATTTTCTGCAGCAAATCCATTATGTGTGGACAAGCCCTTACTATCCTGTTCTTATATAGGACAGCAAAGTCTGGTAACTGATCTGCAAAAAGTTTCCTTAACAAGCAGAGTTCTGGAGGAAAGGATTATCTTTAAACTAGACCCCTTTGCCTACCTAAAGTGGTTACAGGCTTCCACAGATATCGGGAATAGTCCTTTCATTCCCTTTACGTCAAAAGGTCCGTTCTAAAATATCTAGATGCAACTAAGCCTTGTAGGAAAGAGAATTATGGTTCATCCAATATCTGCATAAAAAAGGAGTACCGGTAAGTATTAAACTCCATTGATGGATGGAACAGAAATACAAGAAGATTTAACAGCAATTGCACTACTTTTTTCACTCCCTATCTGTCTTATTGATGTATTTGTATCGCAGAAAGTCTGTATGTAGCCATGGCCTACAGATGTTATCAATTATTGGACCATCGTCCCTGTAATGTCATAAGCAATTCTGTTTCCAGCCCATGCAAGAAGGTGGTGTTGCTTCGGGGTTGGGGGTCTCCTTTCCTATATTTAGTGGCAACTTCACTAGGTCAAATTTGTGAATTCCATGGTTGAGAATGTACAGTGCACAAGAAGCATTTTCCTTTTCTTGAATACAGTGTCCTTATATACTACCGTGTTTCCCCGAAAGTAAGACAGTGTCTTACTTTCTTTTTATCCCCAAAAGCCCCACTATGTCTTACTTTCGGGGTATGTCTTATATTGGAAAAAAATTGTCGAATTATTATTTATTTTTTTTTCACAAACTTTATTTAACTGTTTTACATTTTTTTTTTTAGTCCCACCAGGGGACTTCACTATGCGATGTGCCGATCGCATATATAATGCTTTGGTATACTTAGTATACCGAAGCATTATTGCCTGTCAGTGTAAAACTGACAGGCAACCTATTAGGTCATGGCTCCGGCATCGCCTAACAGGCAGATGCTGAAGGCAGACCTGGGGGTCTTTGTTAGACCCCCGGCTGTCATGGAAACCCGACGGCGACCCGCGATTTGTTTGCGGGGGCGCCGATCGGGTGACAGAGGGAGCTCCCCCCTCTGTCAAACACATTAAATGCCGCTGTCACTATTGACAGCGGCATTTAATGGGTTAAACTGCCGGAATCGGCGCGCGCTTCGATTCCGGCAGTTGCAGCAGGAGCCAGGCTGTGTATAACAGCCGTGCTCCTACCGCTGATGGAGACGTATGGAGAGGGGGGCGGCGCGGAAGTGGGCAGGAGGCGGCAATACCCCTGTGTTTCCCCGAAAGTAAGACATATGTCTTACTTTCGGGGTACGGCTTATATTAGCCGACCCCCCTGAAACCCCCGATACGTCTTACAATCGGGGGTGTCTTACTATCGGGGAAACACGGTATACTAAATATATGGAAAAAATACGAACTTCAAAGAATCTGTAAAAAGAGTCACCTCCAAACCCCCCCCCCCCCCCCCAAATGTCAGTAATCCGTAAATCGCTTAAAAGACTGATTCAGAATTTGCAATTTTTTTTAATCTTTCTACTCTCTTGCATTCCCCTGCTGTAAGCCCACAAACGAGCCATGCGCTGCAGGCTGATGCATAGAGGGAACTACTAAGCTCGGTGATATAATGGAGAGGGCTACTTAGAGTCGTTATCCGTATGCAGCGCACAACCTGTTTGCGGGGGAACGCAAGTGAGTAGAAAGATAAAAATTCAGATTAGGAATCTGCGTCTTAAGCTATTTACTGATTCCTGTAGTTTTATTTGGGGGTTTCAGAAGTGGCTGATTTTCTTACAGGGAATCTGAGTGGAAATGGAGATATTTGACTTTTATTGAAACATTTCTTTAGTGCAATATAAGCCAAGGTGAACGTTCAGCTCCCGTCTCTGGTACTGTAGATGTAATGTGATTCTACAGTGCTGGCCCATGTACTGGAGATGGGAGCCTGGGAGACAGAGCAGGACACTGTCTACTTTTGCAGAGTTATGATCTGCCTGCAGCGTTGACAGAGGCTGATCCCTGCAACTATTTAGAGACAGAATCTCGTATGCAAGTTATTTTCGAAAAATGATATTGTGCACGCTCCTGCACTATAATAGTTTCTCTATATAATTGGATGTACAAGTTATGTTCCCAGATAAGTTAAGGGATAACTTAGTTCCTGGCCTCTCTCATAAGGAGTTCTTCTTCCTTCCTTCTTTTTTTTTTTTCTTTTTTTTTTATTCCTCTTAAGGAAACTGGCTTGTTCCATTGCCAATTGTACATTGGCAACTCGTAGGAAGCAAGCTAAAAATATCCCAGGAGCAAACTATATGAACTCAGTCAGATAGGCGCAGAGTTATTGCATCTTCTAAGAGGTGTCATGCCAATGTGGGACAGTCCTTTCGATAAAAATATATTTGATGGAGTTTCCTGCAAATTTTTGCACCAGGAATATAATGATCCCCAGAGAGTCCTCCTTGAGTAGCAAGGAAACCTATTGAGTTAATATTTTTCCAAGTCTAAAATGAAGGCATACATGTGTCTTGGTTTTTTTTGTCTGCGAATAAGCCAAATATTTAGTAACAATGACTCAATTGGTTTCTGTCCTGTGAAAAAAAACATTAGGAACAGTCTACAGGATGAGTTCCAGTCTGGTACTTTGTCTCTAAATATATGGCCGATACACTGAACTGTAATACTGGTTGTTGCATAAACCTCTAATCTGTGATACTGTCATCAAAGCGGTTTGAAAATCTGGTTAAAAGGGCGTTTCTTGGGGGGTTTTTTTCTGCCTGAAAGATGCTACGTTTCCTCTTCCACTTAGGATGAGTTCAGTGTTTATTTTTTTGCCCATAAACGCTACAGCCAGATATGACTTTAACCCCTTCCCGACATTTGTCGTAAGTATACGACATGGAAAGCAGCGTTCAAACGTGATCGCTACATTTAAGCTGTTTGCAGCTCATCGGAACCCCAGCAATGAAATTGCCGGGGTTCCGGTGGCTGCAATGGCAACCGGAGGCCTAATACTGGCCTCCCGGTCTGCCTAGCACGGAAGCCGGTCAAGTTCCGCCCGGCGTAGCAAGATGGCTCAGGAGCTGATCCGGCGTCATCAGCGGTGGAAGTCAGCTGTATGTTACAGCTGACATCCACCTGTAATGGCAGGAACCGGAGCTAGCTCCGATCCCTGCCGCTAACCCCTTCGATGCAGCAATCGAAAGTGATTGCTGCATCTTAGCGGTTGCTAGCAGATCGCCAGCCCTGACAGGCAATCAGGACTGGCGACTGCTGCTATGGCAACAGGAGACAGAATGGCCTCCTGCTCTGCCATTGCGGAAGCCGATTAGGCCCTGCCGGGAGGCGAAGCCTAATCTGCTTGCTATCAGTGAATGACTGACAGATCTAATGCATTGCACTACGTAGGTAGTGCAATGTATTAGAAAAAAATAAATCTGACAGTTGGACCGTCAAGTCCCCTAGTGGGACTTGAGAAAAAGTGTAAAAAGAGAGTAAAAAAGTGTAAAAAAAAAAGTGAAAAAAATACGTTTGAAAACAAAAGTTTCAAGTAATAAAATAAAACACAATCGCCCTTTTTCTCTGATCAAGTCCTTTATTATTGAAAAATAATAATAAACCAGACGTATTTGGTATCGCATCGACCGTAACGACCTGAGGTATCAAAATATTATAATATTTATTGCACGCGGTGAACAGCGTAAAAAACTTTACCAGAGTTAGTTTTTTGGTCACTTTAACCTACAAATATTGGAATAAAAAGTGATCAAAAAGTCGCACGTATCCAAAAATGGTACCTATAAAAACTATAAACTATATCTCCTCGCAAAAAACAAGCCCTCATACAGCTCCGTCGACAAAGTTAAAAAGTTATGGTTCTCACAACTTGGCGACAGAAAAAATACATTCTTTTTACAAAAGTAATTTTATTGTGCAAAAAGTTGTAAAACATAAAGTGCTATAAATTGGGTATCGCCGGAATCGTACTGACCCGCAGAATAAAGTTAACATGTAATTTATAACGCTTGGTGAACGCTGTATAAAAAAAACTATGCCAGAATTGCGGTTTTTTGTTTACCAGGCCTCCCAAAAAATAGGATAAAAGGTGATCAAAAAGTCGCATGTACCCCAAAATGGTACCAATAATAACTACAGCTCGTCCCGCAAAAAAACAGCCCTCATATCACTACGTCTATGAAAAAATTAAATTAGTTAAGGCTCCAATAAGTCAGGAAATAAAAAATATGCAGTTGTGCCGGCCCGAGGGGAACATTTCTTCTGTTTTCAAAAGGCGATTTATCAAGGACCTAAAATTAGGGAACCGGGAAGGGCCAAAACATATCTGCTGGAAGCGAGGGTGCCCGTATTATACCAGGACAACACTTTCCCAGCAAAATTCCCCAAACTGCAAAGGTGCGGAGTGTGGACCAAAAGGGGGATAAGAAAGGACGCCATATATCAGTGCGACACCGGCCTGTGCAGAAAGGATTGCTTCACTGCGTAACATACATCTATGGATCATTTTATTGTTTTTTTTTACCCCATTATTATGCCACCTAACTATGTCCCTGATGTACTCTGCCCAGCTTACATGTACCCCCACATTATAAATGGAAACACCAGCAATAATCAAACAAATCTACTACCAAGCAAAATCCACTCTCCAAAAGCCAAATGGCGCTCCCTCCGCTCTGAACCCTACAATGTGCCCAAACAGCAGTTTCCTTCCACATATATGGCATAGTCCTACCCGGGAGAACCCTTTTAACAATTTTTGGGGTGTGTCGCCAGTGGCATAAGCTGGGCATGACCTATTTGTCACTGAAATGGCATATCTAGGGAAAAATGTGATCTACAAAAGCCAAATACCGCTCTTTCCCTTCTAAGCCCTGCCGGGTGTCCAAACAGCCGGTTATTACCACATGTGAGGTATTGTTTTACTCGGGAGAAATTGCTTTACAAATTTTGCGGTGCTTTTTGTCCTTCAGTCCTTGTGGAAATGAGAAAAAATTAGCTAAACCTACATTTTCTTTGAAAAAATTAATTTAGATTGTCATTTTCAGGGCCTGCTTCCAATAATTTCTGCAAATAACCTGTGGGGTCAAAACGCTCACTATACCCCTAGATAATTTCCTTGAGGTGTGTAGTTTTCCAAATGGGGTCACTTTTGGGGGATTTTCACTGTTTTGGCACCGCAAGAGCCCTTCAAGCCTGACATGGTACCTAAAATATAGTCTAATAAAAATAAGGCCACAAAGTCATCTAGGTACTCCTTTGCTTCTGAGGCCGGTGCTTGATTCCAGTAGCATGCTGCGGCCACGTGTGGGATATTTCCAAAAACTGCAGAACCTGGACAATAAATATTGAGTTGCATTTCTCTGGTAAAACCTTCTGTGTTATAAAAAAATTGTATTAAAAATTTATTTCTGCAAAAGAATATGAAATTTGTAAATTTCACCTACTTTGCTTTAATTCCTGTGAAATGTCTAAAGGGTTAAGACCTTTTCTAAATGCTGTTTTGAATACTTTGAGGGGTGAAGTTGTTAAAATGGGGTGACTTTTTGGGGGTTTCTAATATATAAGGCCCTCAAAGCCACTTCACAACTGAACTGGCCCCTGTAAAAATAGCCTCTTGAAATTTTCTTGAAAATGTGAGAAATTGCTGCTAAAGTTCAAAGCCTTGTAACGTCCTAGAAAAATAAAAGGATGTTCAAAAAATGATGCCAATTTAAAGTAGACATATGGGGGATGTTAATTAGGAGCAATTTTGTGTGGTGTAACTGCCTGTCTTACAAGCAGATACATTTAAATTGAGAAAAATGCTAATTTTTGCAATTTTTCACAAAATTTTAGTGTTTTTCACAATTAAATACTGAACATATCAAGCAAATTTTGCCAGTAACAAAGTCCAATGTGTCAGAAGAAAACAATCTCATAATCGCTTGGATAGGTGAAAGCATTCCGGAGTTACCACATAAAGTGACACATGTCAGATTTGAAAAATGAGACTGTCAGGAAGGTCAAAAGTGGCCAAAGAGAGAAGGGGTTAAAGTCCATAGTCAAATATGAGCGCCTACGTACACAGCGTTTTTGTGTTTTTGCCACTTTTGAAGCATTTTGTGTGCTTCTTTTTTTTCTCTATAGGACTTAAAAAATTTTTTTTTAAAAAAAGACTCCTCTTGGATAAAAAAAACACATGTACAAAATGATGCTAAATTATTAAATCGCTAACAAAAACTAGAAAGGTGTGTGTGAGGACTAATGATTGCTTCTGTTGACAGGAGCACACAGTCATGATAGATTTAGCTCTGCCAAGGGTGGGGATGGTTAGAAAATATGATGAATTATATTGAAAACATTTTGATGAAAGCAGTTGGAAATATTTTTTAACTACGATATTTATGCTCTAGTGTTAGTCAAATGTAAGTTGCGGTTTAGTTGATACTGTTATTGACTGTACACTTTTTTTTTTTTTTTTTTAATTCTAACTTAAAACTTTAGTTGAAGATAAGATATATTGTTGAATTTTTTATTTTATTTTTGTTAGTGTTATCATCAGAGTTTTTGGCACTCTATGGTATATGTGCAACAGGTACCAACTCCACCACATGTTGAGCCATACCAAAGCTTTCCAGAACCTGTTCCCATAGTTGACCAATCTATGCCTACAGTTTACAATGAGAGCCGGCCTGTGACGCTAGAAACTGGTGGTAAGTACAATTGATGGTCACAAATGGACTCAGAATACTAAATGTATAGCATATCGAACTTGCTGTAGGTGCATTATAGTTGTTTTGAATAGAGCAACCTGTACGGTGTTAGTTGAAACATGAAGGTTCAGTTGTATTTTTGGACAAGTCATCTGGACTTTTAAAAAGATGTGGTGTTGCGACGTTCACGTCTGCATTCTCATTTCCGTCTTTTTTGTACCATCATGGAGACAGAGAAACAAAAATTATGGCAGTGCCGAATCCGTCACCTTACGAACACCAACAGAATTAATTGACTTTAATCCCTTCCCTCCGCAGCCATTTTTTGGATTTTCACTTTTTTGTTTTTTTCTCCCCACCTTCCAAAAGCCATAGCTCTTATTTTTCCCATCAATATTGCCGTATGAGGGATTGTTTTTTTGCGGGACAAGTTGTAGGTTTTCGCAGCACCATTTTTTTTGCCCCATATAAGGTAGTGGGCAACGAGATAAAAAATATATGTGGAATAGGAAAAAAACAGCGATTCCTCCAACCTTTTGGGTGTTTTTATTTTTACGGCGTTCACCGTACGGTAAAAACGTCATGTTAACTTACTTTTATTGGTGAGTACGATTACAGAGATACCAAATTTATATAGTTTTCTTTGTTTTACTACTTTTACAAGGAAAAAACTGATTGTCAGAAGTAAAATTTGAGTTTTGTCGCCACATTCTGAGAGCCATAAAGTTTTTTTTATTTTTCTGTCGATTTAGCCGTGTGAGGGCTTATTTTTTGCGGGGCGAGCTGCAGTTTTTATATTGGTACCATTTTGGGGTACGTGAGACTTTTTTTGATCACTTGATTTCATTTTTTGTGGGACCAAAAAACAGCAATTCTGATTTTAATTTTTTCTTTTTCACGGCGTTCACCATGCGGACTAAATAATGATATATTGTAATAGTTCAGACTTTTATGGACGCGTCGATACCAGTTATGCTAGCTTTTTCTTTTTTTTTTATTGTGCTTGAGGGAAAATGTGAAAAGGGGGGGGTTTTCGATCTTAATTTTTTTTTTATTTGTTAAAAAAACTTTTTTACTGTTTTTTACTTGTCCCGCTAGGGGACTTCAACCAGCGTTCGTTAGAATCGCGATATACTACCGGAGGTATGGCTTCATAGGAGTACAAAGATGTCAGGCCCCCAGGCAGCCGTGCCAACCAAAGGCTCCCCCCGATCTCGCCACGGGGGTGACGTTGGGACGTTACAGGGGGTCGCCCCCTGTTTTTAGTAATTTAAATGCCACGATCGCTATTGAACGTGACATTTAACGGGTTAAACAAGGGTTATAAGGCGGATGTCGGGAATGGGTTAACTGGTTCTGTTGGATTTCAGTCATGGTGTCTGTCATTTTACCTGAAACATAGCGCAGTATTTTTTTAGGGAATCTGCGATGGAGGCTCCTGACGCAGATGTGAACAAAAATTGGCCAGTATCGCTTTTCTTACAGACTGCTAAACCTATAATTAGTCTTGAAAATAAAAGGATTTAAAGTGTAGTTTCTATCTAATTTATATTTTTTATCTCGTTCGTTTCACACTAAATAACCTGTTAAATGAATTCTTCAGGTTATTACGGTCGTGTATATACCTAATATGTGTAGGTTTTTCGTTTTTATGTAATGTGTCAAATATATATTTTGGGCAAAATGCCACTTTTTTTTTTTTTTGGGACATTTTCTTTATTTTATTTATTTTTTAATCCCATTAAGGGATGGCTTTACTTACAGCTCTATTTTTTTTACTTACATTGTATTGGCATACTCCTGTATGCTAATGCATTACACTATGTCACTATGACACAGGCTGCTGTTAGGGCACACTATATGCACACTATTTCTAGGTCCCCAGGGGCTGACTGCAGAGGGATTTCCCGGTCTTTGATCAAGTCACCGGGTTTTTTATTACTAGATCAAAGAGGGGAGATCCCTTTGATCTAGTCACGGACCATGGCGATCAAGGAGTTAAACAGCTGGGGTTGGAATGTTTTCCGACCCCAGCTTTATTCAGCAGGCTACTCTAATCAGGAGCTGTAACTTATAGCTCCTGATCTTAGAGGATGAGCGCACACAGGAGCATTCATCAGCTTCTTCTACAGCGACGCCAAAAGACGTCGCTGTAGACTAAGCACCTGCACCACCTGCCGTCAACAGTGTGGCGGTCGTTAAGGAGTTAAAAAAAAATAAAAATAACGCCATTCAGTCCGTGTGATTAGTGCAACTTTATAAATAGTATTTATTAAAAATTATAATTCCCTTTTGACATACAGCTTCTCTATACAGAGCAGCTGTATCGTTCGCTAAATTCTACTCCCATCAGGTCCATGGGACTTAGGGTATGTTCACACACACTAATTACGGACGTAAATCGGGCGTATTAACCCCCGAATTACGTCCGAAATTACGGCTTGAATGCGTTGACAAACATCTGCCTATTGAAAGCAATGGGCTGACGTTTGTCTGTTCACACGAGGCGTATAATTACGCGCCGCTGTCAAAAGACGGCGCGTAAATAGACGCTCGCGTCAAAGAAGTGACCTGTCAATTCTTGGGACGTAATTGGAGCCGTTATTCATTGACTCCAATGAAAAGCAGCGCCAATTACGTCCGTAATGGACGCGGCGTTCAAGCGCCTGCACATGCCGTTACGGCTGAAATGACGGGGCTGTTTTCTCCTGAAAACAGCCCCGTAATTTCGGCCGTTACGGACGCTGTCGTGTGAACATACCCTTACTTTTTCAGTGAAAGTGAGGATCCACCTGTAATCGATCACATCTAAGTTCATAACTGGATCCTGTGTTTCGGAGACACGCAGTACCTGCTGACACTGAACCCATCAGTTCTGCGGGACTGACTGATTCAGGTCATAGTGAAAGATATAGCTGCACTGTATAAAGAATAACTGTTTATAAAGTTGCACCAATCACACTCTATTTATACAAAAAGGTCAAATTCCCATTCAAAGGTTTACATAGCCTTTAAGGTCCGTCCAGGCCTGGTCATTAAGGGGTTAATGAATGTCAGTGGAACAAATGGTCCTACCAAAACAAACACTTTTATATGTACACATATAGCATTTTATTTTTTACACAAGAATTTAACAATGTTTTCCTTTTATTCTAGGTCCATTTTCAAATGTGGAATCTCTGCCTCCCCCACCAGGACCAGTATATTACCCTTTTGTTCCTGACCCATATAACCAGTCTCCCTTAAGTGGTTTTGACTCGTGTGTGTCTGTTGTACCTACATATCACTATGTAGGACCCTGGCATTCTATAAGCCCCACTTACAGCAGTTCACCCCGGATTCATAACACTGTAAATCCTGGCCACATTCACCAAGTCAGCTACATTGCGGCACCACCTCCACCTGCGCACTTTGTGCCTCAAGCAATTTGAGAGCAGATGCGTTGTTGGTATGTTGAACCAAGCTGTTCCACATCACTTTACTATGTATATATACAATATTTTAACTATTTGGAGTCCTTTTTAGGCTATGTTCACACAGTTTTTTGCAGGCAGAAGATTCTGCCTCAAAATTCCGTCTGGAATTGACGCAGATTTTGATCTGCCTGCATGCCAATTACCACGGTTTTCACCTGCGGCCATTGAGCGCTGCGGGCCAAAAATGCAGCAAAATACGTTTCTCTGCCTCCCATTGATGTCAATGGGAGGTCAGAGACGTAAACGCCCGAAGATAGGACATGTCTTTTCTTTTTCCCGTGATACGGTTTTTCCGTTCGTGGGAAAAAAAACCGCCCGCCTCCCGTTGAAATCAATGGGAGGCATTTTAGGCCGTTTTTTGGCGCGTTTTCAGATGCGGTGTCCGCGTAAAAAAAAAGCTTAAAGAAATGAGAACTGGCCCTTAAATGTAGAAAATATTTTACTCCTTGTAAATTGTTGCACTTTGGAAATGGAAGGCTCAGCTGTGTTTTGTCTTTTGTATTACAATACATACTATAATGTACTTTTACAGAGCCGTAATGCCTTTGTGCTCTGCAGACAGACTCGTATAAGCTGACATCGGTCCGCAGATGTCTGCCACTGACTGTATTCTGCCCCACCATACAACTTCACGATTTATGCAGTTCCCTAATGTAATAGTTAAAGTGAATCTCCACTCCTTATTGCCATGTTTCTAGGTCTAAAATTCTGTCCTGATTAATTTCTAAATATATATTTGTAGCGGTTGTAGCTTTGTTTTTCTGATCCAGAGCTAAAAATCCCCTACAAAGACAAAGATTTAAAACCTAATATGCTGACATTCTGCAGCCACCATTTATGGGAGCTAACTGAATACAGTGTTATTTCAGTTCAATTTATAAAGGGTAAGCTACCTCTATTAGCGACTGCAGGTAGCAAGCATGTTTGTGTTTTTTGGTTTTTTTTTCTAAATCTGTCTGCAGGAGATTTGGAGCTGTGAATCTTAAAAATATTGTGTGTGTGTGTATGAATATGTGTGTGTATGAATGTGTGTGTGTGTGTGTGTATATATATATATATATATATATATATATATATATATATATATATATATATATATATATAATTAATAAAAAATTTAAGCATTAGAGTATCTAATAAATATATCAAAAACTGTTAAGCATAGGAGTACGACTGCTGAACCCACTTCTAAAAACAAGGGATCTTTGGTCTCCTTTAAAAAAGACCTATCCAAAATCCTTTCAATAGATGTTTCAAATGAAGAAAATTATTTGACAAATTTGACATCCTATGTTAAAGAATTACGCCCATAAAAAAGCCTCCATTCAGTCCTTCCATTAGACTACGTGACCCCCGAACTGACAATAATTCTTACCAGAAGTCAGTTTCCCTATATAGTCTTAGGAGACTGACATTATGTCGTAACGAAGGCTGACATACATGAATAAAGCGATCAGTAAGTTTTCTATCCACGCTATTGTTTTTGCCGTCCCAATTACAAACCGAGGGCCAAAACATTTTTTTTATTTTTTCTTCTTTAAGTTGAACCGGAGGAAAGGCGAAACTCATCAGGTTTGGGTTTTGGTGTGGTTCAGTTTTCCCATGGCTGGATTTACACAAATGATCCAAAGCAAGGAGAGGGTCCAAAAGGAAGTAAATGTATAAATGAAGGACTTCTTGGCCTACTTTTTTATATCCACTCCTGTTTCTTGCTAAAAAAAAAAATGCATCAAAACCTGCATGTGTGAATCCAGCTTAAGGCCAGTTTCACACAAGCAAAATACAGGCACGCACTTTTTAGCCCATATTTCGGCTGCAGTGAATCTGATGGCCTGAACTAACAGCATCATAGATCCCTATATGATTCTGCTTTTCGTTTTGATCATTAGACCTGTGGTTAGGCCAGGATTTGCTATCATAATACGTGCGCAAAAGTGTGTGCCTGTATTAGGTTTGTGTGAAACTGTCAAAGCTTGGTTCACGTTTTGAGGACTAAGTTGGCAGCAGAACCCTTCTGAAGATCTGCAGTGAATCCACATTTATGAGCAGAATAGAGTGTGCTGTGGACTAAAATCTCATCCTAGTACTAATTGAACTCATTGCTTGGTGATGAAGTTGCAAACAATAAACCTACAGTGTATCTATTGTTACTGACAGTTGAAAAGTATAATTGGTTCTTTTTGTATGGTTTTGAAGTTTTCTCCCACTCTACTTAAGAGCTGTAGCTGACAGGTGAGGTAATGCTGCAACGTGATCACCTCTCAGTTTACAGAATGAATTAGTCCCTGAACAATAGTAGTTTTATCATTTACCTTGTCAGTTTTCTTTGTCTTTGGAAACCTGAAAAAATGCAGCATTTAGTGTAACCTCAGATTGAGTAAATAGGTATTGTTAATGGTTGGTAAGACTACAAATTATGTTTAATGTTCTGTCTTTTTATTATTTTTTATTTTTTTTGACAGGTCATCCTGTGTTCATAAGATGACTGATTCTGAGAGAACTCTGGCTTCTAATCTACAGATCTATAATGGCGAGGAACTGGGTGGCTAGGACTGGGTGTAAAAAGTGAATTACAGTTTTTACTGTACTGAGGGGCCATAGATGGCTTTTTGTGACAATTCTTTATTTTCTGGAGGGACAATCACATAACCACTGCTGAAGATTTCTTTGCACAGATGACTTTTGAAGCTCCATTTTTATATCATGGTGGGCTGCTTCCGACCTAATCTTTATCACCGATCTGTTATCTAGTGTGTGGCCGCCAAACGCTATCATTGGACTACCTCATTCAAACTGTTGCGGAGAAAGGTCTAGTCCTATTGGACTATAAATGGCACAACTGTGTTATCTGAACCCGTTTTTTTTTGTTTTACCGGTCTACATGTTTTAGAACAGAAGCACTGCTTGTCTTTCAATGTGTACACTACTAGGAATATTTGGCTTTATTTTTGTTATATATGGGTATTTATGTTATTTGTATGTCACATTTTCACTGTAGGTGAGTTAACTTTGGTGTTCTTTCATAGTCACTATAAATAAATAAGAAAGCATGAAAACCTAATCTGAACGTGAAGTCCTTTAACTGAGCTGCGTTGTCCAACAGATTCTAGACGATTGTTGGAGAGTTACTCATATGATTAGCTTATAGATGCATACTAAGGGTAGGTAGTTTAAAATATATTCCTCATTTCACCACCCATACTGTGTGGTACCTCACAAATTCATAGAAAACCGTCACAACTTGTGATCATTCAAATATGTAGGGACCACTTATATTATAGTTATTGCTGGAGGCCCTCGCAGATTGTACAGATTAAGGCCTCATGCACGCGACAGTGTTCGGTCCGTGATATACGGACCGCATATCTGCTGCATTTCCCTTACCGTTCATACTGAAAACGTGTTTCCGTACGGGACAGTATTCCCACGGGGAGGCAGGGACACCTAGCGTCATACATAACTATAATGCTAGGAGCCCGGCCGCTTCAACTGTGTTCGGTCCGGGGAATGCAGCCGACATGTGGTCTGTATATCACGGACCGAACACGGTCGTGTGCATGGGGTCTTACTAGAAAAAAAATTGAGATTTAAAAATACGTTTTGTGCCCTCTGCATGATTTTTTGTTGCCATTATGCATCAGTGGGAAGAATCAAAGGCCAGTAAGACAACACAGGAACAGATCATGCTCATGCTCATGCTGGTTCCAATTATCGTGTTGGACAGTAATGTCAGAAGTTTTATTTAAAGCTTAAAGGCTGAGTTCACACGTCGCGGATTTGACGCAGATTTTCAGCTCCGATTTTACCCTTTGCATTGCAAAAGGGTGAGATCTGCGTTTAAAACCGCAACAAAATCTGCGACAAATCCGCGACGTGAGCTCAGCCTAAGGCTGGATTTATACCCGCATTTTTGGAGTAAAACGAGTAAATACAAAAGTAAGAATCTATAAAGGGGAGAATTGTATGTGTATTTTTTCTTTTGTTTCCACACCTGGGGTTGGCTTAAACTGCATCAAGACTAAATGCATGAATCCAGTCTAAGGCCGGGTTCACACGTAGCGTAAATACTATGGATTTTCCGCAACGAATTTAATTGCGGAAATAGCAGAGTAGCAGCAAAGGTAATGAAATCTGAACAAATCTAATCTACACGCTGCGTAAAAAAAAAAATGTAAAATCCATTAATAGATTGACCTGCGGTGTGTTTTTTCAAACCGCAGCATGTCCATTTACGTTGCGGAATCTCTGCTTTTCTGTTGCGGGTTTTCCCTATTAAATTCAATGGGGAGGTAAAACCCACAACTAGCAAATGTTGGGATTTTTGCGGCGAAAAAGCTGTGATTCCGCCGCAAAGATCGCAACTCAGATTTTAAAAAAAAAATCTCATACTTACCCAGATCTCCTATGCTCCTGCGTACAGCTTGGCCTCCAGGGATGAGGTTTCATCCCATGTGACTGCTGCACCGGTCACATGGGATGAAACCTCATCCCAGGAGACCGGGCTACAGGATGTCCGAGGGACGCATTGCCATGGCTACAGGTGAGTATTTTGACACGATTTGGTGTGGTGTTTTTTTGTTTTGTTTTTTCACCTGCGGGCTCCACACAGGTTGGATATGCTATGTAAACAGCGTATCTGCTCTGAACATATACCCTAAGGGAGAAAATAAATCCCTACAAAATCCCAGTTTTAAAGTAAAACCATGGCCAAGTCTAGTTTTCAATTGAAATGTTGAATATACTAACAACCTTGACTGCCTTATGGCCAAAAAAATGGGTTTAGGTTGGTTTACTTGGACAGGCAACTGAAGCATCCATTTAGGCTGGATAGACTATGAACTGAAGTATATACTTTTTGTTTTGTTTTTGGATTAATTGGTCAGCAGCCGGAAGTAACCAAGGCGAGTGGGGCACATACATCCAATCAGAAACACACTATTAGCCCTGCTGCTAGGGCATTTTGTGTGCGCGCCCCAGTGCTGTTGCTAGCACTTTGTGCTCTTTCTTTTTTTTACAGGTTCGGACGTTGAACTACGTTGGATTTGATGACTGCTTTTTTTTTTTTTTTTTTATCTTCAATAAAATTGTTAGAGGGTTGTGGTGTTTTTTAAAATTTATTTATTGGTTTGTTTTTTATTTCAATAAACAATTTTTTCTATGACCTTGTGTTTTTTTACAAGGACAGAGTGATAGAGTCCATTACTAAGGCAGTCCTTAATGTTAGCCGGTGAAAAGTCTAACACTAACCCCCATTATTACCCCGGTACCCAGCGCCACCAGGGGTGCCTGGAAGAGCCGGGTACGATCCAGTACCAGACCATCTGTAGTGATGACTGGGTACTTGGTTGGCCGCAGGCTGGTATTAGCCGAGGAAAGCCTAAAAACAGTGGCTTTCCCAACCTCCTAATGCTAGCCTGCTTCTGCTATGTTGTAGTGAGCTGGTTGGTTTTTTAAATAATCATGAAAAAAAGTGTGGTGTCCCGCTGGAGCTGCAATGTCCGCGAGCTGGACCTTTATGTTGGCGTGCCCACACGCGTGATAGATGTATTTGTATTCGATTGGTGTAGCTTAGGTGATGTAGATGTACTTTTTGTGTTCAGTCCTATAATCAGCACAATGGGAGAGCTCGTATAAGCAAAATACTGCAGAATTATCCTAAAAAAAGTGGGGTACATGTGGTACACCAAATGTGTTTTCAACACTGTACACCTTCACAAAATATTGGTGCACTTGTTCTCCATAAGGTGACATTAGGAAAAGTGTCTAACATGCCTTTCATGTTGCCCCAAATTTATCATGACAACTTTCCAATAGAAAGAGAGGGGCACAATTTTAAATTTGTGGTGCAGAAACTTAATATATATGCCACGTGACTTCTGTGACCATTGGCTACGTTTATACTGCCAATCATCCCATTCATTGGTGTAAAAAAAGAATGGTAGGGAATTTAAATGGTGTAAAAATGTTTTTATTTACCAGTGCATCCATGACGATGGAAAAATCGGAGACGGTACAGGTCATAACTCCGTCAAAAATGATCGTTTTTCTAAATAAAAAACACTGCTGTAATCTACATTACAGCGCCGATCACATCATGTACAAGATAGGCCATTTATAATGTGGTGACAGAGCCTCCTCAAGCTGTGTGCAGAAACATGCTGTTTTTACTGCAGAACTGTAGCGCAAACGCTGTGGAATTTCTGCAACGGAATTGTGTGGAAATTACGCAGCATTTACAGTAGCTGCAAAGTGAATGAAATGTTGAAAATCTCATGCCGACGCTGTGGAAAAAAACGCAGCGTAAATGTTAATTGACCTGCGGTTCAGAATTAAATTCTGCAGTGTGTCCATTTATGCTGCATTTTTGTTTTTCTGTTGCAGGTTTTCCCAAGGGTGGGTTCATACGTTGCGTAAGAACTACGGATTTTCTGCAATGTAATTCATTGCTGAAAATTCTGCAGCAAATACAGTAGCAGCACAGTGGATGAGATAAAACATCTCAACCCAATGCTGCATAAATACGGAGCGGAAAAAACGCTCAAATTGACCTGCAGTGCAGAATTTTATTCCGCAGCTTGTCAATTGTATTTGTGTAAATGCTTATTTGTTGTGGGTAATATGTTGAAAAACAAAAACCCGCAACAAATAGCAGTAGTTGTATTTTTTTGCGGTGGGCTCGCAGCGACTCCCCCACAAAAACGGAACTCAGGAAAAAAAAAAAAATCCTATACTTACCTAGGAGTCTTTTTCTTCCTCCAGGATGGCCTCCTGGGATGACGTTTCATCCCATGTGACCGCTGAAGTTAATCACAGGCTGTAGCGGCGGTCACATGAGATGAAACGTCATCCCAAGAAGCCGGCCTGGATGGCTCTTCATCCCATATAACTGCCGCCGCAGCCAATCACAGCCTGCAGTGGTCTCTTGGGATGAAACGTCATCCTAGGAGGCTGGCCCGCTGAGTGCTCAGGTTTTCGCAGCGGACATTCCGGGAGAGATACTGTGCGACAGTTTGAGGTTTTCCCCCTGAAATTCCCAGCAGCGCACAGGGTGGATATGTTGCGTGCTATTGCACAGCGTAACCTCCTTGTGTGAACTCAGCCTAAAGATGAAGCGTTTCATTGTCTGGACGTTTGTAGTTTGGTTTACCTTAGTCAGGATTTGTCGCCTCCTTTTTTGAGACTCATTCTAGTAGGAACCGTCTCGATAACTTGGGTTGAAAGAACTGATGTATCGCTACAGCAGATCTGTAAGGCAGCCACAGGGAGTTGGCCACATATTTTTCTGAAACATTCCCTACAAAAGGTCTATTCAGATACTGAAGAGAGCTACTAGCGGTAAAGTCCTTCAGACTGTAATCTCACCTTTAGATATAGTCCTAATTTAGTTCTGCATGGGGTGCTGTTGTGTAAGGGGGAGGAGTAATTACTCTAACGGTAATAATTTTTTCTGTAAAAATAATTAAGTGTACACGGTCTTTCTGTAGACTGTGTGTGGCCTAAAGAAACAATACTACGATCACCTATATTTAAAGCCCCACAAAGCTTTCTATTGGAGTAAACCTGCCACAGTTATTTTTTTTTAGGTAGTGTGTATATATAATGCTATGTTTTAATATATATTTTTTTTCTTTCTACTGCTCTTAAACTGGTGATTTTTCTTGGGGGAATGGTGAGGGGGGGGAGGGGGTGTTTCACTCCATAACTGCAAGGGCAGGAAATTGTGGCTTGATCTTTAGGGCATGGCCACACGTAACGGAATTGCTGCGGACGAAAAATACGCAGCAGAATACAGTAGCAGCAAACTGGGTGAGATTCAACCAATCCCATCCACACGCGTAAAATTTCTGACCAGAAATTGACCTGCGGTGCGCATTTTTCGCACCGCAGCCTGTCCGTTCCTGCAGCGGGAAGTGGACTGAATTGCTGCGTTTTTCAGAAGAGATGTCACCACCTCCCTGCATTGAGAAAAATGGCACAAAATCCGCACTATTTTCTGCAGTAAAAAAATGCAGGAAATGGTGCGGTTTCTCTGCAGTGGAATTTCTGCTACTTTCTGCGGAATTGCTGCAGAAATTTTCTGCAGAAATTCCGTTGTGTGGACAAGCCCTAACATTCCTCAAGGATTGTTGCAATACGTTGGACAAACCATTCAGTCTTAGCACAATCAAAAGACCGGAATAAAGGGCTAAGATGTAGAGTGTAGTAAATTTGGTCTAATGTTCTAAAGGAAAATACTTTCGTCCATGAAATAGGGTTTTGGGGGTTCCTTCATGGTAAAATGCTTAGGGATCACTGGCCTAGAGAAAATCCACAGCAACCATTTATTTGAAAACATCTTCCTGCTTTCCTACTCCGTTGTCTGTTCCCAGTTTTGGTCAGCGTGGTTTGAAGAGCAATTCCATATGGCAATTGGGGAAAATCACAGCTATTAAAAGTCGTAAAGTAAACCCTAAAAACATTAGCTTTTTCATAAGCAAATAGTTTATAGATGAGAATAAAACCATTGTTTGAATCAGAACAGGTTGTACTTATAAATGTTTATTGGCAACTTAATGTTACATACAGTATGAAAGAATAAAAATCTTAATTTCAGTAAGCATATATTTTTGAAAAAAAGATAAGCTTTTATTTTGTATTTAGTGTACAAGTAAATTACAAAATACATGGAAATAAATACATTTTATGTACAAAGTATCTGCCGGACATAGATCTCTGTTCTGTGGTGTATAATCCAAGGTGCAATCTAAGTGAGTTCTATTTTGCGTATTTTAAATGGACATTCAGAATTTTCTGTTACCCGTCTTTGCAGAAGGATTGGCAAGGCATTACAAATTTATCTCTCCTATCACTTCCTCAGGATGGAAAGAATTAAGAATCCACTTTATTCATTGCTTGGATCCCTAAGTGCAGGCAAGATGCCATTTTGGTGCATATTGCTGCCATTCTATAAAAATGTAAAAAATAAAACCATTATATTACACAAATACATGTCTCGTCTCTGCTATATTAAATGCATGTATATATTGAAATATATTTCTTAAATTCCCAGAGATATTATTTTCTGGCATCACCCATGCAAGTCTTCAGATTTCCTATTGCGTTAAATAAATAAATGGATTTGGGCAAAAGGCTTTGTGGCTACTATTTTGCACAGTGCTGCATTAAACATACAATGAACAAAGCTCTCTAGACAAGTCACAATAACAGACCATGGCAGTTATACAGAAGGCTGCAGTTCTCCATATGCAGCTAGTATGATACTACACTTCATATTTGTACCGTACATACAATACTTGCAGGAGGGGGTCGAAGTGTGGGGAATGTGCTTTCCGTTCTTCTCAATCCTTTCAATATGCATGCTATATACAGTATAATGAGCAGGTGTGGACTGAGACGCTGTCTATGAGAATGAGGGCAGTACAATAGGGGATTCTCAACCATACGTTAGGTTGGCATTTTGATGCAAGTCCTTTATTGTGCCATAGCTGGGGCCACTGCCCGTCACTGGAAAGCACCTAACATTGCTAGATAGATTAATCAAATTGTAGTCATTTATTTATCACTTCACCCATTATGCACGGATGGAAAACTGGTTTGAATTATCATTTCAAGCTGGCTTAGGGCATGTTCCCACGGCCCGTTTTTCGGGCCGTAAACGCCCGAAAAACGACAGAATAATCGGAAGCAGAACGCCTCCAAACATCTGCCCATTGATTGCAATGGGGAAAACTGCGTTCTGTTCCAAATGGCCATTTTTTTGCGTGGCCGTTTTGAAAAACAGCCGCGTAAAAAAACGGTTGCGAAAGAGATGTGCAGGTCACTTCTTGGGACGTTTTTGGAACTATTTTTCATAGACTATTGAAAAAAAGCTCGAAAAACGGACGTAAAAAAGTGAGTTGCTCAAAAAACTTCTGAAAATCAGGAGCTGTTGTCCCTTGAAAACAGCTCCGTATTTTCAGATGTTTTAGACTCCGCGTGTGAACATCGCCTCCGTGTTCAGCCATCAATGTGGCTGTCCTGCATGATGTGTTGGCGACTGGAAGTTTTAAAGTTCCATCAGTGACATACATAGAGGGATACAGTAGCAAAAAGTAAAATGAAGCCCCCTTCTGGTGCTAGTTTAACACAACCTAACCACCTGGCACAAGGGTACTTGGGATTTAATTGCTACCCATAAATTTTCCAGGATACTTGGGTTGATTCCCCACACCCTTGCATGCTTATGTTTTCGGGTTTGTGGAGAAGGGATTCCTGCACAGATTTTCACCACCCATTAAAATAATAAATGCAGCCAACCTGGGATGGGCCCGCTTCCTCCAGATGCTCCTTGCAGGCGCATGGACTACATCTATGGTGCATATACACTTGAGTCCCAAAAGAACAAACATTTATTATATGGAAGTGTCTATATAGTGGCATTGAGGGTCTGGATGGTATTATATGTATATATTGAAATTCTTACTACATATGTTCATTCTGTGAGCTTTGTAAGGGTATGTTCACACGTAGTCAACAAAAACGTCTGAAAATCCAGAGTGGTTTTCAAGGGAAAACAGACCCTGCTTTTCAGACGTTTTTTTACCAACTCGCATTTTTCGCGGCGTTTTCACGCCGTTTTCGCGGCGTTTTTTACGTCCGTTTTTGGAGCTGTTTTCATTGGAGTCTATGAGAAAACAGCTCCAAAAACGTCCAAAGAAGTGTCCTGCACTTCTTTTTACGAGGCGTAATTTTACGCGTCGTAATTGCCGTACGACGCGTAAAATTACGCGTCGTGTGGACAATACAGCGTTATACCCATAGAAAGTAATGGGCAGATGTTTGACGACGTATTTGAGACGTATTTCCAGACGTAAAACAAGGCAAAATACGCCTCGTATACGTCTGAAATTTGGCCGTGTGAACATACCCTAACATTACAGGTAAGTATTTAAGCTGTAAAATAGAGAACATCAGAATAAGGTTTCTTATGGCACAATAGATAACTTGGTTGGCATGCTTCTTGAACTGCGATTACCTCCACTCTAATACTTTACTTCTATATTATATTGTAAAGGATTTGAAATCAAAATAGATTTCTATAAACATTATATACGAAATGCATTCCAGATTTAGAAATCGATTATGATCATAAAAATCTTCAGAGTTTTCGGCTTGGTTTATACTGTTACGTGACATTACATTGAATTAATTTTGCAGATTATGGTTTGTGTGTTGCTGAACATACGTGACCGTATTCTATAAGCTTCCACTGAAGAAAATCGTAAACCGCGTGGTATGTTTCACCCCCTTCTAATACAGTATAAGGTAATAGTACTTTACAGTGGAGAACATGGTATCCCTCGGGCATATGGTTGGTTGGTTGGTTGGTATATGTTTGAGGTATACTCTTTTGGCATACCTTGGCTAATAATAGTCTAGGCACGTTAGATGTGTACAGAGAAATTCCCAATGTATAGACCGAATACAGGGCTCATGCACGCAGCAGATCCCAGTGCACAGAGGCTGTAAGGCTGGATTCACACGAGCACATTACGTCCGTAATGGATGGACGTATTTCGGCCGGAAGTCCCGGACCGAACACCCTGCAGGGAGCCGGGCTCCTAGCATCATAGTTATGTACGACGCTAGGAGTCCCTGCCTCGCTGCAGGACAACTGTCCCGTACTGTAATCATGTTTTCAGTACGGGACAGTAGTTCCACGGAGAGGCAGGGACTCCTAGCGTCGTACATAAGTATGATGCTAGGAGCCCGACTCCCTGCCGTGTGTTCGGTCCGGGACTTGCGGCCGAAATACGTCCGTCCATTATGGACGTAATGTGCTCGTGTGAATCCAGCCTAAGGGTATGTTCACACGATAGCAGGCATTTACGTGTGAAAAGACAGACTGTTTTCAAGAGAAAACAGCTGCCTCGTTTCACACGTAAATGCTCCTCCTCGCATTTTGCGAGGCTTCTCTGACATCCGTAAATTTTGAGCTGCTCTTCATTGAGTTCAATGAAGAACGGCTCAAATTCCGTCTGAAAGAAGTGTCCTGCACTTCTTTTGACGAGGCTTTATTTTTACGCGTCGTCGTTTGACAGCCGTCAAACGACGACGCGTAAATGACAGGTTGTCTGCACAGTACGTCGGCAAACCCATTCAAATGAATGGGCAGATGTTTGCCGACGTATTGTAGCCCTATTTTCAGGCGTAAATCGAGGCATAATACGCCTCGTTTACGCCTGAAAATAGGTCGTGTGAACCCAGCCTAAGGGTCCTAAGTACGGAACCATTCAGCCTCTGCACTATTGTACATGCTCTGCTGGACTCTGAATGTTTGAAGGTATTCCCTAAAAGCATTGCTTATAGGGAAGAATAACTCTGTACATACGGAGTCCAATGGACTATGCCCCAATTTATTTTTCTGTCTGATTTTGTATGACTCGGAAGATCTTTCCATATTAAATCAGAGGCATATGTAGGTACAGTAGAGATCTCATCGAGCTTTATGGCAGCCCTATTGCGGCTCTGTACTAAACAGCCATAATAATGGCATGTGCTTGAGCCCTAAGGGTATGTTCACACGCAGTGTTTTCAGACATAATTCGGGCATTTTACGCCTCGAATTACGCCTGAAAAAACGCCCCTAATACGCCTACAAACATCTGCCCATTGCTTGCAATGGGTTTTACGGCGTTCTGTTCCCACGAGGTGTAATTTTACTCATCACTGTTAAAATACGGCGCATAAAAAGACGCCTGCGAAAAAGAAGTGCATGTCACTTCTTGGGACGTTTTTGGAGCTGTTTTTCATTGACTCCATTGAAAAAACGCTCCAATAACGGCCGTAAAATCCGCCGCGAAAAACGCTAGTTGCTACAAAAACGTCTGAAAATCAGGAGCTGTTTTGGCAAATGTTCCATGTGGCATCAGTATGTGGTGCGTGCCTGCGTGATTTCTGCGCATATTGCAGCGTGATGACACTGTTTTTATGTTTACAAACAAAAGCAGAAGGTGCTTTTCTTGTTTCATTTATTTTACTACTGTAGCGCCAATCACGCGCGGCACACGGCAGTGCTTCTGTGTGCCGTGCGGGGTTTCCACTTCAATGGGTGCGTGATGTGCGAAAAATGGCCAAGTATAGGACATGTCGTTAGTTTTACGCAGCGCACATACGCTGCGTGAAAGTCATGGACTGTCTGAATGGCCCCATTGACTAACATATGTCCATGCGACGCGCGTCATTTTCACGTGCGTATCACGGACGTTAAATACGCTCGTGTAAATAAGGCCTTATAATGACTAGAACTGCAAACATAAATGATGCCACCAATGATGAACATTTGTTATCCCCCAGTTGGTTAAATGGTGTAATTACTATTCAGTCTACATATTAGAGGGTGTGATCTCTTCTAATGTGTTACTGACAACATTTAATTATCTTATTTTATATGCAGGGAAGTAGCACTTATAATGAATCTGTTTTTCTAAGCATCACACGGCAGCTCCCAGGTGTGTGGATGTTCATCACATTGAGAACACACATCGTTTCATGTTTTCATTGCACCACTCAGAGGTGTGATCTTAGCTGGTAAATGGGACCTTATATGCATGCTTAAATATCTGATCGCTATGTCACAATTCTAAATATTCATATTCAAGATTATTGTGACTTTTTCATTTAAATGGAATACAATTCTATATTCAGCATTCAATATGGGTATTTCTTTTCCAACCTTTATGAAATACACCATTACGCGTTAGGATAATGTAATCCAGGCACTTCTATGACCTTTGATGCTTGATGATGTTTGATATTTAAACGTTATCCGTCATGTTGAATAGGCTGCCATATCTGTGGGCGGTATGTTAAAGAGCAGGTGGGGCTGATCAGATTGATTATATATTTTGTGGTAAACTATTCAGAATAACTTAATTAACAATCCCTGCTTATTTTCACTTTAGGAATCCAGTTGGAAGTTTGCTCAACGATTGACAGCCTTCCATGATGGAGTGTGCATACAGAATGGTCTGTCAATCACTGAGAAGTACTGTCTACTAGACTCCTAAGCCCAGAATAAGCAGGGATTTAAATTGAAAAAAACCCAACATACTTTTGTTGGAAAAGATTCAAGTAATTGCAGTCTTTTCAGCTCCTCCTGCTCTATCCTATGCTGTCTACACATAGGGCAGCTCAGGATGAGTTATTTCCTTTAAAATAGTTTTTCAATAAGCATGCGGTAAGTGGAGTAAAAGCAGAGTAACTGAAAAATGTACGCCGTTACATCTAAAATGTTATGCACATTCAATGCAAATTTCTGAATCCGTGAGACTTGCACACCAGTACAGTCTATATCTGCAAGATGAACTATACCCAACCACAAGGAACACAAATCGCATTGTTACATAATCCGTGAGTTAAAAAAGAAAAAACATGTGCATATAGTTCAACATTTCCAACTTACAAACCCCACATGACCCAGAGGCAGAGTCTTATTATGACTGTGTGAAACCGGCCTAAGGCAAATACGACCACAACACTCCGAACCCCTCACCATAGATGCCGTTCCTTGTTGTGGGTGTAATACGGATGCTTTCATGTGGCCATATTACAGCCTTGAAAAACTGGCCTTCGAGTTAATACAAACAAGTAACCCTCTACATTCTGCCCCTCAAGCCAAACGCCCAACAGTCTTTCTTACTCTTTACAGAAAGGCACATTCATCCTTCTCGATTACTTCTTATGGGATGTTTCAGTGACCCACCAAAGTACCAGAGGTACTTTTGGGCCCAGGCTCTGACACCGTAATAAGCACAAAAGTTCCAGAAGAAGACAACCCCATTTGGAGTCCTAGTTTTGCCACAAGGTTCAATTTCTTATCATTGGTTCACAAATAACTTATTAGACCTTATTAATGATATGTTCTGTACAATGATGATGATGTTTATGATGCACTTAAAAGTAGACATGCACATGTTTCCCATACATATCTCTATATATGCAGGGCGGATCCGAAGAACCACAGTCCAACACTGCCTATGGGACAACCGTTTAGTGTAGAAGCCTTAACTTGGCAATGTTTATTCTACAACTGTGACTAAAGCTGTTCTTCAACTAAGACGACTGTGTAACAATGTATTTGTTTAATCTATAAAACATTTTACATTCATGAGCAGGCTGTGGTATGAATATTATGTAAAAGTATGGGAATGTGATACACACTAACAGGGCTTTGCGCTGTGATTCAACTGATTTCAACAAATACTCTTTTACTCTATTGCATTTTTTGGCATTTTAAGATGTTAACTATTACAATAATATTTGAATCCATGTTACCATATTTTGTACGTTACCAATGGAAACTCCGTAAAGTCCTCAAGTGTGGCTGGTATTTTGTATTCATAAATTTCTGCAACCGCACAATACACATTTCTTGTTTTTTTTCTTGACTTCAATGTTATTGTGTAATAAATCAATATGTCAATGTTAGAACAATGTTCAATGTTGGAACAGGGAAGAAAAGGAGCAGAGTGCTAAAAAGGACAGTATGTTTCTATAGTAAAACGGTTTACACCAGTGTACAAGAGCTTCCCTTATGTTGTGGAAGACGCACAACAACTTGTGTAGTGTGGTCTTCATGTGGTTCTGCAAACTGCACAGGTTATCACAATGGAAAACTCATGCACTAGGTGACCATGCAGACAATAAAAAAAACATGACGGCGCTCCCAACTTAAAGCAGTATTCCTAGAATCGACAACAATAACCTATCCCCAGGATAGGGGATAATAGTCTGATCGCTGAAGGCCCCACCACTGGGCCTCTCACCGATCACGAGAACGGGGGTCCGGAACCTGCTGCTCCTCTTTACTGCTCGATTGAAGTGAGGAAAGCATTGCATGGAGCGGTAGTCAAGCATGTGTGGTGCTGCTCCACTTAAAGTCTATAGGAATGATGAAAATAACAGCATAGTACAGTGCTTGTCTGTTCCATAGACGTTGAAAGGAGTGTCCAGTGCATGCTTGATCATTGCAACATTCAAGCTCACTGCGTAGGGTGCAGTGAGGAGGATCTCTGGATTCAGTACCCCATTCTTACAATCAGTGGGGGTCCCAGCGATTAGACAGGATAGGTGATTAATGTTTATTCTGGGAATACCCCTTTAATGAATAGATCTCATACAAGCATATGTGACATTTTTTTGAATAACCTACTCCATCACACATAAAGGGAGATCATGAATGATAATCCTTAATCATTCATGATATTTTCCTGAACCATATTATCAATATGGGATTATGAATCGGAGCAGGTCTAATGCATTACTGTGAGGCTGTCCGTACTGCTTGGACCATGTCACAATGAAGCAGGAGGCAATGCCTACTTGGTAGAAATTAGGTCTCCTCCTCTCTGTACTCAAAATGTGCATGGAGTAGGGGCCATAGCAGGACATTGAAAGGGCCAAAGGAATAAAGGGAGGTTCATGGTTTAAAAAAAAAAAAAACATGACAGCGCCTCTTTCATTTGGAGGGTAGTCCTAAAAGGATTATTTTTATTTTATAATTTAAGGTCAGTTGGTTATTATGGATATTATTTTATTATCTGACACACATTGACCCAAAGACACTAGTATCAAAATATAAGGAACAGTGAGGTGGAAGGGGAGAAACTAACTGCCTCAGGAAATTCTTCGTGAAATATATGCTCTTCAGCCATAACTTTAATACCACCTGCCTAATATTGTGTAGGTTCCCCTCGTCCCGCCAAAACAGCTGTGACCTATCGAGGCATGGATTCCACAATGCCTTTGAGGGTATCTGGCACCAAAACATTTGCAACATATAGTACTAAATAGATATGCTGCTAGGTGGGGCCTCTGTGAATCAGACTTGTTTTCCAAGCATATCCCACCGATGCTCGATTGAGATCAAGGTGTTGACTTGGTCCACAAATTCACCCGAACTCTTTGTCATGTTTCACAAACGATTTCGAAAGGTTTTTTTGCAGTGTGGCAGGGTGCATTATCCTGCTAAATAAGGCCACTGCCTTTAGGGAATACCGTTGCCATGAAGGGGTGTACTTCTCTGCAACAATGTTTAGGTAGGCGATACATGTCAAAGTAACATCCACATGAATGCCAGAACCCAAGAACAGAACGTTGCCGAGAGCAACTTACCGCCTCTGCAGGCTTGCCTTCTCCCCATAGTGCATCCTTCCCCAGGTAAGCAACACCCATGGCCGTCAATATGCTGTAAATGTGATTCATCAGACCAGGCCACCTTATTTAATTTGTCCATGGTCCAGTTCTGATGCTCACATGCCCAATTTAGGCGCTTTTCTCAATGGACATGGGTCAGCATGACTAGTGGTACTCTGACCCATCTGCAACTACGCAGCCCCAAACACAGCAAATTGCGATGTACTCTGTTCGGACGCCTTTCTATCATAGCCAGCATTAACTTTTACAGAAATTTGTCCTACAGTAGATTTTCTGTGGGATCGGACCAGAGGGGCTAGCCTTTGCTATGAGCCTTGGGCATACACGACCCTGTTGCCGATTTACCGACCGTCCTCACTTGGATAATCACTGCATTCTGAGAAAACCCTACAAGACCTTCTGCTTTGGAGATGCTCTGACTCTATCATCTAGCCATCACAATTTCCTTATTCTTTCCCATTTTCTCTGTTTCCAACACATTAACTTTAAGACCTGACTGCTCACTTGCTGCCTGTTATATCCACCCTCACCCCCATTGTATCAGGATAATCCATGTAATTCACCTTACCTGTCAGTGGCTTTAATGTTATGGCTTAATGATATATTTCTATATATATGCTTTTAAGTGTTCTTTGTTTTTCGAGTAGCACTAAAGGTTATGTTCACCTTTGCAACCATTTTTTTTTTTACTGTGCCTATGCGTCAAATAAAAACAATTAAGCACCTTGCACAAAGTCTTCATTCAAAATGTCCTACTGGTTTGTGTCTATATAGACCTATGTTTCTCTATGGTTACAGGCTACAAACAGAAGATATATAGTGGCATGCTTGAAGTTTGTTAGCAAGAAAATCCGAGTTTTTAAGTCTGTTTACCCAGTACAGTGGTACACACGTAACTTTAGTCTTTTTTTACCTCTCCATTTTTACCTTTTGTCTTGCCTTATCTCCTAAAGGTACAATATTTCATGAGGAATCTTCTCTGATATCCGAAGATCTGAGTGGTAGAAACCAAAACAAGCCTGTGTAGCATTAAGAACATTGGGTGACCACTATACGGTATGTAGCTAAATAATTAGGCCCCATGCACACGACCATAAAATCGCCTGTAATTACGGACCGTAATTACCGGCCCATTAATTTCTATGGCCGATGGACACCTTCCCATATGTCCACGGGAGGGTATCCGTGCCATAGAAAGCTTCCAAAAAACATGTCCTATTTTTTTATTTTACAGACCGTGCTCTTATACTTTTATAATGGGAGCACGGCTTGTAAAAAGGGCCGGCTGTCCGCGGCCGGCCGTGCCCGTAATTACGGGTCGTAATTATGGGCACGATCGTGTGCATGAAGCCCTACTCAGTAATAAATAGTGGTCACCCAGACAGAAGGTGAGGGGGTTGCTATCATAAACTTCAAAGTATACAAAGTCTACCAATGTATGTAACTCCATTGTAAGCAGTTACAGACATGGAGACTTTTACATAAAAACATTTCTTTGCACTAAGGACTGTATTCATGATATGACACCTACTGTGCTGACTTCTCTGTGTATGTAACATAGACATGCAGGTAGCTCTACATATGATGGTATGTCTTATCAGTAATCTTGCACCATCTATATTATATATATATATATATATATATATATATATATATATATATATATATATATATATATAGGTTGAACTTGATGGACATGTGTCTTTTTTCAGCCGTACTAACTATGTAACTATGTAATATATGTAATATATATATTGAACATCTCTATGTGTGGAAATGTATTTTAAGCTTAGTGGTCATTTAGCTGCCAAAACGACAGCGTGGAGATTTATACAGCATAAACTTGATGTATATTTATCACAATGGCACATGCTGTGTGATTAGCAAGATGCAGCAAGTTTGACACTTTTCACTTATGCCAACTCCCGGTTAGCTTTGTTTTAGTTTGGCACATTTTAAGCCATGCCCCTTCCCCCCGCTAAGTCCCTCCCCCTTTTCTAGACCCTTTTTAAAAGTATCTAGTGAGACTCAAATATCTGTTCTTAAAGTAGTCTAAAATAAAATGCAACTAAATTTGGAGCATTTTTCAACACATTTCCGGTGCAGACACCGTAGTAAATCTGCCCCAGTAATCTTGCAGGCTTGAAACTAAAATTAGTGTAAATACCCAAAAAATTTAATTAATCTAATACCTTGCTTTTATCAGTAAGACAGATCAGTGGGAAAATCTAATTTAGGGAATTACAAATAGTGTGGGAATAGTAGGGAATATTAAAAAAGTGTGAATTTATGCTTTTAAACTATTTCAGCTGCAAGAATTGCAGTACAATGATAAGTGGACTTAAGTTTATCTTGTTATCTAGAATAATTTTAATATAGAAGACTGCTAGAATATGGTAGTGACTTGTCTCAGGTATAAAGCTTTTACAAATGATTCACTTAAACCTACTTCTTTTACCAACATAAGGAACTCTTTGTATTCCCTATTCGACTGCATTGTCATTACTGACTGAATATATAGTAGAAGTAACATTAAGAATAAGGCTGTTATGAACGAGCATGTTACGTCCGTAAATTTTTCAGCCGTTGTAACTATGTAACTATGTATTTCGGCCGCAAGTCCCGGACCGAACACAGTGCAGGTAGCCGGGCTCCTAGCATCATAGTTATGTACGATGCTAGGAGTCCCTGCCTCTCCGTGGAACTACTGTCCCGTACTGAAAACATGATTACAGTACGGGACAGTTGTCCCGCAGCGAGGCAGGGACTCCTAGCATCATACATAACTATGATGCTAGGAGCCCGGCTCCCTGCAGTATGTTCGGTCCGGGACTTGTGGCCGAAATACGTTCCGTCCATTACAGACGTAACATGCTCGTGTGAACCCAGCCTCGTGGTGCATCTATGTACATTCTTGAAGGGAACCTCCGGGATAAAGCTGATGCATTACAAGAGAGTTATTTTCTATATATATTCCGGGCGGCTCATGTCAACCTCAGGAATGCCAGGAACCAGGTAAGTATGACTTTTAGGGTGAGGCATGTAGTCTCTCTTTGGGCAAAAGTGTCCTTTTTTTTTCCTCCAAAGAGCTTCACTTTAAATTTGCATTATATTTTGGCAATTGCTTAGTCACCCTGAGTAATATAGTAAGTCCTATCAAGGCTAATGAATGCTTATTACTGGTAGAGTTTTTTTTGTTGTTGCCGATGTTTCTACAGCACAATAAATTGTTCATAATAGATAAACATATTAGATGTTTAGTGTGAGGGTATATTCACACGCAGTGTTTTCAGGTGTATTTCGGGGCGTTTACGCCTGAAAAAACGGAAGCTGAATGCCTACAAACATCTGCCCATTGAAATCAATGGGAAAAACAGCATTTAGTTCATACGGGGCATCTTTTTATGCCGCTGATTTAAAAAACGGAGCGTAAAAAGATGCTCCGTAAAAAGAAGTGCATGTCACAACTTGAGGCGTATTTTGGAGCTGAATTTCCATTGAACAATATGAAAAATGGCTCAAAAAACGCCTCAAAAGAAGCTCCAAATTAAAAGAAGCTTCATTTTCAGCTTCAAAAACACCTGAAAATCAGGCTGTTTTCTCTGAAAACAGCTCCGTATTTTCAGATGTTTTTTGTTAAGCATGTGAACATACCCTTACCAAAATAGCGAAACTTTTTGAATTTACCCAATTTTGAACTCAACCTACAATGTTATCTAGTGTGTGTAGAAGAATCAGTTACACCATAGTTAGGGAATCAGCATCTCTAGAGCTATATGAACCTACTGAATGTATCATAGCAGGGCAGTCTGCCTTATCTACCTGACCATCCTGACCTGATTTTGTATGACTAAATTTTGCCGAACAAGTAGTAGTGCGTAGTCCACAATTTTATAAGCGCTGCTTCAAAGGATGCACACAGGATTAAGAACAGTTACAATTTTATATATAGTGCAAATTTTCATTGCTTTTTACATTACAATTGGACTGTGATACAACTGGAGAAGTGATACTTACCAATCTGATAAATTTAAGATTGTTAGGCACTAAGTACTTACATACAAATACTAAGAATTAATTTGAGCTAATTACCATGAATTCGCTATAAAAGCCCCTGAGCGGGTGCTGGGTCTTGAGATTAAGTCTTGCTAGGTAATCTTACCCAACATCTACTTTTTCCTCTTTAAGATCCCCTGGAGGGTGACTTTGGGTAATGATTCTTAGTGCTGCCCTTGCACCTCACTTCTTTAAAATGTTTTAAGAATGTCCTTTATCTTATTTTGTCTTTATTTTCTTCAATTACTGCTTCTCTTTTCTACTTTTTCACTAATTAAATTTTTTGGGGTAAATAAGTCATGGCTGCTATCTATTCTAGGTCGACCTTGTTAATATGATGTTTAACATGACAACTTAATACTTAATTTACATGTACCATACATTGCGCTTGGATACTTTTGGTTTTACCTTTGGTGAATAACCAAAATAAATACAGAACATATCAATGATGCATTTAATTAATTAAAGCGATTAGATAATTAAGCAAGCTTGACATTTCTCTTGATTAAAAATAAATTCTGTATGCAACCATTATCTCATTGTGATCTGTTTTTCCACAAACCATTTCCCTGCTCCATAAAAAACTATTGTAAATTGTGCCCACTTCTTACAGAAATGTTCACACCATGCCTTCCCACTTACAACAATTAGGGGGAGTTTTAACTTGAAGCCAAGAATCATCTCTCTGTTCTCAAGGCAATTGAGCTCTATAGGTCTTCTCCACAGATCTCTATTGAAAGACTGAAAAAGTTTAGTAATAATGTGAAGTGCAGTGATTTTTTTTCTAACCAACCCTAAATTTGTACCTTCAAATAATAGAACTCCTATAAGAAGTTCAACATTTATTTAATAAAAGCCTTTTTTATTTATTGACCACCCCTACAAGGTAAATGGATAATGGGTGGTAGAGAGCTAATGCGTAAGCTAAAAACACTACTTTTTTTTACCATTACAGAATAATGATTCAGTGGATATGCTTAATAATGTAGTCATGTTTTCTAAGCTGTAGAAACCGTGTTCCTGAGTTCTTGAGTTTACTTTTCAAATATATGCTAGTTCTATCGATACACCACTTATATCATCAAAGACCAAGAAATCAGCTAAGTTAAAAATGCTAGAGGTGAACAATGTTCGTTGGCACTGATCTCCATGAAAAATGGATCTATATTACAATTGTAAAGTAGATCCAAGTAGAACAGGATTAGAGAATGTTCTGAAATATACAGTAAGCTGCTTTATACCAGTGGCCTTCCAATTGCTGATACATTCATGTAATGTTGCTAATATTGTATGATGCTACAGCCGTTGTTCACATAGTGCTGCAGACAGATAAATCATAGAAATAAATTGTTGTACATTAACCAAAACATTTATAGTGGTAATCGAATTGAGTTCTAAAGTGCTGGGAAAGGAGGTTAAAAGATTAACAACCCTTAAGGATAAGCAAACATTACCTGTAACCAGCTTGATAGACGGTTTTTTGTGCAAACATGTCAAAACCCACATGCTGCTGGTGGAAATCACAATATAAAATTTAAATTGATGCATCAGAAAAGATAAATTTGGCTAAATATCGGAGAATTAGATCCGTGGACAAGCTGTTATATTGTAGTGCAGCTCCATTTGCTACAACTGTTCTGCATTCCCCATTAGTGTCCTTCAATAGTCAGAAAGCCCTGCTGATGCTGAAAGACTAACATGAAAGCTTAGACGCAGCTTAGTAAGCTTTGATATAAAAAGCAAAAACGAGAATGGTAAAAAAATATTGCAAAATAGATTGCTGTTAATGGACTTCCACACTCATCTATGTGAACGGGAAGGGAATCCTACCTTATTTAATGCTCTGTAAAAGGAAATTCTTACAAATCTATTGTTGCTAAATTTTACAGCAGTCCTATATATTTATCTTATAGTCTTGTTGTGACCTGCTCCTCCGGCCCATCTTTCCACTTGTTCATGAGCAGATCACATGCTTCTCCCCATGAGTCAAACACATCCTCTGTTGAGTCTATCAACTTGGCATTAGAAGAGCAGAGGTCGGAAGCACAGTGTAGGGAGCTGGTATGAATAGGAGTATGATCGTGACTTAATGCACCCATGCTCCCACCTTGACTCACCTCATTGAGGTTAATTTCACTATTAGAGCACTCTGGCTCTTGATCAGTTTGTTTTACTTCCTGCCACATGTAATGGGGCTGGACGAGACCATCAGAGATGGTGTATACTGGTTCACTAGCAGGCTCGGGCATATGTCCGTTCATCTTGGAAAAGAGTAAGCCCAGTCTTTTAAAGGACTCCTTTTTGGAACTTGAAAGCCTCTGGAGTTTGTTGCCATTTCGAATAAAGGAACGCTTACTAATGCCATTACTTTTGGGTGCCTCATCCATGATCTCAATCCCAGACATTGTTTTAAAGAGAGCCGAAACATTGAAATCCTTTTTTTTGTTGGCTATGTTGAAGGACACACTTTTTGCCTTGGGCCGTTCTTCTGGTACATCCTCTTTTTGTGATATCTCAGTGCTGCTGGTGGAATAGCTTCTCCTTGGAGGCTTTCTGTTCCCCAGAAGATCGAGCACTTCATACCGGAAGCTGGAGATATCTTGTTTTAGTTCCTGCAACAGAGCAAATTTATAAAAGTACATCAAACAATATATGTACAGAACATGAGGATCACACTAATATTTTTAAACTAAGACTAATTCCTAAATGACTGGTTAAATCACTGTGTTTACTCTTACAAATCTTCAAAGTTTGCTTTAGGTAGTTGGTACTATTATGATTTCTGATTAAAATAAAAGGGAGCATACCTATAACCCACTGTTGTCCAAGGAGATACAAAAATGCCAATATTCGTACAAATTTATACACTGCCATATTGTAAATCATGTGTGAAGACAATTTTGTGCTCAAGTATTTACTCCAAGGATTACTGTGAGATGTTATTTAAGCAAAGCAAGTTCTTCCTGAGAATCACACTGGTACAGTACAATTTGCACATCTCATCTTCCATTGCTTTTAGAAGCATCTGAAAGTGTTGTAATGAAACAAGTGCAGATCAGTAGCTGACATACAATGGGATTTAGTGTGATAACTTGTTGACAGAGTAGAGCGAAATAATTTGTAAAAATATCCGTATCCAGTCAGCTTGAAATATAACCCAAATATGTCAAAAGAAAATGATGTACACAGGGCCACCATTAGGAATTTCTGGGCTCCTTACAGCCAGGGAGGGAGCTTGGGCCCTCACTACGAGGGGTGAGGGCAGTGCAGAGGCAACATTGGTAGAGGCTCTCGGGGAGGAGAACAACACAAGGTGGCAGGACTCTTGGATGATGTGGTTGAAATGGAAAGTGGCAGGGGCAGGAAGGGGGAATAGGTGAGACGCAACCTGGCAGGGACAGGCCGGATGCCAATATGGCAGGGAATCTATAGGGGAAAGGGGGGGCACACAACTTGCAGGGCGCTGCGGAGGTGGGGCAAACTGGCTGAGGCAAGTGACGAAGCATCAAAATAAAGCATAAACCTGAAACCGCTATCTGTACAGGATCTAGACAGGCAGCAGCTTACGGAGGTGCTCGTGTTTAGAATGCTCAGGGGCCTTTTTGTTTCACTTCAATTAAGCAAGTGGGGAGGGGCACGGCAATGATTGTATTAAGTTGGCATTGCACAGTAATAAATATAATTCAATGGTTGGCGGTAGCAGCAGACTCCTTTTTTTATTTGCAGTTGGTCCCCTGACGGCAGTATCCGCTATACTGCCCTGATGGTGGCCTTGGTTATATAGATATGTAAAAGTGTGCAGTTGTTTTGCCTTTGGTGTGAGAAGACTTATTCCTTTAATGGTTTGTAAAAGAGAGTCATTATTTTGAATTTCTAACAGTGAAATCGGAATGTTAAACATGAAAAGCTTAAAGAGGTTGTTTAGAATATGCCATGTAGGTCCGATTTGGTGGTGGTCTGACCTCTGTGACTTTTGCCAATCCCCTGTTAATGGCTGATCATGGGACCTCCAGGAAAAGCCAAGTGGAGATGACAAGAGGTCAAGTAGCAATAAGCTTTTTAGTGCACCAGCCACTTTGTCCTATCCATTGGCAGGGTCACACACGAATGGACATTGATGGTTTACCCTAGCGATATGCCATCAATGTCTTTACTAAGAAACTCTTTAATGTTCTTTGAGACTTTTTAGCTGGATGTTGTTCTTGGATGTGAAGATATTTAAAGAACAATGATGCTCTGCATATCTGATTAGATCCTTTGATGAACTCGATGGTTAAAGATTTATCTATCTATCTAATATATCTGCATGTAATAATCTATGACATTTCTTTGTGAATGGACTCCCATTTCTTTCAGCTGCTTTAAAGCTCAGCCGCGAGCCGCCCACAAATCGCGGGACATGCACATTATCTTCAGTGAGCCGGACCGCAGAACACGCCCGCAATAAGACAGGTCCGTTCTTTTTGCGGTGCAGGCTCCCGGGCCATGAACGGACCGTAAAAACTACGGTCGTGTGCATGGCCCCATAGAAATGAATGGGGCCGCAATTCTCCCGTGGATTTTCGGGGGAATTGCGGCCGCAAAAGCACGTTTGTGTGCATGGGGCCTTAAAATAATTTTTAATGAAGACTAATTAAAAAGTTGCACCAATCATGCTGACTAATCTATTTATTAAAAAAATGCGCATCAAAGGTTTACATAGCTTTTAATAGCAGAAAAAAAGTAATACGGTAAATAGCAGATTTCATAGCTGCATGATCTTTCATCAGAGATGGTGAGAAGACCAGCTGTGATGGGAAACAATTGCTTCCTGTGAGATGTGTGAATCCAAGTGTGAATCAATCATATGCCAGACACACAACACAGACAAACATAACCATATATGTTCCGCACATTTTCTATTAACTGACTGTAGGAAATGTTTTAAGAGTAAACTGCTATTTAGTATTTCAGGCCCAGTACAGAATATGACATTATACTTGAGCCATCGCTTTTTGGCCCAATAACACGTTCATTAGATATCATCCCAACTCAGGACATGTGAATCATATATACAAAATTTAATATTCACATTAGCCATTATTTAAATGAAAAATTAAGCCATAATAAATTCAGTTAGCAGCAGCTAGCCTGATTATTGTTGGTCTCCCGGGAGGTATGAGTTCTTTCTACACTGCACACCGCAAAAACAAACTGAAAAATCAATTTAAAAGAAAGCAAGAGTAGGTAACGGGGCTACATTACTAAGATGGTACAGTATATTTATTGACTTCTTTTTATATGGAATTAGGCCTCATTAACCGGTCGTATTGCAGGTGCTTTTATTTTCCATGGCGTAGTCCTGGCCTGACCGTGGTCTAATAACCCTAACCAACAGCATCGTAGAGCACACATTATGGCCGTCTGAATGAGGCCCCATGCACATGACCGTAAAAAAATCTCCATAATTGCGGACCGTAATACGGTCCACAACTACGAACCCATTCAGCTCTATTGGCCGTGGACACCTTTCCGTACTGCTACGGATCGGTGTCCATGCCGTAGAACTCTACCGCAAAAGATAGAACATGTCCTTTTGCGCTTTACAGGCCGTGCTCCCATACAAAGTATTGGAGAATGGGCCAAAAATGCTGGCTGTGGCCTTCGGTGGCCGGCTGTGCCCACAATCGCGGCCCATGATTACGAGCACGGCCGTGTGCATGAGGCCTTAATTGAAGTGGTACCGAGTACACTTTCTAAATGTCAATAATAGAACCTGCACTAAAAAACTTATTCAATTTATTCTATTAAAATATATGGTAGAAGATAATGAGAACTATAAAAAAATATCCCAAAACCCATGGAAACTAGAATGTAGAATATGTATAATTTATATTGCAACTACAATAAAGAAGTGTATTACATAGCTAATCCTGTATATGCAGAATGCGAAAAATTACTTTTTACCTTGAAGTTTTCTTCTGTTAAACCTTCATTTGTTTTCGAATTCCTAATCATTGCTGCAACGTATCGTTTGACCAGATTTCTAATAACTTCCTATGGTGAGAAAAAATAATCTGAAATGTTAGAAAGTTTGAAAACAAAGAAGGATTCAAAAGTCTTACATGCGAACATTGTTGTTGTTTTTTTGCTTTATGACACATAGAAAATAAAATACTAATAAATGGAAAGAGTTAATTACAAATCAATTATTAAAAGGGTCTTCCGAGCTATTAAAATTGCTGGCCTAGGATAGGCCATCAATATAAGATCGGTGGGGGTCCGACTGTTCACCCTGAGGATGAGCTGTTTGCAAGCTCCGCAGCCTCTACATTGTATACATGGTTCTTCTCTCCGTTCGTACTTGCATGCACCGTTACATTTGTAGTGGCTGTGTAAGGTATTGCACCACTGTCCCAGTCACACAGCTGATCGGCGGGAGTGCCGACAATCAGACCCCTACCAATCTTATATTGATGGGCTAGCCTAAAGATAGGCCATCTATTTTAATATCCCGGATAACCCATTTAATTATAAATATAATGTACAGAGATTCCTCTGGGTTCTTATAATACTTACAAGTATACACTATGAAATTCCGTCACTTATTTTCCGCATCTGCTGGTCAAATAGTTAAAACTTTTTTTTTTTTGTTTGTTTTTTAATATCAAAGTGATTTTTGCATGACAGGGCTTTGTTTTCTTTTTCTTTTTTTTTACTATTTTTACACACATTAAAAATATTTTTTTAATTGGGCTTTTTAGAAAAAAAAAATAATTTCCCTAAATTCAAACAAATTTTTATTTTTTCATTACGTGGAGAAACCCTAAAATAGAATTTATATTCGTATCTGCTTTAGTCTGTTTATTTTAGTATATAACTTAAACTGGTTAGAGGAATTGTGTCAGGGCAAGGGCTTCAGACATGGTTGGGGGGGGGGAATATTAACATTATCTCTGTTTTTTCTTTTTATATATATATATATATACACATACATACATGCATATATAGTGCTCATTGATTCCATTTGTACATTGATCGAGAAAACAGAAAACAGCACTTGTTTTAAAGCACAACACTACAATATAATGTGGAATTTGACTAGACTAGACTCGAAGCAGAAGACTAGGCAAAGATTGCCAGTTAGAACATTTCTCCAATTCAAATACAAATTGTGGCAAACTTCATTGCATGCTGTATGTCAGCTATTCTCTCCTTGAAGCTCCATGGAGGCACCTTGTAGCGGAATATGGAGTGTCTGTAGGTCTTTAAAACTGACCAGTAGGTGCTCTGCTTGCCATGGTACAGGGTCTGTGTGGCATCACCGCATGCATGACCCCTTAGAAATAAAGTTATAGTACAGTAACATCAAGTTCTAGTTTTTGTTTACTGTGTACGCTAAGAAAGCTTCTGAGGTATATGCTAAACGTGCCCATGAAGCTCCATTGCGAGACGAAGGCGAAAAGAGTGTCCTTTTTGCCTCTGTCTGGTCAGTATACAAAAAAGAGGTATAAAATAGCATAGTAGACTATCCTATTCCATTAAAACCTCATCCAAATACTGCAGACATTTTCCACGCAGAAATTGACTTGTGGTACAATGTTTTAAATGCTGCAGAAAGCGCGTAGATTTGTTGCGGATATTCCCCATTTAATTCAATGAGCAGGGAGAAATCCACAATTAAATCCTATTGTTGCGGATTACCTGCTGAAAAATCCACAAATACAGAACGCTTAAAATAAGTTTAAACTAAAAAAAAACCACTATGCTCATCTCCCCTGGTGCTCCACTCACAGGCTGCAGCGGTCCATCATGTGACGACACATCATCGCTGGAGGCCGGGGGAAGCGTTGCCATGGGAGATATAATGTTATGATTTTTTTTTTTAAAGACATTTACCGCAGGAAAATCCTTACAAAACTCTGCACGTTTTGTGTGGATTTGCAGTTGCAGAGTTTTAGAAATTTTCAGGAAGTCCAGTAGGTGTGGACGTACCCTAAGGAATGACCATACAGTGGCACATGGAGTGCCTATGTCTCTGGAGTTAATTCACTGTATTGAATGATACATATAAATTTGCACTCCCACAAAGTATGAAAAAATTGTCAATTCACTGAAGTGATAAATGAGTAAAATATATAACTTTATTTCATAACTCTCTAAAAACAGGGGTACAATCACCACTGTGGAAAGCCCCACCGTGTGTATTAAAAACGTATTAAACAAATTACTCCAAGTCCTGATTCAATTGTGAACCCTCTTTGACTGGGTGTACTACAAAGATACCAATCTGGAATCAGCGTTTGAACATTGGTGTAACAGTGGTTAAGACCCTCAAACACACCGGAGCCCGCGATAACCGCACAAAAAACTCCTAATGCTCAGGTACACAACAATGCCACTGTCCCCTACGCTAAAATTCCTCACTTGAAACCAACCCTACGCGTTTCTATACTTATCATCAGGGGTCTGTAGCTTGGTCACTCTGGCCAGGATGCCAGCGATATTACTTCAACAGCAGATATTCTACTGTACACCACGGATGCATGCTCGCATAGATATCAGCGGCATGCTTCACTACGGGACTCTGAGTTACTATAACACATAACTCCTCCCCCAGGCTTCGGCGGTGCACTCCGAACCAGCCAATCACACTCACCCACCAGGTTCGTGACGCCTGACCACGTGACTCCCGGCTGTCAGCTGACATACCCGGAAGCAACATAGACAACATCAGAACGAACGCAGGCGCAGTGGAGGCTGTAGGAACACCTCATTGCCACACAGGAGCTCATTATAATCGAGGGTAGAGTATAACAATAATAATAAGTTAGGATAAATATTGCGGATCAGCTCAAAACCGCAACTGGACTACCATCGATAAAACACCAGTCTCTGGAGTTAGGAGCAGCAAGGACTCTTTTTGCCATACCCGAAAAAAATTGTGTGCTCAGCAGAAAGAACATAAAATGCATTTAGAAATATTTCAAACGTTGTAATAGCAGGAAACCGTTCACATTGGATTTTTATTTTTGTCTCTGCCTCTTCTGTCAGTTACCTAATAAAATATCATATTGCATAAACCTGCTTTAAAGAGGCAGGGGGACAAAAATGAATCATACAAGTCATACATATTTTATTTGGTTTTAAGCACAGAATGCAGGAGCTATGTGACGGAACCCAATATAAGGGAATGTTCATTCCTGCTTGTCACAAATGTTTTGAGTCAAGCTTTGCCAAGAAGACAGAACTGTAACAATGTAATGCAGCAGAGCTTACCTGGTAATGCTGATTTTGAATCAGGTTGTCAGCATGCCGCTCCTGCAATTAAAAATGTATACATGAATTTCCTAAGCATCAGTTTAGTCAATGAGCAATAATGTTTTGAAAGGTCTAGAAAGTGGAACCATTCGGCTATAGCGAACAGGTTTATATAAAAAAAAATGTGTCTTACAGTGAAGGTCTTTAGGTTTTCATGTTGTTTCTGGAGCTCTTCTTCACGTTTTCCTGGGCAAAGCTGATAGTGGATCCACTTGCAAAGATACCAGATAGATTTTGGACTGGCAATGATATTGAAAGGAGGTGGTAGAGTCCCACCTTCATCAAAGTAACTCATCCACAGTTTAGTTCTTGCAAACTTCCATTCAATGTCAGCATGATCCTACCAAAGAAATAATGTAATGTAATCCAGGCTGACCTTTGTATGACTTGTCTTACATTCATATCTCTAAATGTTAGAGTATTGGACTGGGGATCCTTAGGACCACCAGCGGAAATTAGAGAAAATGTAAGGGCTTACCCCCCATTTATAATGAACACGCAATGCAATGTAAATTATTGTGTTTGCACATGCAAGGCATACACTACTGTTCAAAAGTTTAGGGTCACTTAGAAATGTCCTTATTTTTGAAAGAAAAGCACAGATTTCCTACAACGGTGTGTACTACTCCCTTCAGAGGACAGCACAAACAGGCTCTAACCAGAGTAGAAAGAGAAGTGGGAGGCCCCGCTGCACAACTGAGCAACAAGACAAGTACATTAGAGTCTCTAGTTTGAGAAATAGACGCCTCACAGGTCCTCAACTAGCAGCTTCATTAAATAGTACCCGCAAAACGCCAGTGTCAACGTCTACAGTGAAGAGGCGACTCCGGGATGCTGGCCTTCAGGTCAGAGTGGCAAAGAAAAAGCCATATCTGAGACTGGCTAATAAAAGGAAAAGATTAATATGGGCAAAAGCACATAGACATTGGACAGAGAAAGATTGGAAAAAAGTGTTATGGACAGATGAATCGAAGTTTGAGGTGTTTGGATCACACAGAAGAACATTTGTGAGACGCAGAACAACTGAAAAGATGCTGGAAGAGTGCCTGACGCCTTCTGTCAAGCATGGTGGAGGTAATGTGATGGTCTGGGGTTGCTTTGGTACTGGTAAAGTGGGAGATTTGTACAAGGTAAAAGGGATTTTGAATAAGGAGGGCTATCACTCCATTTTGCAACGCCATGCCATACCCTGTGGACAGCGCTTGATTGGAGCCAATTTCATCTTACAACAGGACAATGACCCAAAGCACACCTCCAAATTATGCAAGAACTATTTAGGGAAGAAGCAGGCAGCTGGTATTCTATCTGTAATGGAGTGGCCAACGCAGTCACCAGATCTCAACCCCATAGAGCTGTTGTGGGAGCAGCTTGACCGTATGCTACGCAAGAAGTGCCCATCAAGCCAATCAAACTTGTGGGAGGGGCTTCTGGAAGCATGGGGTGAAATTTTCCCGATTACCACAGCAAATTAACAGCTAGAATGCCATAGGTCTGCAATGCTGTAATTGCTGCAAATGGAGCATTCTTTGACGAAAGCAAAGTTTGAAGGAGAAAATTATTATTTCAAATAAAAATCATTATTTCTAACCTTGTCAATGTCTTGACTATATTTTCTAGTCATTTTGCAACTCATTTGATAAATATAAGTGTGAGTTTTCATGGAAAACACAAAATTGTCTGGGTGACCCCAAACTTTTGAACGGTAGTGTATCTACAACAATATTATTAAACACATTTATCATAAACCTTACCGGTAAGTGATTAACTCCAAAGTCCGCTCCAAACGAGATTGTATTTTGCTGGACCTTGGGACCCTCATTGTATTAGCAGCCCATGTCGGAGCCTGGGCCCACTAGAGGATCATCTGGTTCTCTGATGGGTCAGTCCAGTTCTGCTCCCTGACCATAAATTGTCTAAAGATCAGGGAAGCTATGGTATATTGTGGGTGAGGATATCCTTTTCACTTATTAGTCTAGAAATATTCTGCCTCTTTTATAATATGCACTACCTTGGATCTCCTCACTATACCATACACTATATGGATAAAAGTATTGACACACCGACACATTACTCGTACGGGAGCTTTTATGACATCCTATTCTAAATCCATAGACATTAATATGGAGTTGTTCCTCCCTTCGCAGCTAAAACAGCTTCCACTCTTATGGGAAGACATTCTACAAGATTTCGCATTGTCTGTGGAAATTTTTGCCCATTCATCCAGAAGAGCATTTGTGAGGTCAGACAATGATGTTGGATGAGGGTGCCAGGCTCTCAATCTTTGTTCTAGTTCATCCCAAAGGTATTCGATGGGGTTGAGGTCAAGGATCTGTGCGGGCCAGCCAAGTTCTTCCACACCAAACTCACCCACCCATGTCTTTATGGACCTTGCTTTACGCACTGGGGAACAGTAATGCTGGAACCGAAAACGGCCAAACCCCAAACTGTTCACACAAATTTAGAAGCATACAATTGTCCAAATTGTCTTGGTATGCCAATGCATAAGATTTCCCTTCACTGGAACTAAGGGGACTAGGCCAACCTCTGAAAAATAACCCCATAACATTATCCTTCCTCCACCAAACTTTACAGCTGGCACAATGCAGTCAGGCAGGTAACGTTCTCCCGGCATTCGCCAAACCCAGACCCATCCATCAAACTGCCAGATAGAGAAGCGTGATTTGTCACTCCACAAAACAGTGGCGGAATGCTTTACACCACTCCACCTGACGCTTGGCATTGTGCTTGGTCATGTAAGGCTTGTATGCAGCTGCTCAGCCATGGAAACACATTCCATGAAACTCCCGGCGCGCAGTTTTTGTGCGGATGTTAATGACAGAGGAGGTTTGGAACTCTGCAGTTATTGAGTCAGCAGAGCGTTGGCGATCTGTATGCAGGGCAGCACCGTCCATGAGGCGTGGTGAGTGTCTCGCCTCAGGCGGCGGCCTGCTGCCTCTCTCAGCGGGTGGCGGCACCACTGAAACCAACTGCCGCCACCACCTCCTGCAATATAATTGTATCTGCATCTATAGGACACATAGAATTACTTTGATAACTAGCACTAGCAGGACAAAGAACATTAGCTCCTTGCCATTCAGCACATTTCAATGATGCAAGTGATGCAATGACATCATCATGCCGCTTGCATCATTGAAAGGTGCTGAATGGCAGGGCAAGGATGTGCCTTACCCTGCCATTCAACGCCTTTCAATTATGCAAGCGGCGCGATTCGCGTCACTTGCGTCGTTCAGCTCCAGCAGACTTAGCCAGAAGAGACCAGGCCTGCTAGAGGACGGCGCGGGAATGGGATCAGGTGTGAGTATGTAAAGGGGTTGTTTTCAGTTAAAAGTGGGAGTGACCCTATCTACAGGAGGCACTATCTACAGGAGGCTATATGTGGGGCACTATCTACAGGGGACTGTATGTGGGGCACTATCTACAGGGGGATCTATAGGGGCCATTACCTACAGGGGGATGTATGGGGCACTATCGATAGGAGGCTCTATGGGGGGCACTATCTTCAGGAGGCTGTATAGGGGGCACTATGTATGGTGGCATGGTCTACAGGGGACTCTATGTGGTGCACTGTCTACAGGGGGCTCTATGTGGGGCACTATCTACAGAAGGCTCTATGAGGGACACTACAGGGGGCTCTATGTTGGGCACTATCTACAGGGGGCTCTATTATGGGCACTATCTACAGGGGGCACTGTGTGTGTGTGTGTGTGTGTGTGTGTGTGTGTGGGACACAGTGTATGGTGCTATTATAATCAGGAACATAGTATATGGCGCCATTATATTTAGAGGTGAAGTGTATGGCACTATTATATTATATTTGAAAAGTGAGAAGCTGAAGACATCAAGCGGCAAACTGCAGCAATGGGCAGTGGCCAGGAGAAGTCATCATAGAGTTCTGGACCGGATGGAGAAGCAATGAGAAAAAGAACTACTAGAATCTGAGAAGACGTCACCTGTGAATCACTAAATGTAAATGTTTATTCTGCCTCCAATCAGTACTGTAATCACTGTATGATCTGCAGCGAGATGATGGGTGGTATGATTTTTTTTTTGTGAAAGAGAAACTCCTAGCATATCCTTACCATTGTTCAGCCATGCTGGGAGCTGTGGTTTTACGCTGTACAAAACTATACGGCAGGGGTTGGACTAAATTTGCAAATTATCTCTGTACCGGGCTGTATTTGTGCTGGTGCTGTATTTATGTACTGGGCTTTGTTCTGGTGCTGTATTTATGTACTGAACTATATCCTGGTGCTGTATATATGTAGTGAGCTTCGTTCTGGTGCTGTATTTATGTGGTGAGCTTTGTTCTGGTGCTGTATTTATGTACTGAGCTTTGTTCTGGTGCTGTATTTATATACTGAACTTTGTTCTGGTGCTGTATTTATGTATTAAGCTTGGTTCGGGTGGTGTATTTATGTAATGAGCTTTGCTCTAGTGCTGTATTTATGTATTGAGCTTTATTCTGGTGCAGTATTGATGTACTGAGCTTGTTTCTGGTCATGTATTTATGCACTGAGCTTGGTTCATGTGCTGTATTTATGTAATGAGCTTGGTTCTGGGGCTGTATTTATGTACTGAGCTTGCTTCTGGTGCTGTATTTAAGTACTGAACTTGCTTCTGGTGCTGTATTTATGTACTGAGCTTGGTTCTGGTACTGTATTTATGTATTGAGCTTTGTTCTGGTGGTGTATTTATGTATTGAGCTTTGTTCTGGAGCTGTATTTATGTACTGAGCTCGTTTCTTGTTGTGCCTGCTGTCGCTGACCAACCGCACATCCTACTTATCGGCAGCCTCGACTGTGGGTCACTCTCTTTATGCCGACGTCTCCCTCCCCAGAGACGCCGGCACACACGGCTGCAGCTCTCTCACTGAATCCTTTAGGGTGCGCGCTCGTTCCCGGCCTTAAAAGTTCTCTAGCCAATCCCTATACATTCTGGACCTTAAAGGGGGCTCTGCTTTTCTTTTGTTTGCCTGAGCGTTGTTGTGAATAACCATGTTAGTCTTTGGAAATGGTCCATTAATTGTATCCTGCATCCAGTGTTCCCGTATCCTGTATCCTATAATTGTGTTTGTTCTAGTACATAATCTAGGGTCGGAGTGTTATCTGTGCCAAGTGTCATCTGTGCCAAGTGTCTACTACGCCACGTGTTGCTACACCACATGTCTGCTATGCCTAGTGTATGCGCTTTCTATCTAAACATCTATCACTTATTTTCTGTTTTCCAAAAGTGTAAAAAGCAATTGGCCGCATTATAGATCTAATAGAGGTTCTCGCCCAGCTTTTCCGGACTTCTGAATTGTAAATTGGCATAATAATATAGTGATCTAAGAGTAGGTAAAGTATACCTCCCAACTTTTCAGTTTCGTAAAGATGGACAATGGAAGCAGCACGCATAGCAAATTGTTCCCCTGTTAGGCCACGCCTCTAACCCCACCCATTCAGCCCACACAGTCCAATGCTCCCATAGAACCCCCTACACACTATAATGCTTCTATAGCTGACCCTCCACACTGTATAATACCCCATAGTGACTTCTACACAGTATAATGCCCCCATTGCTGCCCTGACACAGTATAATACCCCAATATATTGTGTGGGACGCACTAATGCCCCCATAGTACCTCCCATACAGTATAATGCCCCATAGCTGCCCCCACAAAATATAATGCCCCCATATTTGTACCCGTACAGTATAATGCCCACACGGATGCCCCATACAGTATAATATCCCCATAGCTGCAGCGGTCACGTGACGTTCATTGCAGCATCACCGCTGAGGCCAGAGATTGGCTGCAGCGGTACATGACCAATTAAGAATCTGAAACAACATATATTATAAATGAAAGGGGTTTTCCCACAAACACAAGTATCCACAATCCACAGGATAAGGGGTTAAATGTGTGATCGCTGGGGTTCCAGCCACTGGGGTCCCTACCAATGAGGAAAACAGGGGACCAAAAGTCCCCCGAAGTGCTACAAAAGAATGGAGCGCTGGTGCTCACAGTAGTCTGTCTGTTTTTTAGTGACCGGTGGCTCGATGCCGTGCTGCCTGTTGAGCGCACATCCTGCTCCCTCACTTCGGGCACACAACGCTGTTGCGCAGAGCGACGTACTCACGCTGGGGGCAGGCAGCTGACGAGTCACGGTCTGACCACAGTCAGACCGTGACTCGTGAGCTGCCTGCGGTGAGTAAGGTCAATGTAAGCTAATTGTAAGCTAATTAAATTTGCTTTACATTACATTGACCTTACGGAGGGTAGGGGGCGTGGCTGGCCACAGGGAGACGGAGTCTGTGACTCAACGAGGCATATTGGGACATTTTTCAGACCTTCGGGATGGCGGGTCAGCGGTTAAAAACCGGGACTGTCCCGCTGGATCCGGGATGGTTGGGAGCTATGGGTAAAGTGTTACTGAATAACTAAGCAGATTCACCTTTCAGTAGTTTAGGAAAGATGTCTGACAACACCTGTGACACCTTTCATGACAGAAACTTTTGGAATTAAAAATGAAATATAACTAAGAGACAACTGAATGAGAATTTGACCATGTAGACAGAAGAGAACAAGACAAGGATTTCTATTTCCTGCATTTTTTAACTGCTATTTAAAATGAGGCAGAAATTCATGGTATGGATCCATGCAAGAAAAGCGTCAAATGTCAAAATATATAAGATAAATCTGTTTAAATGCACTTATAATAATTATTCTTTATAATAAAAATAAATGTTCAACAGCTGATTTAGGTCAGAGGTTATCCATATTGACTCTCAACTGTGAAAGTTTTTAAATGTATTCAATGATAAATTTTGGTAGTACACCTAATTTTACCACATGGTGGCAGTACAGTCAATCTAATCTGGTGTATACTTTGTCTAATCTGGTGTATACGTTGAAGGTAGCAACAATAACAGAATTGAAAAAAGAAACAATTCAGCAATGGATTAACGCAATAATATGACTATTGAGCTGTGCAAGTATCAGAGCATTTCTGTGGGTCATATATTGTAGAAATGACTGTAAATGTGCGCTGATCTTTACCATCAGGGCACTTCATGGCATATTCCTACTTTGTGACCAATGAAGTGGGCTCCACTTAAAAAAAAAACAAGATTCTAACCTCATATCACTACAGTTTCTAATGTATAATGGAAGATGCATTAATTATATCATCTGCTTTTACCCAAATTCAAGATCTTGGTTTATTTGCTAACGCGGATATATTTTGGATATATTTTTTGCAATATATTTCGGCTATTTCTTTCCATTTTATCTTCTCTATACTAGACAGATGCCAACTAAAACAATAATAAATGGCTAACATTGTTGCAAGATTCCTTATGTGAAATATAATACCATCCCCCGATCTCACTTCTAATGCTTACGGGCTCCTTCCTAAAATAATGAACAATCTCCAAAGTTCAGATTTTTGCCATTCATCATATCTTATATTACTATCGTAACGGTTAAAAATGATGGCATTTAGAATGAACTCTATATTTTATAATGTATCGTTATAAGCAGGGATGTAACTATTGGGGCTGCAAAAGCTAAGGAGGCAACTGGGCTAAAGGGACCCAAAGTTCACTCTGTCATATACGAGAATTGCAGTGTTTGTGATTGTTTATTCGCTGAACTGTAACATCACTGCTTATTATTCCTTTACTGTAAGATAACTGTATATATTATCTATTAGCTTTACCTTCATGTTTATTACCTCTGTACTGTGACATCACTGTGTGTATTATCCTTGTATTATGCCGTATTTATTATCTCTATGTTGTGACCAGGGCCAGCCTTAGGATAGATGACGCCCCCGTGTGAAATTGGCGCCCCATCATAAAAAATGCCCTATAAAAAAGTATAAAGCCCCCACACAGTATAATGCCCTTTACAGTGCCCCCACACAGTATAATGCCCCCTTTAGTGCCCCCATGCAGTATAATGTCCCCTAAGTCCCCCACACAGTATAATGCCCCCATAGCTATACACTATAATTATATTTCATAATTTAATATATTATAACCCCCTTAAAGGACACAGTATTTTGTCCTCTAAGTGTGCCCACACAGTATAATGCCCCCTAAGTGCCACACACAGTATATTGCCCCCTGTAGTATAATATTGCCCTCCCCTGGGTGCACCACACAGCCCACCCTTCTAGATAGTCCCCCCTGTGGATTGTGCCATAAAGCCCCCCTGTAGATTCTGCCATACATCTCCCCTGTAGATAGTGCCATACAGCCCCCACCTCGCCCTTGTAGATAGTGTCATACAGCCCCAGCTCTCCCTTAAAGACAGTACCCCACACTTCCCTCTTGTAGACAGTGCCCCCACCTCCCTCTTGTAGACAGTGCCATAAAGCCCCCCACCTCCCCTTGCAGATAGTGCCATACAGCCCCCCACCTCCCCTTTAAAGACAGTGCCCCCCACTTCCCTCTTGTAGACAGTGCCCCCCACCTCCCCCTTGTAGATAATGCCATACAGCTCCCCACCTCCCCCCTGTAGACAGTGCCCCCCAAACAAATAAAACAAAAAATTGTATTCCCCTAGGACCCGTGACGAACGGAGCTGCTTCACAATGCCGATGGGATCCTTGCGTAGACTGGCGTGATCCAGTGATGATGTCATCACGCCGATCAGCCTGTAGCCTAGTAAATGGCAGAGCAGGGTAATACCTCCCAGCTCTGCTATAGTGTTCAATAGTATCTAAGGACGCAGATACTATTGAATGAGGCGTCCAACCACTGTAGCAGCCATAGTGGCTGCAAGAAGTGCCGCCGGGCATGGAGGGTCTGTCCCAGTGGGCGGCACGGGCACCCTCATGCCCGGTGGTGCCACTAGCAGCCGCTATGGGTGCTACAGTAGTAGTTACGCCCAGGCGGAAGGGCAGCAGCAAAGTCACCGGGCTTCAGAAAAACAAGCAGGGGAAGGGAGCCAGCGCAGCTCCCCCTTCCTCCTGCTGGAGTGATGCACCCTGTGCGATGGCATATGTCGCTCACCCCAAATGCCGGCCCTGGTTGTGACATCACTGTGATTATTAGCCTTCAACTGTGACATCACTAGATTTATTTTCCCTGTTCTGTGACATTACTGTGCTCATTATTCCCATACTAAGATATCACTGTAAACAATAACTCCATCCTACGACTTCACGGTGTTTACTATCCATGTGCTGTAACGTCACTGTGTCTGTTATTCCTGTTTTGGGACTAGTCGGGTGCATAGCTGGTTGGGGCGGGTGGGGGGGCAGGCAACATGTGCCTTAAGCGTAGTTAGGATTGAGGGAAGGGGTGACATTGGCCCAGCTAAACAGTGTTTTTCAGCTAGTATTAGGGTATGTTCACACACAAACTCAAAAACGTCTCAAAATATGGAGCTGTTTTCAAGGGAAAACAGCTCCTGATTTTCATACGTTTTTTTGGCCATTCGCGATTTTTGCTGCGTTTTCCGTGGCATTTTTCACGGCCGTTTTTTTAGCTGTTGAAAAAATGAAAAACTGCTCCAAAAATGTCCCAAGAAGTGACCTGCACTTCCTTTTCGCGGGCGTTTTTTTACGCGGCCGTTTTTCAAAATGGCTACGTAAAAAAACGGCCCATCGGAACAGAATGAAGTTTTTCCCATTGCAATCAATGGGCAGATGTTTGGAGTCGTTCTGCTTCCGAATTTTCGGCCCTTTTTCGGGCGTTTACGGCCCGAAAAACGGCCGAAAATAGTCCACGTGAACATACTCTAACGCTCCCCCCCAGATCCTCTGTCAGTTGAAGAAAGCAGCCGAATGCTGCGACAGTAGAAATGCGGATTAGAAGTCATATAATGGGCGGAGATAATGTTATTCCTCATGTATGCACATATGAAAGCTTATTCTGAAAAGTCACCTGAAAAGTTAGGTATGCTTTAAAGTTCCTTGTGCAAAGGATCCACCTTTTTACATTTATATTGCCACAAAACTTGTCTGAATATCAAAACTTTTAAGCAGTGTATTGCAATAAATCCTCAAATAATTATATTATAATTTCTGAAACAATGCAGTAAATTTATGAACGCAATTGTCAAAATTAAGAAGGATTGTCCCTTCAAAATAATATGACAATATAATTCAATAAAATTCCAGTGGGGACACTGTCAGATGACAGCCGCTCCAGTTTCTATAATTGTCATGTGTACTTGAGCAGGAGGGGCAGCGAACAATACGCCCCTAGAAACAGCTGCAACCTAAACAGTTGCTTACCTCTGCCTATATATATATATAAATAAAAGCCCTGCTACAAAAACGTATACATTGGTCTCTGTTTAAATGTCTTTTCTTTTTCTTGGCATCTAAAAGGAGCTAAAATTTGTCCCTGGTTTCTCTCTCTAACCTATCGGACAAATGTCACTTCTCAGGAACACTGACAACCATTGACATGTTAGTCTGCCTATGTACATTACAGCATTCCCAAATATGTTCACATGAAGGTGCTGCGATCGTACTGTGATTCTAGGCACTGTATCAAATACAGAAGAACAAAGAGCATTCGCCAAGCCTGGAGTTCAATAAATCAAACAAATGCATCTGGCCATGAATTTTGTTTGGGTACATTTATTTAATTTATTGAACTGTAAGCAAGCTGCTCTCACTCTCATCTCTGAATGTGATCTCTGTTACTGGATAAACACACATATTATATGCATGTTAGAGACATTTGCTCATTGGCCCTAAAAAAACTGTTTTGTCTCTCCGATCTTATACTGAAATCAGAACAGTTCACTGCCATCGCTAGATACATCTAATATGACGTTAAAAGACGTAATAAACAAAATATTTACCGTATTTTTCTGACTACAGGACTCACTTTTTTATCAGAAAATTGTGAGATGATAGGTGTTTTGCCACTTTACCACTTTTCTGAACTCGAATGCATATTATCCAGTGCATCTTATAGTCCATAAATTACAGCACCTTATTACTTATCTATTTAGGAGAGTGCATGTGAATAATGTTTATCTAGTGTTTAGTTATCTGCAGATTTTTATGTATTAGACCAGGGCTCCACGGCGACACAATGTTGCCTGTGAGTCATCGTAAAATCAATTAGGGGCCCTAATGCAAAAGTTTAGCTCCCCTCTCTTCACAGCCGATGTACGTAGCCCATTTTTAACTTTCAGCCGCATCGCTGAGTCTCTTAAGTGACCCATCAATGCAGAACTAGCAGCCTGGGGCATTGCTAGGCTCCTAAAAGATTCGGGGAACAAGCCCCAAGACATGTCCCCCCCCCAAAAAAAAATGATATATATGCGTGCAAGTCGAAGTATGAATAAGACCTATCATATTGACTAGTGCTATAGGAAAAAAAATATCCACCAATAGCACTACCCGTACCAGACAGAACCTGGGCAGTTGCCAGGGCCTCCTGGGTTTGGTAGGACCACAGCTCCATGCTCTATGCCTGTCAAGCTGAGAGTGGGGTATATAGGCGCCTATGATGACTCGGGTCACATAAACCTGGAGCCATTCATGACCACAAGTAATAGCACTGCCACCCATGGCCATTCAGTTCTAAAATAGATCATGTGTTCACCCTTCACCCTTCCCTGCAAGGTGGAAATAAGCTGATCATTTGAACCATTTGAGGCAGACTGGTTGCTACGGCCACACTGCATAACAACTACAGTCTTGTAAATAAGGTTGTCAGGCAGCACATCCCTTTCAAGCAGCCTGTTTAAGGTTTCCCAGGTCAAGGCCAATGGCAATGAGCTATCGGCAGAGGAGATCAAGGGATGCTTAGGAGACCAGAAGCATACATACCATATGTGCAACCTATGCAGCTGCACAAGGGCCCAATAGGTGAGGGGCCCATTGCCACCTTAAAGGCAGCTAGCAGCTTCCTAGAGTCTATTCGTTTTTATGTAAGGGCCTGAGCTAATGAATTTCATATCTCACAATTAGTAGTGGATAGTAAGAGAGGCGTGTACTGGCAAGGGGGCGTGTTACTATAGCTGTGACACTGTCCAATCAGATATGGACAGTGTTACAGCAAAAGCGAGGAGAGAGAGTGTGCGCGCGTGCGGACACGCTCTCTCACTCTTCAACTTTGAAGATCAGTCTTCTGCCGAACTGGCAACGGGGCGTGTCACTGCTACGGACAGTGTTAAAATAGCTGGGGAGCGCTTACACTGTCCGTAGCAGTAACACGCCCCCTTGCCAGTTCGGCAGGAGACTGATCTTCAAAGCTGAAGTGTGAGAGAGCGGGCGCGCACACTCTCTCTCTCCTCGCTTTTGATGCAACACTGTCTATATCTGATTGGACAGTGTCACAGCCATAGTAACATGCCTCCTTGACAGTACACGCCCCGTTGACTGTTCAGGGGGTTATTTAAATATCGGGCGCCAAATATAACGGCACCGATATCTAAATAACGGAGGGAGGTAGGAAAAAAATTTAACGTGCCCAAGAGTTTGTGCAGCCTTGCCTATTACATGCTGCACTCAGCTGCACATGTATGGGGAGGTGAAAGGTTCTCTTTAATGTTTTAATGGAACCCACATAAAAAATATTGCAGCACGCTCCATCGAATACTGCATCTCTATCCATATTCTCCCCTAGCATCATTGTTTTCAGTGCTTCTAGGGAAATATGAAAGATATAAAAATGAAAGAAATATGGAACAGTTGTGCCTGAAATATGATGTGCACTATGGTTCTGCACTGTGTAACGGGCCAAAATGCCCATGGATGTGTGCATGATGCCCAAGTGTTTATTAATGTTGACAGCTAATTTTAGATGTTTTATGATGGCCTTATGCCTGGTGTTCATACGGTGTAACATAGAAGATTGTAATAGGGCTAGAAGACTTTGGCCACTGCTGTTTGCCTTTAACATTATTTACTTTGTGTTTTTCGTGTTTGGGATACAGATAGAAAAATTGGCTTCAAGTGTAGGATGAATCCTTCAGGACATGATGTGAGCTGCTCATGTCAAAGTCAAACCCAATTCTGTGGTAAACTCCATATTTATCTCCCCAGGGTTATGGGTATTGACAGCAAAATGAATAAAGCAGAAATAAAGCTTTATTCATACATAGAGTATACGGAAACTGCAGTGCAGGTTTCTCCCGTATACCTGGCGGTGGTAGAGGGGGTAGAGAAGTGAAAACGGCAACTCAAAGCCAGAAATATCAGAAATGTTCAAATTCTATTCTGTCACATGGGTGGTGAGGTGGAACGTAGCTCTCCTAACTTAGGTATTCAAGCTGGAAATCTGAAGCAGTTCCCCGCTGCACAGCATCATGGATACGAAAATCTGGACTATTTGAAAGTGCATTTAAGGCCATTTATTTTAATTTTAACATAGTGCTACATCTAGACATGTTTGCTGAATTAAAGCTAAAGGCCTGTTATGCAGATATGCTCTTTAAACGAAATTTCCATATTTTAACGCCATGCCATTTTTAGGCCAAACATACTGTAATGATTAATTTCTAAATATATTTTTATATTAAACAGAGCTCAGTTTCCCTGATACAGAGCTCCAAATCTCCTGTGCAGACACAGAGTTAAATGATACAAGGCTTCTTGCAGCCATCACTAGCCCACCAATCATGAGAACAGGCTTACCATGCCATTCCTGGGAGCCCCATAGGAATGGAGCGGTAGTGTGCATGATCAACCACCGCTCCACTTATTTCTATGGGGCTGCTGCTCCGCTATCTTCGACAGCCCCAAGAAAATTAATGGGGCAGTGGCTAAGCATGCGCACTACCGTTCCATTCCTATGGGACTCTCAGGAATGGTAAGGTTACACCGTTCTCGTGATCGGTGGGGACCCGGCCAGATATAAATCACCTATCTTGTGAATAGGTGATAAATAATGATTATGGGAAACCACCTTTAACTCAATAATGACACAGAATGCCGTAAGCTCCCAAGCTCCCTCTAGTGGTGGCTGTAGATAGAAAGAATTTTATTATCTAATGTTATGTCTATTCTGGGGATTTGGATTGCCACATTATAAAAGCAAATCTACTTTAAGACTAATTTAAGTGTATACACCCTATCCTTGTATATTAGGGAATATATACTGTATTTTTCCTATATCAGAATCCATCTCTTAATAAATGAGGGAAATTATTTTAATAGAACAGGGCAGCCAGCAAATCTCTGCTGTTGTCCTGCAAGTCCATGAGCAGAATCCAGACTACTGTTCATGGCAACCTGTATCCTTCTATGATGCAGCAGTCACAGTTAAACAACCTGCATGTGCTAAAGAAAAGCTGGGGGGGAATCAAATTCCCAGAGACTTCCTCGCTTTATTACCGGGAATTACTGCCTCACATAAAGGGAACAAGTACATCAGTTCATGAAAGAAAAATGAATATTATAACAATAAATACATTTTAAATGAACACATTATGGTAACGAACTGAAAAATCGTATTATTCTATCTTTAACATTTATTCTTTTTTTTTTTTTTTCTAAAGAGACAATTTGTTCTGATAACATTTTGTATTTTTAGCCATCATCCTGATTTTGAACAAATAATGAGCATGGGACGTGTGCCAATAGGAATATGTTCATATGTTATAATAGACGGCTACTGGAGAATAGAAAAAAGGTATTATTTGCTTCTTCATGCAAACGAGGTCATGCAATTAAATGAAGTCATGCAGAAATAAAGATGTGTTTGATGTTATGTCTATACAGGCGAGGATCTGATTCTGGATAAGGGAATACATATAGTAAAGAAAATGCATGGACTATGTTTTCAGGCAAACAGGTTCAATATAATTACCCTGACGTCCTCCCAGTGTGAAATGTCAATACTAAGTTGATCATTGAATCACACCTTCTCCCTTTACATGCTGTGTTTCTGTAAGTAACAAGATACCTGCTAGGCTATGAACACCCTGTACGTATTAGACAGATGGTGCCGAGATCTTATTAATTTCCACTCATTGGAGGGTGCTTTTTAAAGGGAATCTAATCTAAAAGAAATAGCAGATCCTATTTACATCATCATCCAAATTTAGTTAATCTTTGGTGAACCAACATGGGGTCTGCACTTGTATATTAGGGATTTGTAGCTATATTTCTGTTATCAGTACTGCTCTCTTTATTAGCAGTATTGTTCCCATATTAGAGCATGGCAGCTGCAATAAATCTGCTCGAAATGTTAATTCCTGCTTTTTAGGATTAGCTAATAGCTCACACCAGGGGCCGATTTAGAGGGTGCCCTTGGGCATTAAAGGTCATGGGTCCCTTACCAACCACTATAGCCGTGATACATTTGATCTGGATTAAAGCAACTTCCTAGTCCCCTGACTGGACATTCACAGCTCCGATGGGGTATACTAGGCAATTGGGGGGTTATAAAATAAATACATCTCTCTGGTTGCTCCTATTCTGGCTCCCAGCTTCAGAATAAGGACGGTGAGCAGACGCTGGTGAGTGACGTCACTGATGTTCCATTCTCATAGACCGTGATGATGTCTATTACAGGTGTCAGCAGAGTCTTAGACTACAGTTTTGAAGTAAATGGAGCTGAGCTGCTATACCACACACAACCTGTGGATAAATGTAGTGCTGTTTTTGGAAGATAACAGCCATGTGTTTATAATACTGTACAATGCCTTTAGGATAAAAATCCCTGATTTGCAATATATATCCAATTTTTCACGTATTATTCATCTGTCTGTGAATTTCCCTCTTAAACAAACAATAGCAAGTTTGAAAGGAATTTGAGACACGTCGCTTCCCGTTATCTGATGCGTCTATCACATAAAAGGGAATGGAAATCGTGACATGGCATGGGGTAACCCGGCACTCACAGTGTAGAGCAAATATTGTACATATTGTGGCAGTGCAGCTGCTGGAGTGGGGTATTGGTGTGTGCCATGTTGTGTGGCATATTCTTAGTGTGCCAGCCATCTTACTCTGGAGAAGGCGATCCCGTGAGCTAACTTACCCCCAAGCTGTCACAATAAATGAAATATTGTAATTTTTGGATTACAGAACTGCTGGGTTAAGGGTAATCTATTAGCCAATCACAATAGAAATAAAAGCTGTCAATAAATAAGCTTCGGCTGGCCTCCATTTCTCCCTCAATATCATCATAAACATGCCAAATTAGGTAAATTTCTATCGTAGGTGCACGGGTAAGCAACTACCGGGCACCTCAATAGCAGCTTAATTGGGGAGAAACCATAGGAATTGCTAAAAATCTGACTAGAAGACCACACCATGATATCTGCCATTGGAGGAAGCTTCGATGGGAAAGATTAGATTGCAAGCCGTCACATTCTTGTTTTCCCCCAACAGCGAATGTCAGTGAGTGGTCCTTATAGACATGGGTTTGTCAGCAGATCTGTCAAAAACAGTGTGATCCTTAGTCAAAACCGTCTATGGCCAACTAAAGGCTGAAAAGTATTATTGTATTTGCGATTCAGCACTGTAAAATATGATGGCGCTATATCAATATTATATTCTGTATTAAAAACTGACCTATAACACTTCCAGGGACAATATTATTTTAGTATGAGGCATTGCCAGCAAGGTAATCATAAGTGGCCAACCCAGAGCACATAATGCGTGCTCATATCAACAAAAAATTCTATTAACGTAAAGTTTTGAAATGTCAGTTTTGCAATGGACAGAATCACTTGTGAGGCAACTTCATTACTGGCTTTGCTATCCGTAAATGTCAGTGCTCACTTTCGATAAATGAAGATGAGAATTAGAAGCTGCACTGACTTACTAATAGCCCACTGAGGGGCAGTCGAAATGTTGTATACTGTGTCTAGAAACATATCCAGCGCGGTATTCTGAACGTTTTCAAAATTCAGGGGAACAATTAAATTCGTCCACATTATTTCATTACAAATTTATAGTTGTAATATCCGGCATCCTCAACATTTTCATGCATTTAAGGCAAAATTTTACCTTTAGTGAACACAAAATTATAAGCAAATCATGGACATACAGGTCAATAACAATTTGCTTAGAATTTAGACAGAAATCTATGAGTGGTGCCAAATGGTTTTAGGTGCTCTATAGTTTGGAAAATCAGCAGAGGTAGAAGCTTACTTGCTGTGATCTACTGACACTTCTCTATGGTATGTGAAAAATACATTTTGGGTGTATTTCTGACTTAGGGCAGATACACACGAACGTTGCGTTTTTGCGCGCGCAAACAACGCTGCGTTTTGGCGCGCAAAAACCATTTGACAGCTGCGTGTTTCATCCGTGTCTGATGCGCGGCTGCGTGATTTTCGCGCAGCCGCCATCATAGAGATGAGGCTAGTCGACGCCCGTCACTGTCCAAGGTGCTGAAAGAGCTAACTCTTTCAGCACCCTCGACAGTGAATGCCGAACACAATATCGCAAAACCTGTTGAAAAAAAAGAAAAAGTTCGTACTTACCGAGAACTTCCCGGCCGTTGCCTTGGTGACGCGTCCTTGGTGACGCGTCCTTGGTGACGCGCCTCTCGACATCGGGCCCCACCTCCCTGGATGACGCGTCCGTCCATGTGACCGCTGCAGCCTCTGCTTGGCCTGTGATTGGCTGGAGCTGTCACTTGGACTGAATTGTCATCCCGAGAGGTCAGACTGGAGGAAGACGCCGGGAGTTATCGGTAAGTCAGAACTTCGTTTTTTTTTCTACAGGTTCATGTATATTGGGATCGGAAGTCACTGTCCATGGTGCTGAAACAGTTTAACTCTTTCAGCACCATGGACAGTGACTATCTCCTGACGTCGTGTACCAATAATTTTTTTGCCGGGTTCGGCCAAAACGAGTTCGGCCGAACCCGGTGAAGTTCGGTTCGCTTGTCCGGCTTCGCTCATCACAAAGACACTCCGTTTGGATGTTCGGAAACAGAAAAGCACGTGGTGCTTTTCTGTTTACATTCATCCTTTTGACAGCTGGTGCGCTGTTTCAGTCAGTTCGCACGGAAGTGCTTCCGTGCAACCTGCGTGGTTTTCACGCACCCATTGACTTCAATGGGTGCGTGATGCGCGAAATACGCAGAGTTATTGAACCTGTCGCGCTTTTTGCGCAGCAGACAAACGCTGCGCAAAAAGCACGGACTGTCTGTACTGCCCCATAGACTTGTATTGGTCCATGCCTGCCGCGTGAAAACCACGCGGCCCGCACGGACCGAATACACGCTCGTGTGAATCCCCCCTTACAGCTTTAAATCCACTGCTTAGACATTGAATTAAAATATACAATTTTGGCTGCCTGCAACCACCACTTGGTTGACCTTACTGTGTATATTTTTAGCTCCATAGCAAAGCAGTATATAGTAAGCTTTCCCCTAGTGGTGACTGTAAGCGACCAAAATCTTGAGATTTAGCTGTAAATATATGCAGAGGATTTGGGGCTCTTCATCCGAAAATCAAAGCTCTGACACCTATAAAGAGATTGTTAAATGAAACCTCAAAATGACATAGTGTTAAATAATGGACAGTCACTTTAAAGATAACCTGTCACTAGTTTTGGAGCCACTAAACCCCCAGCATGTGTCGTGTCCGTGGCTTCGGGCCGTCAGGTTCACTCTCCCTCTGATGGCCGCAGCCATGGGTCGGCGAGCGCTGGCCCCAGTCTCCCCCTCAGGAGACACCAGCGCTCGCTTCCACTCTCCTCGGCCGGATCCCGCTCTTAAAGGGGCAACGCGCGAACCGGACTTTAATGAACTATCAGCCCATAAGTGCCCTGGACTAGTAGAGGGGTTCAGCCCCTTGCTTTGATGCCTGAGCGTTGTTGTCGTACCCTAAGGTTGTCTGTGTGTTTTCCAGTGTTCCTGATCCTGTATCCCGTGCTATCCTGGTCGAGTGCCGTGCTGAGCCAAAGTCGTGCTGTGCTGTATACCACGCCTGTCCTGCTACTCCACGCCTGACGTCTACCCGCTGCCTAAGTCCCAGCCGAGCCTGCCTTGCTACTGTCCGAGCTGCCACAGGTACCCTATACGAATTATAGACTTTAACCTGTGCCCTGTTGGCCAGCTGCCATCCTGCCAAGGTGGTATCGCCCAGTGGGTCCATGAACCCTACGTGACAGCATGCTGTTTTGCAGCTGGGGTTTAGTCTTCAAAGACGTCTGTTTCGGGAAGAGTCAGTAAAGTAAATTACAACTCACCTAGAAGGGTCTGGGTAAGGAATCCGGCAGCATGCACTGTCCTCTGCTTCATGTTCACAATGCGCATGTGCATGATGCAGCTCCCAGGATCATCTCAGCAAACTGTAAGGTACTTTAGTAACTTTTTCTGAAACTGAAATTTTTGATGTGGGCAGGTTTGAAACGCTAAACTCCAGCTGCATATCAGCATGTTGGTGGTTTAGGGGCCCCAATCCTATTAACTGGTTCCCTTTAAGGCTCTGTTCACAGCACATTTTTGCTATATGTTTTGGGGTATTTTTTTTGATCCACAAAGCCTGATTTTGTCAACTGTATGCAGGAAAACTGTTTAGAACAGAAAATGGTTACAGAATACAGTTAATTATGGGGGGTTGAGTTAAACCAATAGACCCTTGAAAATTAAGAAAAATTGGTTTCTCACACTATAGTAATATCACTATTAGAAAAAAAACAACTCCCCTTAGATATTAAATATTATCATTGCCATTAACAGGTTCAGACAAATTCCTATACGTCATAGAATATGTTACTCACCGCAATCAGCTGGTAGGAGTTGTTCATCATGGCTATCAGCATATTGAGTAACACAACCAAGGATATCACGTTGTATGTTCCAAACATAGTGGCACCAACAAATTCTGTGAACTCGTGACGTGCTTTCACATTGGTGACATACAAGTTCAGGAGACCAAACACTGACCAGAACAAGGATTGAAGGGTCTCAAAAAGGCTGTAATATAGGAAAACAAGATGATATTTAGAATTATTGTAAGGTCTTTGTGAGGAACATCTAATGAAGTGGATATAAAGTACAAAATAAAACAATTTTTATTTGCACAAATGGATGACGAAAGAGAATGATGTTTTTGTACTATAAAAATAATGTTGAAAAAATATTTTGCCCTAGAATGTTCATTTTTGAAGAACATAGGCTATTTATATCTGAATTTCATGCCCACTCCTGCCACATCTAGTCTTTTTAGAGGTTTAAACAGATGACAATGGTCAGACACCATCTCCGGCCACAGTCATTTTTGGTAAGGTTCAGTTAAACAGCATTTTTTCAGATGAAATTAATGGTAACGAGGATTAACTTGTTTATGGAAATAATTTTGCTTGAAATCCAGGGGGACTGAGGTGTACAAATTAATTATAATATAGTTCTAAAAAAGAAAAAAGGGTCAGAAGTGTAGGAGCACTCATCTGCTTAATATAAATTGCAAGATCTAACAAGTACAATGAAGGAGATTTATTAATACTGTCTTAAAGTTAGACCGTATAAAATTAGACCAGACAGGTAGAAACTGCGCCTAATTAATCACAGTGGCGCGCTGTATGAGAAATTTGGCGCATCTTGCTTGACATGTTAGACACTTTTCTCTTCATTCCGCTATCTCTTGACTGGCCTACTGTACATCAATATATTGGGCCAAAAAAATGGCACACACCTTTGATAAATCTGCCGCATTTTACAACTCCTCTTAAACTGACTGCAAAAAGTGACCCACCGAAAATGTTATGTCCCATCAGTGAAGATCACATAATATTGCAGCAAGAGTCATCTCCCTGCAGCCATTGTACCAGGGTCTGGTTTTATGCTGTAGCCCCCAAGCCCACATATATAATGCAATGTCTGCAATTCAATGGGATGTCGCCCTTGTGCACTATGCATTGCTAAGACAAAGGATAGTTGTCGGTTTTCCAAATAAGCAACATATATAGTATGTGCAGTTACCTTTCCCTTCTGACTTTTAAGGCGGATTCACACGAGCGAGATTTGCGTCCGTCCAGGGTGCGTTGTTTTCGCGCCACGCCCAGCCCAATAGAAGTCAATGGGGCAGTACAGACAGTCTGTGGTTTTTGCGCAGCGTTTGTTCGCTGCGTAAAAAGCGCGACAAGTTCAATATCTTTGCGTATTTCGCGCATCACGTACCCATTGAAGTCAATGGGTGCGTGAAAATCACGCATGTCATACGGAGGCACCTGCGTGGAACGCGCGTTTTTCACGCAGGACACGTTGTCTCTATGCTAATGAGTTTGACCTAACTAGTCCAAACCAGCAGAAAAGCAGGAAGTAGCTTAGAGACCAGGTTTTAAAAGAGGCCAAACCGTTTACTACAGCACCACAATCAGCTTGCAGCCATGCCACGCCACATGGATGTGGCTAAGCTGATCGCTTTAGTTCAGGAGCGTCCGGAGGTATGGAACACCCGTGCGGAGTCATACCATGACCGCACACTCAAGCAGGGGTGTTGCATTGTTGGCCTTTTTGTAGGCTGGCGAAAACAGAACACCTGCTTGCGTTTTTTACACGCGCAGGAAAAACGCATGTCGTACGCGCGTAATACACGCACACACGGCCCAAATACGCATGTCACACGCTGCTGACACGCGCGCAAAACGTCACGTTCGTCTGAATCAGGCATTTAAAGATGATATTATCCAAACTTATATTGTATTTACATCTACACAAAACTGCTTCAGTGGCCCAGCCAATAGCCATATACATGCTGTTTTATTCTATTCAAGCCCATGAATAACAGAAATGGTCCAATATGCGATCATTTTTTTACTGATCTAATAGACTTTTAAAGTTGAAAGACATCATCCTACTATCTAATTACTTTAATTTCCATATATACACTGCATACCTGGAATGGACACTGTATATGGGCTTTACATAAAAATATGTGCAACTTTGTAAATAGATTACAGTAATGATTGCTATTGGAAACAGTCAACAACAAGCTTGTCGACAGACACACCCCTAACAGCTTAGCTGAGTTCCCATAATGTGAATGGACAGTTAGTTTCTTCTACAACAGATTTCTGTACATTGCCCATCCTAGAATATATAAATAACGAACAAACTCTGTGTAGTCAAAGAATTCTGGGAGATTTCAGCACTAAAGCCGGCAGAATTGTGCAGCTCTTACAGGCTGTAAGTCAGGACCAATGCAAAATAAGTAATACAAAGTATTTACAAAGTTATTCAACTCATTCATTCCATACGTGAACTGTAGAATAGTGTTGAAATGTGGACTTGTGCTTGCGGTATCATCTAAAATATAACCTTGTGCATGTGTAGCCCAAGTTGTACCTTGGTGGGAGATCTGAAGCTAAAAATGGCGATTCATAATTCAATCAAACCTAAACGGATTTTAAGTATAGGTCATAATTGCATTGGATTGCTGTGATTTACATTACCCGGTCATAAACAAGCTGTCTCGAGGACATATACTACTGAGCAGCAAGTAACTTAGAAAAATTGTGAGCTCAGCATCTTCCTGCTATCACGGGTGAGTGGCCTGCCATTTTCTCTTAGTTGATCTGGAGCTGCCTTGCTAGAGGTTGATATTTTGTGTTGTGTCTGCTCACTTTGCTAGGCACAGTTTGTGATGGTGCATATTTGGAAATACAGTTCACTTGTCAGCACGGACGTCTTCTCCTTGGAAACGGCAAGCTAAAGTGAAAAGGTCGGCGGGGACATCCTGCGTCATGTTATTTCATAGACATTTAAAGGAGAGAACATCGTTTGGCAGGATTCTACATATGTCTGTACAAGTTGAATGAGCGCCACTTAACCCCTCTTCTATTCATAGAGTAAAAGACAAGTTTATGTTAACAATCATTACTCAAGTGAAGGGATCTATACAAAGTCAAAGTATCAGAAACACAACGACTTATAATTCAAGGAAGTTTTAGAATTTAAGGGCAAATTCTTTTTATTTGTGATTGGAAGTAAAAAACAATAGTGATGTCAAAGTGGACAACATACATATTTGTGTTATTTAAAGTGAACGTCCACCTCTTAACATCATGTCATTGTTACATAGGTCCGAATTCTGTGCTGCTTATTTCCTTAATATATTTTTATAGTGGTTGGAGCTCCATTTTTTTTTCTGTTACGGTGCTCCAAAATCCCCTGCATGTCCATAGACTTAAATATTGAAATTCATCTACTACTAGGGGGAGCTTAGATACTGTTATTATAAAGTTCCATGCATTAACAGTATGCACTAAACTCTTAAGCTCCCTCTAGTGGTGATTAATCAGCAGAGAATTTTGAACCTATTTTACATAATAAAAAATATGTTCAAGTGTGGACATTCACTTTTAAGCATCTGCTAGCATGTCATTGAGACTTGTCAGTAGATAGTATAGGTAGAAGTCTGTGAGCTGGAACCCCAGCCATATTCTAGAATGAAGGAGCCGTGGCTTGCTACCAAGTCCTATACTCCGGCTTAAAGAGGCTCTGTCACCAGATTCTCAAATCCCTATCTCCTATTGCATGTGATCGGCGCTGCAATGTAGATAACAGTAATGTTTTTTTTTTTTTTTTAAAACGTTCATTTTTGGCCAAGTTATGAGCAATTTTATATATATGCAAATGAGCTTTGAAATGGACAACTGGGCGTGTTTTTTTTCGTATGTCCAACTGGGCGTGTATTGTGTTTTTAACTGGGCGTGTTTACTTGTTTTACTAACTGGGCGTTGTGAATAGAAGTGTATGATGCTGACGAATCAGTGACCAATCAGCATCATGCACTCCTCTCCATTCATTTACACAGTAGCTTAACGTTCTTACTAGAACGATGTGCAGCCACATACACAAGTGTCCTTATAATGAATACCCATGAACTCCAGCCTGGACGTCATGTGTATTCAGAATCCTGACACTTCTGAATCTTTTCTGTGAGATTCCAGCAAGCCACGCGTAATCTCGCGAGATTACGAGGTAAACGAGATTTGGTTTCCCTTGCTGGGACAGAGCCTCTTTAACTTAGAGATTTCTATACCTCCCAATAATGCTAGAAGCACTCACATAGAAATCAATGGGACTGTATGTACACCGATGCTATCTTCTAACGTGTTTCTGTGACATGTCAGAAGATGATAAAGGGTGCACATAAGCTTTAAAGTGAATCTCCACCTTTTAGCTCCATATCATTTTTAGGTCCAACATCCTGTGCTGATTATTTTTTTCTTACAGTGAATAGAGCTCTCTTTTTCTAATACAAACTTCAAACTCCCTGTATAGACATAACGTTAAATTCTATAATTCTCGCTTTCTGCACTCACCACTAGGGGAAGCTTAACATCTTACTGCACACTATTTGAATATTGAGTTCAATGCACACAAACAGTATACAAAATGCTCCTGAGCTCACCCTAGTAGTGACTACAGGAAGCCACAAATGTATCCTTAAAGGGAACCTGTCCGCTCTCCTTTCTTGTCTGTCTATGTAAATACTTGTATTCCACATAAAATAACAATTTTGGAAAATATTTTCTTAGAACTCTGCGTTGTGCCATTTCTCTGTTCTTCCTACTAGAAATGTATGTATAAAATTGACAACTGGGTGTTACCATTCTCTGACACTACGTAGGGACACACTCCCTACTGGTAACACCCAGTTGTTAATTTATTCATAGATTCAAGGAGGAATAACAGAGGAACGGCACAACACACATTTCTAAGAACAAGATGCTCCTAAAATTTTATTTTATAGGGGGAATACAAGCATTTACTAAAACAGACATGTCAGGAGAGCTGACAGGTCATCTTTAACTAAGTTTATTTAAGGGATTTGGATCAATGTATCAGAAAAATAGAGAGCTGACCACTATAAAAATATATCTAAAAATAAAACCCTATTTGGAGTAAAATAACAAAATGTTGTTGAAAGGGGTATTCCCATCTAAAACATTTCTGACATATTCATGGGATATGCCATAAATGTCTGATAGATGCAGGTCCCAGCTCAAATCACGTTAAGGCATATATAAAAGAAAACCTTAAGGTGAATGTCCACCTTTAAAGGAGTTTTCCCATCTAAGATATTTACAGCATATTCACAAGATATGCTATAAATGCTTTATAGATTGGAGTCCTAGCTCTGGGACCCTCACCAGTGTCGAGAGCAGGGGTCTCCTCACCAGGCCCGATGGAGGTCGGGGACCCCTACTGTTGACATTGGTGCATATCCCTAGAGCGAAGACCTGCATCTTTAAGTCTTTTATGGCATATTCTGTGTATATGCCATAAATATCTGAGATGGGAATAACACTTTAAAATATGAACATTCACTTTAAGGTTTTCATTTTACAAATTGATGCCTTATATCTGATTGAGAATAACCCAGCAATATATATTAAGTAGCTATTCACATTATGAGAGGTCCAAGATTAAGCATTGTAGACTTGTAATATGTTTTATTACTGTGGTAATCTATTGGTTAAAATTGAAGAATTACATTAATGCATAAAGAGCTGGGTATTAAAGCGCGTTTCTCCCTAAAATAGTAAATCACTGGTGAAATCTTTTAACTGTCTTCCTCTGTCAGACTGATAAAGACAAAGGGGCTTGTCGCATGAAGACAACACCTTTTTTTAATGGAACTCCCATCGCAGGGATCGCCAAAGCAGGAGCCGTTGTTACATATTCATTTATATCACCGGAACACAAAATTCATTATATCCATTGTGTCCATTTAAATACTCATGGTGCTTGCTCTGCATTGCGTAGTGTTCGATCATTTTTATGCATAGGAAAGGGCTATAACTGATGATTTACTGATGATACTTTTAGAGTCAATTTATTTGTCATAATTTAAGGCTGGCGTGATGATAACCATATTAACACAAACTATTCAGCAACATCTGGGACCATGTTAGTTTCTTCCCATAGAATCCTATCCTTTCAATATATGAAGGACATTCATGATGAGTATATTCTGCATTATTTTCCTTACTCCTAGATTGCATTTGAGGGTTAGCGTTGGCTTCGTACGCCTAATCACTATGCAATATGCTCAATTTTGAGAGCGGGGGGGATTATATTATTTTTGACTCTTTTCAATACATGATTACGGGATGCCTCCTGTGGAAAATAAGCCTCTGAAAATAAATTCTATGCAGCAGCCATAGATAATGGCTGAGATGTCATTTCTATTAACATTGTAGCAGTTTGTCAGCCAAATGAGGAGGCTATGAGCAGTTTAGATACAATAAATCAGCAACTGTCTATAAAAGCTTTGATAAACTACTTGCCGTCCGCAGTGCTTGAAGGGGTGATGCTACACACTTATGAGACACATGAGATATACGGTGGTGCCTTAGTGGGGAGGGAATATGTAATGCATTGACCTTCACTGCTGATGGAATGATGCTAAAATATTATATTTAATTTGCAAGCAATATTTTCAGTCAAGTAGCATTACATTGTGTCCTTTCAGAGACCAGGTGTGCTATGAAATTCTTTCTATTTTTTTATTATTTGCTACTACGTTGACTTGTATTTACGGCAAAGTTTTATTGATGGGCATAAAAGACATCAAGTTTATTCATACAAGCAGTATCCTTTATTTCCTAAATTAAGGCTCTGTTCACATCACATCAGAACATTTTGTCTAAAGTACATGTCGCCAATAGGGTCCCATAGTTAAAAAAAAAAAAAAAGGTATGCCACGCAGGGTATGTTTTTTAACTTGATACTTCTGTATGGAATAGTGGTAAATCCATAGCTCCCTGACATATGCCAAAAGGACACTCTTTTGGCATACATCTGTTCAATGAGGCCCTATAGATATATTCGGTGTAGGCACCGAGTGCGTTCCCGAAGCCTATGCTGAAAGTAGTGTTCAAATTCGATACGAACATAGCCTAATTGAGTTCTTGAGAACCATGACTTAATGGACCTCATCCTAGGACATGCCATTGATTTTTCCTCACTGCTTTGTGCAAGGATTTACAGATGTGTTCTATAGTAAATGAATAATGAAATGAATAATTTGTATAATTATAATAATGAACTAATTAAAATGACAGTAGGATCATTTACGACCATTCATTGCTGATAATACCATGCTATGATATACTATTCCATGATATATTATTCTATTCTAACTAGTTTTAAGGTATGTTCACATGGGTCGAATTTGCAGTAGAAAACTCTGCAAACAAATCCGACCCAGATAATGCAGGAATTTCCGGTTAAAAGTCTGCACCAAAACCGTGTTTGATTTGGTGCAGATTTCCAACTGGATTTGCAGCTAAAGGGGAGTAATGGGAATAATAATAAAAATATCCAATATTGGTGTTAACATACCAACCATACCCTGATGCGTCCTTGGTTTGTGTTGAGCTGGTTTCCTGTGAGACCGGTCATCCCAATAGCCTGGCATCACTGAGACCAGATGGGGGAGCAGGGAGTCAATGCTATGGGAATGCCAGCGGAAGTGAATATGGGTTTTAGTTTTATTTTTTTTAACTGGAAATAGTGCTTTTTTTTTTTACTAGCGATTCTTGCTGCGGATTCGCAGGTTTTCTGTAACAAAAATGTCAACACTTGGTAGATGTTGCTGATTTTTACTTCCCCATTCATCTCAATGGGGCAAGTTAACAACACACATGCTTCTTGAAAATATGGCGTGAATCTAAGCCGCTCTGAAAGAGAGGCTTAGGGTCACACCCGTTGATGATGGGCGGTAGTTGTCAATTGATTTTAAATTGTGCTCATTTAAATACTCATGGTGCAAGCATATCCGCCACCCAAGATGAACTGACTGATTGCGGGGGGAACGGAGAAGAATTGTGGGGGAATGGGGGCACCTACAGAGATATAATGAACTGTGCTGGAATCAGGGAGAAGCCAGCTATAAAGGTATGAAGCCAGATTAACATTTTTGGGGACATAACAGGTCCTGTTAAAGCTGCTTTTTATGATATGTTGCTTACGACTTGGTTAACTAAAGGATTTACTAACATCTGAGCCTTACAATTTCACCACCTTTTATATGGTAACTTGGCATTGTTAATGTAATACTCTGCATTCATGGACAGTATTTCTTATGTGATATTTAAGGCGATCATATTGTCTGAGATAGAGGAGGAGGCGATGAGCATGGGGATATACAGTTTTGTATGATTTGATTCAATATTTTTAAGGAAAAAAGCTGTTAAAATGCTGCCATGACTCAGAGAAAACCTATGAATTCTGCTTCCCGTCCACACAGAGTGATCGACGGCTCTCCCTCTATGTAAAATTATTTTCTATAAGTTAAAGCAAATCTCTCATGGTGACAGACTTTACTCCGTATATAGGGATCAAACAGACAATTTACTGAATTGATGTAAGGGCTTCGGTATTAAAATGTAGGGAAATGGTCAGGAGATGATACATCTGCATCAGAACCAGTACTGGGTTGCATGTAGGGAGTCTTTCGAATGAACTTTGACTGCTGTGACAGATTTAATACTCTTAATATTAATTTTAATACTTTAATACTTAATATGCACACGGTTAGTTACTCAAGCATATGCTTGAGTTTTCCTAGGTTTTCCCTCAATCCATTTTTTCTTTTAAATAGGTTATTGTATTTTAAAGGGGTTTTCCAGCCTGTAAAAATGTATGGCCTATCCCCAGGATAGGCCATCAATAGCTGATGGGTCGGGGTCCGATTCCCGTGACCCCAGCTGAATAAGCTGTTTTGAATGGGGTGCAGTGCTTGTACGAACGCTACTTCCTCTTCATTTCTACTTGCTCACTGTGCATCGTAGACACACATGTAGCGGCGATTCACAGGTATTGCTATTTCATTTGTATTGGTATTGTTACTTCAATGGGAGAAGGCTGCAATACCTGTGAATCGCCGCTACATGTGTGTCGACGATGCACTGTGAGCAAGTAGAAATAAAGAGGAAGTAGCGTTCGTACAAGCGCTGCACCCCATTCAAAACAGCTTATTCGGCTGGGGTCAAGGGAGTCGGACCCTGACCCATCAACTATTGATGGCTTATCCTGAGGATAGGCCATACATTTTTACTGGCTGGAAAACCCCTTTAAACATTATAGATTATTAGATGAATGCATGACATATAAAAAAAACTCCAAAAATTCAGCATAAGGATCATGTTAAGACCTATTGGACTCTCATGTGCTTTCGCTGTGGCGTTCACTGTCTCACCAGGGAATTTTTCACATTTTTATACATTTGTATATCTTATATATATATATTTTTTATACACAAATTATTATTTACAATTTGTCATATTATATATGGCCGATTTGTATATCACTTTGGTGTTATATATGAAATTTGTGTATTATCCCAGATTTTTTACACTTTTTTACATTTAATTATCATTTCACATGGGAGGGCTTTTTATGTACCATATATATGTATATATATATATATATATTTTTCTTCTGTATTTATTATTATTTTTATTTATTATGATTTATGGGTTCTAGTTATTTAAATACGCATGTATAAGTTATCTCTTAGCCCAATTGTATGGGATATTTGGGGTATGTACATATAGCGTTACCAATTGTGTGTATACTCATCGAAATATATATATATACACATTTTTGGTAACATATCTATATGCATCGCAATTGGTGAAGTATACTGAAAATGGCATCGTATGGGTCGGTATTTGTACAACATCAATAATCTAAAAATGTAAATATCTTGGAATTAATGCTTTATCCACAATCCCCCTTTTTTTATTAAGGAATTTTCTATATATGAATTATGTCCGCGATGTGCGCGCGTGCGCTCTCTTGCACTTACCGTCCTCTGACCAGAAGCTGTCTGGTTTATGACGAGCATCTCTATTATGCTTGGCGTTCGGAGGTGCTCGTCATGACGCTGATGGGATGACGTCGGTGGGTGTGAGCGGTGCGCGGCGCGCCATTGGCTACAGGGGTTCTCCGATTGGGTATTTAAAACGAAGCTGTCAGAGTAGCTATTACATCTCCTGACGAAGGTTGCGAAACGCGCGTCGAGGTGCTCGGTGTCCAGGTGCCCTATAATACACTCAATATGTCCTCCTCAGGTATACTTAATTGCTAATATTGGTTATTTCGTTGCATTTCTGTGCCATTTGTAGTGCTATTTCTCTTGTACTGCTTTTAGCAGGATTACCAGCAGGGACATGCTGTTTATATAAATTTATTGCACTGTGATTTCAAATGCCATGTTGATTGTGCTCCACGAGAATATATATGGTATTCACTTCACCTGAGGTGTATTGCATTTCATGAGGAGTCATTACATTCATGATTTATTACATCATATTTGAGGTCATCTGGCTTTCTTTTACATTTTTACATGTCTATAGTATATACTTGGGAGGGGGGTTATTTTTGTATTGATATATAATAAAATTGTAAAGTATTAAAATAAAAATTAAATTGTATTTTGACAAAATTATTGCATGATATCAAGATCTCTTTTTTGGTTTAATATATGTGAATACTATGGTATCTTGTGTATAATAAATTGGCAAGAAATATATTTATATAGGTTATAATATTATATCATGTTAAGACCTGGGCTAAGTTTCTATATACGATTGTACTGGGGGTATACAATTTAGGGGCAACTTAAGTATGGGGATTTATCCTGAACACTGTATCTTTCTTATAAAAATTTTTACATCAAAGGTTTTTTTTTTGTTTTATGCAAATAAAAAGCTTTAAAGGCTGCAGGAAAGTATAGCTCAGCCCCATTCACTTGGATGTGGGTGACCGGGAAAACCACTGTGCCGAAAAAAAACTATGAAGTCTAGCATTGCTGTGCCAGTGCTGCGACCACTTCTTTCTCAGTATTGATGGGGTACCAGCAGTTGGACCCCCACCGATCAGAAAGTGTTGGCATATACCAGGGATATGCCATCTCTCTTTGTAATGGGAATATTCCTTTAATCGTTCTATAATAAAAAGTTCTGCAACTTTCTAATATTCTTTGTGTTTCAATTCCTCACATTTTTCAAAATCTGTTTGCTGTCAGTAAATAAAAACATTCTTGCTTAAATCAAAGGCTGAAAACATACTGCTGCAAGCTGTTAGTAGATGCCATTGAATATAGTGTAAGCTAGGACTGGGCAATTATTTTGAAAAAAAAGAACTAAACCTAAATTCTGCGCAATTAACCGACTTCATCCTGCGCATTTTGGTTTCCCCCGTTTCAACAGTATCCGTGTCCTTAGGATGCAGATATAGTTGAAACTAATGGTAGAGCAGGGAGCTGTAAGGTCCCTGCACTACCATTCACTATGTATCAGCGGACACAGACAGGCGCGAGGCAGTGATTCCATCACGTCTGTTTGCGCCGAGCCACACAGACTGGGGGAGCAGATGGATCCCCTCCGCTCAGCGTTGGAACGGTGTTAGGTGAGTATGTATATTATTAGGCACTATTGGGGCTGTGTGGGGCCAGCTGTAGAGGCATTATACTGTGTGGGGGCCGCTGTGGGGCATTATACAGCGTGGGGGCAGCTATGGGGGACTTTATACTGTGAGGAGGGCAGCTATGGTGGCAGTTATGGTGGTATTATAGAGTGGGGGCAGCTATAGGGGTATTATACTGTGTGGGCGCAGTTATGGGGGGCATTATTCTGTGTGGATGGCAGCTATGGGGGACTTTATACTGTGTAGATTTGTGCACTGTGCTGTTGATTAGAGATGAGCGAATCGGTTCTACACTAATTGAATTTGGCCTGAATTTCCCAAAAGTTACAAATTGATCGAATCTAGAAACTTTTGGGGTTCGCAATGCACAAATCACATCAAGATGCCGGCTGCTGGCAAGCGCCAGCCTCCATATTACAAATTAGAGAAAGGATCACATGACCTTGGGCAAACTTTCCCATAATGCCTTGCAGTTATTCCTCCCTCAACCCATATATGTGGTGTCTGGGGAGAAAAAAAACTTACACAGCGCCTCATGGTGCAAGATAAACCTGATAGGTAAGTTAATTCCTAGTGATGGTAAATTATAGCACTCACCTAAAGATGTTTGTACTGGCAGGTACAACTTAGGGATATAGGCAGTAGTAAAATAAGGTTGCAGCTTTCAATATCCAGATGTCTGCATCAATTATATTGTGCCGCGAGAAATAGCCAATTAAAAAGGTATATATTTTTGGAAAAAATATATAAAAAATGGATACTCAAAGGAAGGATCGGCAGAGTAATAATAATGGGTGGATTTACTTTGCAAAGAAGGGCAACGCGTTTCAACACAGAACTTCATCGCTTATCTTTGGCCTGATGAAGACGCAGGTTCTGTGTTGAAACGCGTTGCCCTTCTTTGCAAAATAAATCCAGCCATTATTATTACTATGCCGATCCTTCCTTTGAGTAGCTCTTTCTTATATCCATTTTTAATATATTTTTTCCAAAAATATATACCTTTTTAAATGGCTATTTCTCGCGGCACAATATAATTGATGCAGACATCTGGATATTGAAAGCTGCAACCTTATTTTACTACTGCCTATATCCCTAAGTTGTACCTGCCAGTACAAACATCTTTAGATGAGTGCTATAACTTACCATCACTAAGAATTAACTTACCTATCAGGTTTATCTTGCACCATGAGGCGCTGTGTATGTTTTTTTCTCCCCAGACACCACATATATGGGTTGAGGGAGGGATAACTGCAAGGCATTATGGGAAAGTTTGTCCAAGGTCATGTGATCCTTTCTCTAATTTGTAATATGGAGGCTGGCGCTTGCCAGCAGCCGGCATCTTGATGTGATTTGTGCATTGCGAACCCCAAAAGTTTCTAGATTCTATCAATTTGTAACTTTTGGGAAATTCAGGCCAAATTCAATTAGTGTAGAACCGATTCGCTCATCTCTAATCAACAGCACAGTGCACAAATCTTTCTCATGTGACCATATGTGTCTCTATTGTGTCAATATAATTTGGAATTTTTATGGTTCTACTGTTTAATGGTGTTGTCTGACGCCAGGAAATTTTCTTAATTGTTTATCAAATGTAAAATGTAGACACTTAATATACTTTCATTTTCAAAACTGAACAGTTGTCCAGATTTCTGTGCCCTGTCGTGGTCCCGGAAGTGGAGCTCCACCACTCAGCTTTGACATGCCATCACAGTAGCTTCCTATCAGTCTCTGTATGTCGGTGACGTAATGAAGGGGCTGGCTGCCTGGCTCAGTTTGTTAGATATGCCAGCCCGTTTTCTGTCACGGCTGGAAGACACTAGCCTCCTGTAATAATGACGGCTCACACTGAAGAAGTATAGCTCCTTGCTAATGGTCAAGGGGGGGAAGGGAGATAACCGGTAATAAGGAGAGCAGGAGGAGGTGGGACACTTGCAGATAAGACGGAGGGCTACTGTTTTCACGCCATCACAGAGAAGGGGCTGGCTGCCTAGCTCAGTTCATTAGGTAAGCCAAGCCCATCACGACACGGACGCACAGAGAAGGAGGGCTACCTGCATCCTGAGGCTGTGTCGACACGTCACAGCTAAGGGGAAAAGCTCCACTTCCAGGACCACTACAGGGCATAGAAATCGGGACAACTGTGTCGTTTTTAAAATGAAAGTATATTAAGTGTCTGAATTTGACAAATGCTGTACAAGTAGGTAGATTTTCTGGCATTAGACAACCCCTTTAGGCACTTTTTATTGTTATTCTAGCACTATATCAGAGATTGCACATGCGTGTGCGATCCCAACATAGAAACATCACTCTTTTCACGAAGACTGTATTTAAAGACCAGTTACCTCTACCATCTTTATAAGGAAGACAGAGATAAACAGGTTAAGGATGGGCCGCTACTCATGGGCCAGTGCTGTGTTCTTGCCCCCCAGGCTAAAATTTGCCAGCCAGCCCCTGGATAGCAAACAAAGGTATTGAAACGCAGTATATTAGAACATTGTAAAACTTTTAATTTCATATTGATTAAACTTTATTTATAAAAAATGTTAAATCTCTTTGAAACATCTCTATAGATATTCACAAACTATAGTACCAACCATGGAAACTGTTATACTTTAGATAAACTTGTGTCTTCTGAACTACTATGCAGCATCTATGATTAGGGGCTATTTGTCCTTGTTTCACGGTGACCTTTTTTCTTTAATTCTGCATTAATTCTTTTACAAGACCGGTATGTTAGCGCAAAATGTCCCTAATGCAGAGAAGTAATGATTAATAACTCGTTTCCTAAAGCTACAACACCAGCTCACTTCCAGTTGTTGCCAGCATAAATCAAAGGAATGACAGATTGAAGTGTAAGAATTATTACTAGCTGATATGATGATAGAAACATATTGGGAAGAAACAAAAGTGGAGGACATGACTGGTCTTACGTGGAGAAGGCGTTGTTCTGTTTTTCACAGCGTATTCCTTTGCAGTTGTTAGGTTCCTCAGAGGCACTGGTCTCATAATAAAAGTAGAGTTGGTTTAGTCCATTGGCAAAAGCCAAAAGCACCAAGCAGTAGATAAAGAGGAATTTGAGAATGTCCAGCAGCATCCGTCCCAGTGAAATCTGTAGAGGGCCAAGATGAGAGTTTGCTGTGAACAGTGAGATGAGGCGCAGGGAGCTCAGGATATTGGATATTGCAAAGAGTGCTTCGGCAATTAACGTCGGGTGCCACATATCCCATTCCTCTCTTGGCCGTGAGCCGTTGTACTGAGGGAATAAATACAAGAATAAACTGTAAATTATCCAGACTGAGTCACACAGAAACTGTCCTATGGCTTGTGCCAAATGGTGAATTTAATCAATGGTAGCATTGCCCTTGTACCTCAGGAAATGTCATCTTTTACTTGCACTGAAGGGCTTGAATTTGACTTATGACAGCATACGCACTTTACAAGGCCAGAACAACAAGTAGATTAAAAGTTTAGTAACAGATATTACATTTTTAATACAAGAACAGAATCTTGGAAGGTAACACATAATCTGATACTGGAGGAGATAGGGTGGAAATGTTGACCGTTATCACTGACTGTTAATACAGTGTTGGCCTCATTCACACAAGAATATGTGTTAGTATCCGTATTAGTTCCGTATGAGGAAGGTCCTGAACATGGATTTAATGTTAGTCAGTGCAACGATTCATACAGAAGTAGTTTTTATTTCTGTATTTTAAATACGAAAAATTCTTTAAATTGGCATATTATGCACCCAATAAAAGTTAATGGAGGCTGAAAAGATACACATTTAGGCTATGTTCACACGGGGTATTTTGCAGGAGGAATATCTGCCTCAAAATTCCGTTTGGAAGTTTGAGGCAGATATTCCTCTCCCTGCACGCCGATTTTCGCGGCGATTTTCAAGCCGTTTTTCGCCTGCGGCCATTGAGCGCCGCGGGCATAAAACAGCGCGAAATACGCTTTCTCTGCCTCCCATTGAAGTCAATGGGAGGTCAGAGGCGGAAGCGCCCGAAGATAGGGCATGTCGCTTCTTTTTCCCGCGAGGCAGTTTTACTGCTCGCGGGAAAAAGACGCCGACGGCTCCCATTGAAATCAATGGGAGGCACTTTCGGGCCGTTTTTGCCGAGTTTTGCGACGCGGTTTCCGCGTCAAAAAACTCGGCAAAATACTCCGTGTGAACATAGCCTTAGTTTCATATCTACATCTATATTTGATCATTATTTGTGGCTGAAAAATGCAGGAAAACATGGCGCTTAAAAATGTACACAATACAGACAAAATAATTAGTAATCTGTGTTTCTCTCTGTATTTAGATATGCATGAGACTTAGGACAAGTAATATGCAGTATATCATACCAGAGTTTATAGGGTTTATTCACTTTTGCAACCGTAAAGAAATTAAGCAACTTTGCAAATAGTCTTGATTAAAAATCTGCTATCATTTGGTGATCACAGCTCCTATGCAGACCTATGTGTCCCCACTATTTGGCTGGATTCACATGAGCATGTTCAGTCCGTAAAGTACGGAACGTATTTCGGCTGCATTTCCCAGACCGAACACAGTGCAGGGAGCCTGGCTCCTAGCATCATAGCTATGTATGACGCTAGGAGTCCCTGCCTCGCTGCGGGACAACTGTCCCGTACTGTAATCATGTTTTCAGTACGGGACAGTAGTTCCACGGAGAGGCCGGCAGTGTGTTTGGTCCTGGAAATGTGACCGAAATACGTCCGGTACTTTACGGACCGAACATGCTCGTGTGAATCCAGCCTTACAGGCTACAAAACTGTGTAATCTGATCCCACAGTCATGCTCCTGTCATCTGAATCCTGCTTCTTGCTAACCTACCGACAGTAGGATAGTAGACAGACAGTGACGCTTGACTCCAGGATCAGACTACACAGGGTTTGTTTGTAGTCTGTAATCAATGGATGGATTGGAGCGGAATACACAAAACGGTAGTAGATTTGTAATCAGGACTATTTTCAAAGTGCTTCATTTTTTAGTTTAAACGCATTGCTAAGTAAAAATCCTTCCATGGCATGTTTTTTTCTTTTTTTACCATACATTACCTTACAATTCTTACCTTCACGTAAGCAACAATTTTAAGGGAAATAGTTGCAAGGTAGAGGGAGTTCATTGCAAAATCCATGAGGTTCCACCAGTCATGTACGTATTCATTGAATCCCCCATCCCACATCTCTTTTATTTCCCCCCAAATAAAACCTGTCAATAAGAAAGTAAATAGTCAGATACAAATTCTGCATACAGTTGGTAACTTTTAAATCTGGAATTAAGACCTAAAAACATAACAATTATCTAGTAATATAAATCTTTAAAGGGGTTGTCTCATTAAGACAATGGCATTCCATATGCCCTATTAGGGTGCCCGAACGTGATGGGGCGTAGCCGCGGTAATTGCCATGTGCTTCGCTTGTATTTGCCGCATAGTTCTTGGACATGCGGTAATTACCACAGCTCGGCCCCATAGTGTACGGGCACCCTAAAGCAAACGCTATTAAAGGAAAAAGAAGCCTTTGCTCTAAAGGAATAGGAGTGACCGTCGAGAACTTTGACATGGGTTACATAATGTCACTTGCAATATCAACTGATCAGTTGGGTCTACATCAGCTGGACCTACATCAATCATTTGATCAACAGAGTGGCTTTAATTGAGGAGAGGTTGTCTAGACAATCCCTTAAGTCAGACAACCACTACATTACAGAACTTATAGGTGTAGTCATCCATAATATTGAATGCCGGAATACTAAATTATGCAGCGATAAGTGAGTCAATGAATAATAAAGCATCTTGGTTATTCAGAAGCCTGGAAAGTCCATATCCTATAAAAACCATATTGGCGGTCATATTGGCTGTGCCATAGATTTCTAATTTCTTACTACAAAGTGACAGAAAATGACAAGTGAATGGATTTTATTTAAACTTGACTTTGTGGAAGTGGAAATATTCTTTAAATAACAGCTGAAATGCCTGTAGGGACGTCTGTACGGTACAGATCCTATCCACAAGCATACATGACCCTACAACCATAGTTCTTTTTACATGCTATATACAGTACAATAATGCTTTCATAGTTCAGTCGAGTACCATGAGCAATGCCCGCAGTAATTATATCCATTGACATTTTCGTTGCACCCGTTCCCTCTCCAGTCCTCTACCCGCCCTTTCACTCACACTTAACACAAGTATTCATGGTGTAAGCAAATCATCACCCAACACAATGTAGAACATTAGCAAGGATTCTGAATATTTTATACTAACCTCATGTCCTTAAAGGGACAATATACTTTATTTAAAACATTTAATGAAAAAATTTATTTGTATGTTTTATAAATTCAACTAAAAAAAGTACTATATAGTATTTTTTGCATTTGTTGAAGCTAGACAGTCATAACTCACTTATTGAAAATGGATAGTAAGCCAAACCGAGTGCAGTGAAAATAGTACATATTTGTCAGGTTAAAAGGCTAGAAGCTTATTTAAAGGGAATCTGTCACCAGGGTTATGCTGCCCAATCTGAGGGCCCCATGAAGTAGTGGCAGAGACCCTGACTCCAGTGCTGGGTCACTTACTGGGTTTCTTACTGAGAGGTTCCTCAGTATCTGATCAAGTCACAGCGAAACCCATTGACCTGATGAAAGGGGAGAGTGCGTTTAGATCATGTCCTGGTCACGAACCGCGGCGATCAAAAATGTAAGTATATGGGATCTGAAGTTCCCCTGATCTCGGCAGAAGTCAGGAGGTTGCTCTAAGAACCCGAAACTTATCAACGGCTCTTTGTTGGAGCATGAACACTTACGAAAGCGCTCGTTGGCCCTTCTATAGCGATGCCAAAAGAAGTCCCTGTAGACTCAAAAGACAGTGGGGGGGGGGGTCCTTAAGATGTCCCTTAACCATTAAACAAAACACCCCTAAGTTGGAGAAATGTTTGATTTAATTTTTGGTAATATCTTTACATTTGAATTAAAATAACAAAGGTTTTTGTATTATGACTTTGAAACAAATTCCCATGTTGACGGCACTGGCGTAGCTATAGGGGTCGCAGCGGTCGCAATTGCGACCGGGCCCCGAAGCCAGGGGGGCCCACGGCCCCCCGCACCACATCAATAAAAAGTTACTATAGTAACTCGGGCCGCGGGCCCCTGTTACTATAGTAACATACTTTACTTACCTTCCTGGTTCCGGATCGCAGCGGAGGTCCTGACGTCAAGCGCTGTGCGCAGCGCATGACGTCACCACGCTATGCCGCCGCGCACAGCATTGAGACTACAGAACTCCCGCCGCGGCCGAAGAGGAAGGTAAGCTTAGCCCTGACTGGCGGGGTCCGACTCCCGGGACCCGCCAATCAGCTGTTTTGAAGGGGCCGCAGCACTCGTACGAGAGCTGCTCCCCTTCATTCCTGTCACTTCATTCCGGTCACACTGTGAATCGGTGTCGGCGATTCACAGTGTGAGCGAGTAGTGAAATGAAGGGGAAGCAGCTCTCGTACGAGTGCTGCGGCCCCTTCAAAGCAGCTGATTTGCGGGTCCCGGGCGACACATCAGCTATTGATGGCCTATCCTGAGGATAGGCCATCAATGTTTAGGAACTGCACAACCCCGAAGCCTACGATGTATCAGGCTTAGGGGGCCCATGAGACAGGATCACAGATTGTGTGATCCTGTCTGCTGGGCCCTGTATCTAAGCCAATCACATGGTAGGCTTAGATACATGGCCCATGCGTGATCCTGTCTGCTGGGCCCTGTATCTAAGCCTACAGGCCTAAGCCTAAGGCCCTGTATCTAAGCAGACAGGGTAGGCTTAGATACAGGGTCCCACAGACAGTATCACACATGGGCCCTGTATCTAAGCCTTAGGGTATGTGCACAGACACATGGCTCGCTGCAGGACAACTGTCCCATACTGTAAACATGATTACAGTACGGGACAGTTGTCCTGCAGCGAGGCAGGGACTCCTAGCATCGTACATAAGTACGACGCTAGGAGCCCGGCTCCCTGCACTGTGTTCGGTCCTGTACTTGCGGCTGAAATACGTCCGTCAATTACGTACGTAATTAGTGTGTGTGCACATACCCTAACACATGTGTTACTAATCATTTTTTGTGTGTTTTCTTACAGGTTCGGTCGTTGGACTACGGCGGATTCCAGGACTACTTCGATGACAGCTTTTTTTTTTATTAATAAAATGGTTAATGAGGGCTGTGTGTTTTTTTTTTTTATTTCAATAAAATATTTTTTCTATGTCTTTGTGTTTTTTTTTTAAACGATATTACTACCGCCTTAGTAATGGCCGCCGGCTGATTGACAGCATCCATTGCTAAGGCGGGGCTTAGTGTTAGCGGATGCAGAGGCTAACACTAACCCCCTTTATTACCCCGGTACCCACCGCCACCAGGGGTGCTGGGAAGAGCCGGGTACGATCCAGTACTTGACCATCTGTAGTGATGGTCGGCCACTGGGGTGGCCGCAGGCTGGTATTATCAGGAGGGGAAAGGCCAAAAACAGTGGCCCTTCCCATCCTGGTAATGCTGCCTGCTGCTGCTTTATTGTATCTGGCTGGTTATGAAAATGGGGGGGACCCCACGTCATTTAAAAAAAAAAAATAATAATAATAATTGGAAAGAACGATGTCGGGTCCCCCCCAATTTTCATATCCAGCCAGATACAACACAGCAGCAGCAGGCAGCATTACAAGGGTGGGAAGGGCCACTGTTTTTGGCCTTCCCCAGCCTAATACTACCAGCCTGCGGCCACCCCGGTGCCTGCCCGTCACTACAGATGGTCGGGTACCGGTTTGTACCCGGCTCTTCCCAGTACTCCTGGTGGCGATGGGTACCGGGGTAATAATGGGGGTTAGTGTAGCCTCTGCACCTGCTAACATTAAGCCTCGCCTTAGTAATGGAGGTTGTCAATCAGCCAGCGGACATTACTAAGGCGGTGATAATAAAGTTTAAAAAGATACAAGCACATAGAAAAAATATTTTATTGAAATAAAAAAACACAACCCTCATTAACCATTTTATTGAGAATAAAAAAAACGCTGTCATTGAAGTCCTCGTATCCGAAGTCCAACAACCGAACCTGTAAAAAAACACAAACACAAAAATAATCAGTAACACATAAAGAAGCAAAATTATTATTCTTACCTATCCTGGGTCCAGCGCTGGAGCCGCAATGTCAGCGAGCTGTGCCACTGTATCTAATCCTATCATGTGTGGTACTGTCTGCTGAGCCACTGTATCTAATCCTATCATGTGTGATACTGTCTGCTGGGCCACTGTATCTAATCCTATCATGTGTGATACTGTCTGCTGAGCTGTGTATCTAATCCTATCATGTGTGATACTGCCTTCTGAGCCACTGTATCTAATCATATCATGTGTGATACTGTCTGCTGAGCCACTGTATCTAATCCTATCCATAGTGTATAGGGTCGTAGTGCTATAGATATGCTATGCTGTCTCATATACACACTTTTTTTTGGGGCGGACACATATGTATTGGGGCTATTTCCCGGACATTTTAAGCCCTGAGGGTATGTTCACACGGCAGCGTCCGTTACGGCTGAAATTACTGTGCTGTTTTCAGGAGAAAACAGCACCGTAATTTCAGCCGTAATGGCATGTGCAGGCGTCTTTTGCTGCGTCCATTACGGAAGTAACTGAAGCTGGTTTTCCATGGAGTCCATGGAAAACGGCTCCATTTACGTCTGAAGAAGTGACAGGCACTTTTTTACGCGCCACCTTTTGACAGCGGCGCGTAAAAAAAAATGACCGTCGGCACAGAACATCGTAAGACCCATTCAAATGAATGGGCAGATGTTTGCCGACGCTTTTGAGCCGTATTTTCGGACGTAATTCAATGCTAAAACGCCCGAATTCCGTCCGTAAATAGTGTGTGTGAACCCAGCCTTAGTGACGCCCCTGGCTGCTAGTGCTGCATTGTTGGGTCACTTAGGAGACCCAGCGATGCAGCTGAAAGCGGACCGTCGGCCATGAGAAGTTTGCGGGGGGGGGGGGCCCAGTAAGAATTTTTGCATCGGGGCCCATGAGCCTCTAGCTACGCCCCTGGTTGACGGTATCTATATATTCATAAACTGCTATTATTCTCTTACGTTAAGTGATCACCTTTCTTGTCACATAGAATTAGACAAAAGCTTACAGAAAATCCATGCAAGCAAATGGGAGTTACATATCAGATCATAATAGCTCAGAAGTCTACAAGAACTCTAACTACTTTTGAAAATCATAAGACCCCTGCTGAATGCAACTTGAGGTTGTAATTTGCAAGCTTCAGCGTGAGAGATCTAAGCTCAAAGAAACATAACAAAAACTGCAGAAAAATAATAGATATAAAGAGACAAGGTATCAAAGAAATAATAAAGGTAAAATGTGTGGCACGACCATATGAGCAGTAAGAGATGTTGCTTCAGGCAATGTAAATAAATTGACCGTTGGAAGGCACTATTCTTTGGATTCTTAAGATAAATACATTTTATTAACCTTGATAGCAGGAAATAGATTATCTGTGCATACCCTGCATTTGTATATGCAGAGTTTTCAAACAACAGTGATCTAATGACAACTGGTCATTAGGTAAGTACAGTATTACTAGTGGTTTGTAAATAAAAAAAATCAAGAAAGACACAGGTCAAGTCTTCCTGGCATTCTCTCTGCATGTGCCTAACATAGTGGAATCCCCGTTCACAGCATCTGCAAAGCGGTGGACGGGTATTCCGCTGCAGCTGCAGGAGTTTCCAGTGAAGTCACTATCCATATATGGACAGAGACATCAAGGAGCGCTCCAGGAGCAGAATCCTCGGCAACACGGGGATTCCGTTCCATCAGGGAGTTACAGTGGCGCTAGTAGATAGCAGAGCAGGGAGATACCTCCCTGCTCTGCTATAGTGCCGTCGCTGCCGCTGTAGCAGCCGTAGCGGCTGCTAGCGTTACCACCGCCCTCATGGAAGGTGTCGCTGCTAGCAGCCGCTATGGCTGCTACAGCGGTAGTGACGGCACTAAGTGAAGAAGCGCCTGGCGGAAAGGCAACTGCTGAGTCGCCAGGCCAGGACGCTTCTGAAACAAACAGGGGAAGGGAGCCAGCGCAGCTCCCCCTTCCACCTGCTGGAGTAATGCGCCCTGTGCGAAGGCACAGCTCGCACACCCCTAAGGCCAGCCCTGATGCTGCTAACTACAGAGTCATTTTTTTTCAAAAACGTTTATTATTTGCACAGTTGTGAGCATTTTTCTAAATATGCTAATTTGGCTATACTTGCCAAATGGGAGGTAACTCTTTCTTTTCACTCTGGGCAGTGTAATGTTTTCTGTATGACATCATACAGTTCTCCTCTTCCCAACTCAGCAACACAGCGTGATCATATAGTATACAGCTTCCATTCCTGACTGTAATCTCAACTGGTGATACCTCCAGTATGGAATCTCATCTTTCATATGCCAGCAGAACCGCTGTTCTAGGTGGTCCACAGCCGGAGATATGACTATTTGAAGTGATCCCCCTTCCCTCCAGCCTCAGTCTCTCACACTGTGTGAAGCAGCTTCATGCTTATAGAACGGAGTCAGAGGCTGTGAGTTAGCTTCACCTCAGGAGAATCGCTGATATTGACACCCACTTGTCAAGTATAGCCTAATTTCCATATCTCCATAAGCCCAGAACTTTTAAAATAATAAACGTTTTGGGACACAATTTTCACTATCATTGTGACAGCGTCTATTAGATTAGCTAGGAGATTGGGCATTGCTAAACTAGTGACAGATCCTCTCTATGCCACTCTCACTCTGTGCTACTTTTTGTGACACAATTTAGAAATAACTTGTGTTACAGAAAGTGATGCAGTGACTTCATAAATATAGCATTTGGTCTGTATACCATTTTTTTTAATGCAATTACCCCCCCCCCCCCAAAAAAAAAGTGCTGGAATAGCATTCATAAATCCCCATTGTGTTTTATAACTGTTAAAACATTACCTCATTGACACTCAATAAAAAGTCTGGAATAATCATTGCATAATGAAAATGTATAAACACCTTATTTTTATGGTCTTAAGTACGTGCCATGGTACCCACCAAATCTGTCAACTACATGTATTTTATCACATTGTTTTTCCATAGGGTGCTTTAGGGGTTAGTGATAGCATTTATAGTAATAATTCTGATGGTTTAGAGGTTGGTGGTCTAGAGCGGTGAAGGGTTTAATGGTAATATTCATGATGATTTAGGATGATTATGAATTAATATCGCTAGAGGTCTAGGGTGGTTAAGATTACGGTCTAGTATTCTTCTCGGTTTAAGGTGGTGAAGGAGTAAGTGGTAAGTTGTCTGTGGTGGTCTATGCTAGTTAAAAAGGGTAATGGGTAAATTCTTTAAAAATAATAAATCTTATGTGGATCCTTGATGGTGAGCTAATGTTTTAATGTTTGCAGCACAGATGTAATCACTATGGATTAATTTATTATGTAAATATAAGAATTATACGAAATACGTAATGTATTTTTATGGGATTTTTATATTTTTTGCACTTGCCACTTTATGACCTTTTAAACGAACACACTTTATAATATGTATTATAATGTATTTATGTACCTTGTATTATATTTTGTATCAATTGGTTTTGATTACTTGATTATACTTAGTACCCTATTTAAACTTTGTTGAACACACCACTATACTGCTTCGGTGCTGCCGAGAACCTTTCACCTGCCCATACATGTGGAGCTGAGTGCACCATGTAATAGGCAGGGCTGCACAAATCCTGGGACACTTTAATTTTTTTTCCTATCCTCCTCCATTATTTAGATATCGGTGCCGTTATATTTGGTGTCCGATATTTAACTAAACCCCTGAGCGGTCAATTTGGGCGTGTTATTGGCAAGGGGGCATGTTACTATCGCTGTGACACTGTCCAATCAGCTACGGACAGTGCCACAGCAAGAGCTGTGAAAGGTTCTCTTTAAGAGTTGTCTATTCAAAGAAGGCAGGAGGTCAAGGTCCTAAGGCGTGCACCCATGTATCCAACCATTGCTGTATAGTGCCGCTTTCTGAATTTTTTAACTTATGATTATATTATGTTTTATATGATATTTGTAATATCAGTTCTGAGGGATGCTTTTATTTGGGACAACCCCCATGAAGAATATAAAAAAAATAATTACTAAAGATAGTAAAGTGCAATATAATAAATTTGCAGTCAGCTGCAGTCTATTCATTTAGTGCTAGAGAAAGGATAGCAGCTATTTTATATGGATTGTGTAATCACAAATCTGTAATATTGAAACATAACACCTACAACGGGTCATTATCTCCAGATGGCCAACATAGCGTTGATTTCATTTCAGCTAGCTTATCAAGAAATATTGATTTTTTTTTTTGCTGTAGGGCTACAGATTTCTCCAGTTAAGACAGTGTTTGTTGTATTTTATACCTTTTATCTTAAAAGAGAACTGATATGTAACCTGAATATTCCCATTTGTTCAAATTACATCCTAAAGAGGCTGAAAATCTAGATATCAATTAAGCAGCAGCAGGCTCAGAGCACTTCCACTATAAATACACCAGATGGAGAGATATGTAGAGACGTTTGACGAGAGGAAAGTATAAAAATTAAAGAGCTTATTTCAATTGATTTTTGTATTACTTTTTATGTTACTAAATTAATTTATGTAATAAAGTGTAATGTGCAATGTGTTTGGTCGATTTCCTTAAACTTCACATTTCTGATATTCTGCAATGCAAAGAAAGATCCCTGGTGTTGTCTTTGAATATTTCCTCTGGATCACGACTTCCTCAGCAGCTGTAATATGATTTGTGGAGCCCCAGGTAACAATTTGGTGGGTCATTCGCTTTGTACAAAAATCCTCATGTTTTACTTGCAGTCTCTATGTGTATGGGAGATGGCTGTAATACTGTGAACCCCCAAGACAAGTGTGTCAGTGTTTGACAGTATTGAGCAGCGTTAGCGATGAAGCTACAGTATTCACACAAGAGCGCCGCAGCAACTTCAAAACCGCTTATAAGCGCGGGTGTGGGGAGTCAGATCCCCACTGATCAGATTTTAATGGCCTATCCTGAGGATAGGCGATCAATAATCTCTCTAACCTGATACAAGGAGTATGTGGTAAAAAATCCTGCTTTTACCCTTCCCCCTTCTGAACCCAATGCGAAATCTGTAACAGGGCCCCTCAATGAAAACATGCCATTTATAGTTCTGGTGTACTCTTAAATGTATTAGGGCGCTATTGGGCCCCCACAGGTACCAGGGCCCAGGAGTGATGACATCGTTGGACCCTTCCTCTTGTGATTATACCCATGGCTCTTATACCTTTCAATACATGCATCTCTATTTACCAAGTAAACTAAGAAAGGAAGGAATAACTTTGGAATTGCTTATGGATAAATCATTGAGATGAACACATATGGGGAAAAAAACAAGCTTGCAGATCTCTTTTATGGACCATTATATTCAAATATACATGTGCACAAGTGAATTTTAGGGGACCTAGCTACCAGTGCTGACAATGCTGTATCTTCTCTCCCTTGTGGAAACCAGTGTGTTTATTTTACATAGTTATATAGGCTGAAAAAAAGAAACAGGTCCATCAAGTTCAACATTTCTCAATAAATTACACGTCATTCATTGCTTGATTAATTATAATCCTCAATGCCATTTGTCAGTAAATAATCATGTAGTCTTTTTTTAAATGCTGATATATAGTATCTGCCATTACTACCTCTTTGGGTAGGGCATTCCATAGTTTGAATACTCTAACTGTAAAGAACCCTTTCGTATATTGATCTCTGAAACGTCTTTCTTCCACATGCAATGAATGTCCCTTGGTCCTTTGTAGAGTTCTTGGAAAGAACAGATTATGTGCTTGTTCTTTGTATTGACCACACACATTTATACATGTTAATAAGATCACCTCTAAGGCGTCTTTTTTCCAAGCTGAACAAGCCCAATTTCTCTAGCCTTTCATTGTAAGCGACACCTCCCATCCCATTTAATAATAGTCTAGTTTCCCGCATTTGCAGCCTCTCCAGTTCTCCTATATACTTTTTACAATGTGGAGCCCAAAACGGAATTCCATATTCAAGATGTGGCCTTACAAGGGATTTATAGAGGGGTGATATTACATTTTAATCACAGGTTTTTATCTCACTTTTCATACACCCTAAAATCCTATTTGCTTTTGCAGCTGCTGCTTGACATTGAGTGCTACTGCTGATCTTATTTCTAACCATAATACCTAGGTCCTTCTCTTGTTCCATTATCCTCAGTTTTATTCCATCAATGTATATGCATTAATACTATTATTGAATCCTAGGTGCATTACTTTACATTTATCGACATAAAATTTCATATGCCATGTTTTTGCCCATGCTGCCAGCTTATCCAGGTCTTTCTGTAATACTTTTATAGTCAAGTTGAGTTTTAAGCATCCTAAAAAGTTTTGCATCATCAGCAAAAACTGACACCTTGCTATCAATAACATCCACAAGTTCATTAATAAAGAGATTAAAAAGAATTGGGCCTAACACTGATCCTTGTGGTACACCGCTGCAGACTTCAGCCCATTTTGAATAAGTACAATTTAAAACAACTCTTTGCTTTCTGTCCCTTAACCAATTCTTTACCCACATGCATACATGGTCCCCCAGTCCCTGCATCTGTTTGTTCTATTCTACAGAAAATACTGGTGACGTACTACTACTACTACTTCCGCTCCACACTGCATTTATCTTGGGGAATATGGGTACATTTTGTTTTGACTGGTGCATGGTGGGAGAGGTCAGAGGGGAAAAACGGACATGGTTGACTGAAATTGTATGTATAGAAATTGCTCATTCAATCTATCATTGAGCATTCATATCCTTTCAATATATTTGTTGGAATATAAAATCTCAAACAGGCGTTTCCCATGATTCATATCCAGTGATTGCATTATCTACAGGGGGGGCTGTATGGCGTTATCTACAGGGGGGGGGTCTGTATGTCGTTATCTACAGGGGGGGTCTGTATGGCGTTATCTACAGGGGGGGACTGTATGGCGTTATCTACAGGGGGGGCTGTATGGCGTTATCTACAGAGGGGGCTGTATGGCGCTATCTACAGAGGGGGCTGTATGGCGTTATCTACAGAGGGGGCTGTATGACGCTATCTACAAGGGGGGGGGGGTTGTGTGACACCCAGGGGAGGGGGGGCCCCAGTCAAAAGTTTGCTATGGGGCCCAGTCTTTCCTAGCTACGCCCCTGGTTGTGACTTATTTTTTCCAATGTATGTTTCACTGTTGCACACCTGTTAGTCCTGACCACGATTATGATTGGTTATGGCAGTTCTTTTTATTAATCTGTGTTTTCCCACATGCATGCTATGACTAAGTGATTATCTTGTGTTAAGGGGGTTTCAAGTTTCAAGTGAATAGGTGCAGAGCTGCAGTAACCCAGCACGGCGGCTATACTGTGACTGTAGCCATCTGCTTCCGACACTGACCATTGAATAGTTTCCGGTGCCCGGAGGCAGCCGGTACAGCTGATCGGTGTGGAGTTAGGGTGTTGGACCCCCATCGATCATAGGCTGATGACCTATCCTGTGGATAAATCATCAGTATAAAAAACAGCCCCGAATCTGGACAACCCCTTTAGTACGTACGTCAGTCTCAATAGGTCTAAGAGATCTATTTAATAATGTGTTCAGTTTGTAGTGTGAGTGACAGATCCTCTTTAAGGGCTTAAAAAGATTTGACTATTTCACTAGTGACATTGTGCTTTAGATTTGCCAACTCAACATTCTTTCAAAATTAACTTTAAAAACAAAAATGCTTTTGTATGAATGAAGATTGGACCTGGATACCTGCTTTGCATAAATCCTAAAGATATTTTTACGATATTGTTCTTATATTATTCCTGCAGAGCTTTATTGAATATAAGGAAAAATTTATGGTGGACAATAATGGCACCTTCAAGGAATTGAATATTCATGCTGTCCTTTAGCGTTATTATCAGAACACTCCACTTTGTAAAAGGAGCTATTCTAATAATAACAACAGTATATTACTGATAATGTATCCTATTATAATAATTAAAGGTGCTCTAACTCGGATCTTCATGTTAAAGTGGTTGGTTGATTTTACATAAATACAGTTTATTATCAAACCTCCTCCCATTCTGCCCTGGGTGATTTTAATTAGTTTAATGCTGGTTCCTACCATCCCCAGATATATATGTAGGATTGGTCCCAGTTCTGGGTGTATGTGCTGAGTAGGTACCCACCTATGGAGGACGCCTTGTTGTGGCAGGTGGGCAAACACAATTCGATCAAAATATGCACGAAGAACCTCCCTATTGTAAGTAGATTTAGCAGTAATGCATATTTATTTATATTTAGCGGTTTAGGTGACAATGGTGTTCGCAGAGTGCTGTCGCCATTTTTGTGTGTGCTATACATATATATATATATATATATATATGTGTGTATATATATATATATATATATATATATATACACACACATTATTTACTGTGATATGCCCAATATACACCTGCAGTACTGGAGTGCTGAAATGAGCAAATGACAGGGAATTCAAGCAGTTAATTTTGATACAACATTTAAGAGACGATCAGAAGCACCACAATAAATATATTTTTAAAAATGAGTGACCACATCTAGTAAATTAAAAAAAGGGTTATCTAGACTAATAAAAATGTTGATGTCAACAATAACAAGTATAAATGAAAATATATACAAACATACACCAAATTATGGGAAAATAGAAACGTTTGACAAATAATCATACTGGAGGCTCAATATCTTAAGCCCAAATGGAGCTTATGCATATACCTACCAGTATGACAAAGTGCCAGTACTGTAAAGTAATCCATAAGTAAAAAAACCAAAGATGTCGTTACTGGAGCTATCAGGAGGGGTTCTCACTGCCTGTTATGCTGCAAACAGGTTCATTAGGTAATACCCAATACCTTATATTGAATAGTGTGTTTTTTAGTTTTAGATACTTGTTCTATTGTTATTTCATTACAATAGTACGCATCCTAAAAATAAAGACAAATACTCCTGTGATATCATCACGAAAAAAAACCTCTGCTTAGCAATAAACACAAATACTAATTTGACACCAGAGTCAAACACAGCCAAAGGATAGCAAACAGTAGTGTGACAAAATAACAAAAGAATACAGCCAACATTAAGGAAAAATGCTTTTGTGACATCGTAACAATAAAAAAGCCAAGGTATAAAGAAAAATACTAATCTGACATCAGAACAATAGAACACAACATATAAATGAACATAGACTACCAGAGCATCATTGCAATGGAACACATGTTAATAATACAGACAGACACTGCTGTGACATCATTATAAGGCTGGATTCACACGAGCATGTTCGGTCCGTAAAGGATGGAAAGTATTTAGGCCGCAAGTCCCGGACCGAACACACTTCAGGGAGCCGGGCTCCTAGCATCATAGTTATGTATGACACTAGGAGTCCCTGCCTCTCCGTGGAACTACTGTCCCGTACTGAAAATATGATTACAGTACAGGACAGTTGTCCCGCAGCGAGGCAGGGACTCCTAGCGTCGTACATAACTATGATGCTAGGAGCCCGGCTCCGGGCAGTGTGTTTGGCTCGGGACTTGCGGCCGAAATACGCTCCGTCCTTTACGGACCGAACATGCTTGTGTGAATCCAACCTAATAGTGCACAGCCAAAGAATAAATACAACCACTTTAGTGTCAGCATGACCATAGAACATAGCCCATAAAAGTATACACAAACTATTGTGAAATCACAATACCCTGCAATACAAGGATGAGTTACAGAAACTGCATTACTCACTGAGCTACGCTGTTTCCGTAACTCCAATAGCAGTGAATTGCAGTTACAGAAGCAGCATAGTATGCGAGCTATGCTGTTTACGTAACTACTATTCAGTTGTATGGGAGTTACGGAAACAGCGCAGCTCAGCGAGTTATGCTGTTTCCGTAACTCGACCATGTACGCTGTTTTCGTAGCTACCGAGTTCTGGAAACAGCGTAGCTCGTGGTGCTACATTATTTCTGTAGCTCCTATTCACTTCTATGGGAGTTACGGAAACAGTGTAGCTCAGCGAGCACTCGGCTGTTTCCATAACTCCCGACCACCTAACGAGGAAGTGGCCGGGAGACAGCGGAGCTGAGTAAGATAGAACGGTGTATAGGGGGCCCCGTTCTAGAGATAGGTGCCGGTCTCAGAGGTGGGACCTGGGACCCGCATCTATCTGACATTTATGACATATCCTGTGGATATGTCATAAATGTCCTTCATGGGAAAACCCTTATAAATGCTGCGGTCGCTATTGACCGCGGCATTTAACTAGTTAAACGGCCAGGAAAACGATCGCTGTTCCTGGCCGTTAGAGCAGCGTGTCAAGCCCCATGCACACGACCGTATTTTTTCCCTCCCATAAATACTTGCCGTAAATACGGGTCCGTTGTCATCCGTATTCCACACGTATTTACGGACTCGTAAAAAAAAGGGGTGCTAGAAATTGTCACAATCATGTCCAAACCCCTTAAAAGGGTCACATGATCACTCAGACGCCATTTTCTCTGCTTCTCTTTATTCAAATATTGAAATCCCCTGACGTCACCTAGCAACACTCCCGTAATTACAGGTGCACACACCTGTAATTACGGGAGCCCCATAGACTTCTATGGGCCTGCCCGTGCCGTAATTACGTCCTGAAATAAGACATGTTCTATATTTTTCAACGGCCCGGGCACCTTCCTGTACGCAAACGGGAAGGTACTCGTGGTCATGGAAAAGTCTATGGCCCCGTAATTACGGGCGTTTTCACAGTCGTGTGCATGGGGCCTCAGCTGTAAAACACAGCTGACGCCTGCAGTGTTTGGAGCAGGCACAGCACGTGAGCCTGCTCCACTCCAAACATCATCCGCTCCCCGCTCCATGAAGTGCTGGCACATCATGGGTCGGGAAGGGGTTATGTAAGGAAGCGGCTAGGGGGCCCGGCGCAGCCGGGTCCCTTGACTGCCGATTATAAGACGCAGGAACAATTTAGAAAGATTTATTCTTGTTAAAAATTGTGTCTTATAGTCCGAAAAATACAGTATATGACTTTTAAAGTTAATTAGTTTGACCAGACCTTATTTAAGGGTTTTATAGCATGGGGTGAATACATATGCACTGAATCGTTTTTTTGTTATTTTTTTTTTAAAACAGGTTTTTCTTTATTATTATTATACTGTAACAATCTGGCTTATTTAGTCAGGTCCATTACATGAAATAAATTTTAAAATCAATTTTAATTCCAGGTTGTAGCTTCCGGCCGCAGGTCCTTCAACACAGCAACTCAGTGCTACTCTAGGAAGACGATTCCTGCATTGCCTCCAGCCGTGCCAGGACGACTCTCATCCAACAGCAGCAGCTATGACTGTCTTCATGGTGTAGCACTGTGTTGAAGGAGCTGCGGCCAGAAGTGACAACACAGCGTAATCATGCGATTGAAGCTGAGATTACGCTAGGCTGGGAAGAGGAGAACTGTATGCTGATTGGACAGTGACATACAGAAAACATTACACCGCCCAGAGAGAAAAGGAAGGCTTAACCTCCCATTTGGCAAGTATAGCCAAATTAGCATATTTAGAAAAAAAGCTCATAACTTTGCAAATAATTAAAGTTTTTAAACACAATTTACACTGTAGTTATCAGCATCATAGCGCCTATTAGATTAGTTAGGAGATAGGGAATTAATAAACTAGTGACAGAGCCTCTTTAAACCAAACAGTACTATGACATACTATAACAGTGAAACACAGTTGTGACAGCACGGGGCAGAATGGTGGCTCAGTGGTTAGCATACATGCCTTATAATCCTGGGTTCAAATCTGACCAAGGAGAACATCTGTATGGTGTTTGTATGTTCTTCCTGTGTTTGCGTGGGTTTCCGCTCACACAACAAAAATATACATATAGGGTATTTAGATTGTAAGCCCCACTGAGGACAGCAAGTGAGGACAACTTCTATACAGCCCTACGGAATATGTTAGTGCTATAAGTAACAGAAATAAATTAATTATGACAACAGAAAATGTACCATAAAATATACAAACACTTTTGGGACATAATTATAATAGAACACAGTCAAGAAGAGAATACATACATTATTCTGAATGATCAACATGGAACACAACCTATAAAATAATACAGACACCATTCTTACAGCATTACAATGGGACACCGATTTGTAATAAACACAAACACTATTGTGACATCACCACAATAAAACAGAACCAAAGTATAAACTATATAATCAAAGTAAAAGCGATATTATCATAATGGAGCACAGCTAATAAAATTATACATAGATTATTTTGACATCATCACAACAAAACACATTGCATAAAGGATTACACAGAGTATTGCTACATCATTACAAAATAACTCTGTTTAGGAATGAAGAAAAACGCCATTATGACATCACCACAATATAACAAAACGAAGGAATAAGTACAAACGCTATTGAGAGATAATCATAATAGAGCACTGCTAAATAATAAAGAAACAACAGTATTGTGACATTATTGCTCTAGAACACTGCCAAGGCATAAAGGAAAAACAGTAGTTTGACATAACAATATAGCAGTCAAATAATATTGACAAACACTGTAGTAACGTCATCACAATAGCAAACAGCCAAGAAATAAACACAAACTACACTTTACTGTGACTTCATCACAATATAACACAATCAATTATTAAATGCACACACTATTGTGAAATCATTACACATGCAGGCAGCTCATAAAAGAACATGCAGACTATTGTGACATCATAACAGAACAAAACCTAGGATAAGACAAACACTATTAGCAAACCATCTGGTAGGACAGCAGCAGACCCAAGCAACAGAAGGATGCAGGTATGCACAAAACATGGGAAGACCTTCTCTCCCACTACTATATCCAAACCAGTTGTAGAAGCAACTGCATCCAATTCAATAGTCAAAATTTATTGTGCCCAAATAGTCACGCAGAAGAAAAAACAGCAACGTTTTGACGTAGTAGTGATTGGGTCTTTGTGACATAATAGAACATAACAAAAGAATAAGCACACGCTATTGTGACATTATCACAATAGAAGACAGCCAATAAATATAAACATGATTGTGGCATCAACACAATAAAACAGAATTCGTAAAAGAATACACAGACTTTTGTGACATCATCACAGTAGAACACACCCTAGAAAAAAGGCAAACACTATTGTGACATCATCACAATAGAATTCAGCCAAACACACTGTTTTGTCATCATCACAAAGCCAAAGTTTGAAAATAAACACTACTGTAACCTCATCATAATAGAACCCAGTCTAAGCCCAGAAAACCACTTTTATGTGATCATCAAAATAGAACACTGCTAAGTAATAAAGTTAAATCACACTTGTACATCACCACAAATAAAAAGGCAAGCAAATAAGTTAAACAGTAGTGTCACAGCACAATAATAAAACACAATTAAGGAAGAAAGACAAACACTTTTGTGACATGGCCACAGTAGAATAAATACACATTGCCATAATAGAATACAGCTTAGGCTTCATTCACATCTGCGCTAGGGTCCCGTTCCGACGTTCTGTCTGAGCTTTCCGTCGGACCGTGATCCTGACTGACAGAAACCAAAGATTTTCGTTTCCATCACCATTGATGGTGACGGATCCGGTGCCAATGGTTTCCGTTTATCTCAGTTGTGCAAGGGTTCCATCGTTTTGACAGAATCAATAGTGCATGCCCCTCAGTGTATACATATGTGACTTTGTGTGTTGTATATATGTGCCTGTGTTTGTACATACGTGCCTATATGTGTTGTATATATTCGTATGTAATGTGCCTGTATGTGCATGTGCCTGTATGTGTGCACTATGTCCCTTTTGTGTGTTTTATATATATATATATATATATATATATATATATATATATATATATATATATATATATATTATATATATATATATATATATATATATATATATATAGTGAGATCTTTACAATAGAATGCAGTCAAAAAATGTAGGCAAGCTCTAATGTGACATCATAACAATAGAACAAAGCAAAAAAAAAAAAAAAGGTACACAGACTATTATGACATCAGCATAACCGCACATAACCCATTAAATACATAGGTTATTGCAATAATCACAATGGGACACAACCTAGGTAAAGACATTCAAAATTGTGGCACAATTACAATGGAACATAGCGCATAAAAGTATACACAGACCATTGTGAAATCATCACAATAAAACACCACTTAAACATAGAAAGACTATTGTGACATAATCACAATAGAACACAACTTAAACATTTCTAGAAAGACTATTGTGACATCATCACAATATAGCACAGCCAAGAATAAAATATAAACACTATTGTGATATCCTCACAGTAGAATACAGCTTATAAAAGTATACACAGACTATTGTGACATCGCCAGAATAGACCAGAACCAAAATATGAATACAGAGAGTATTGTGAGATCAGCATAAAGGTATACGGTTTAGAAATAAAGACAATCCCTGTTGTGACATCCTCACAATTGAACACAGCCCATAAGTGAACACACAGAGAAGACAGTCTAAACATTAAAAAAGAGAATATTGTGACATCATCACAATAGAGCACAGCCAAGAAATAAATATAAACACTATTGTGATTTGACCTTACATGCTGAGGCCAAAACAAACAATTATACTGATTCTTAATACAAGACCTAGCTAATCGTTTTGACAGTCGTATGTTCCTCTGCAGTCTTTTCAGGCCCTTTTACACTGGCCAATTATCGGGCAGACGAGAATTCACAGAACGCGCGTTCCCGATAATTGCCCTGTGTAATCAGGGCAGCGATCAGCTGATGAGCGAACAAACGCTCGTCCATCGGCTGATTGCATCGTTTTAAATGGACAAAGCACTACCGGTGTTGGCAGCACATGTCCCTGTGTACACATGGAGACGTGCTACCGACATGATAAAAATGTATGGGGACAAGCAATCGTAGTAAGAAGTTCTCGTCTCCATATTAGCTACTTGTGAATAGAGCAAGCGAGCCATGTAATATCAACTTTACTGCAGCTAGAAGATAACAGCATACAAAGAACAATAAATCTTGCCATAGACATGAAGTACTTGTCAGCAGTGATATTTCAACCAACATTTCAAATCAGCAATTTCTCCAATGACATAATCATTGAGCTTGGCTACTGTGTATGTATTTCTATAAAGGTGAAAATTGTAAATGATTAGGAAGAACCCCCAGCACCACTTATTAAGACAACCATGTGAAAAATACAACCAGGTCTTTTTCTTTTGTTCTTCGCTGTGTTTATGTAAGCAATTATAGGGATGTGGCGCTCGCAGAATCATTGTGGTCACTCAATTGTGCTGATCGGACAATCACTGATCACACACTGAACGCCTATCCTAAGGACAAGTTATCAATGTTCTAGTACAGATAAACCCCTTTAATATCGGGCATTGGGGTCATGTTAAATCTATAGATTTTGTGATACGGAGTCACTTGTCTGATGAAGACCGCCAATATAAGGCATTACTTATAGTGTGCATCAACCATATTCAGACATTTTCATTATTTATATGTAGAACATCTTATTACACACAAGTTACCCAGTAATTTTTCAGTCCAATACACGTTCACACAAAAAAATTCCAAGTGGTGGAACTTACCTAGAACCCATGGTAATATCATCCACTCAACCACAGTGGGGGGAGGTCCTTGCATGTGCAAGTCAGTCCTAACTATATGTTGAGATGCCAAAAGCAAGAGGAATAGGAAAGTGAGATATGAGGCTGTGTGGCAGATAAACTTGATGAAAGGCTTTTTAATGAACAGTCCCAGCCTGCTCTTGGGTGCGATCAGATATGCCATAGAAAGCACAGGAAAAAGCAATCCAATGGTGATGCAGGTCAACAGCTTCACTGCCCAGTTCTTCCGGCGCCAACCTGGGAATCCATCGTACCACAGTGTAGCCAATAACTGCTGACAGTTTGGCTGCGCCACAAACTGGAAATATAAAAGAAACATATTAGGAGTGATCCATCACATATAGTAAAATATCACATACGTTTACATTGATGTTTACGCCTTTCACCTATGGAACTCATAAGAGCCAAGTCTACGCTAACATCACCTATGGAACATTGTAAAATGCTAGCATTGCAGTAGAAAGCCCTGCTATAAATAGAATACATTGCCACATCACTATGTAGGTGGCAGGTACTTCTGTATTACATAATAATTCCCACCACATCTTCCTTCATGATACGTTAAGCAGGGGCGTTACTTTAGTGGCTGTAGAGATATCTGTTGCAACTGGCACCCAAAAGGTCCCTCTGCCCTACATAAAAAGACCAGTACTATAAATGACATGTAATAGTTAGGGGCCCTGTTACATAATTTTGCAGCCCAAAAGCTCCAAATTACATTTCTGACCCTAACCCAGCCATATTTCCTCAAAACGTTGTCCTTTTCCCATAAGGCTGGGTTCACACGACCTATTTTCAGACGTAAACGAGGCGTATTATGCCTCGTTTTACGTCTGAAAATAGGGCTACAAAACATCTGCCCATTCATTTGAATGGGTTTGCCGACGTACTGTGCAGACAACCTGTCATTTACGCGTCGTCGTTTGACAGCTATCGAACGACGACGCGTAAAAATACAGCCTCGTCAAAAGAAGTGCAGGACACTTCTTTCAGACGTAATTTGAGCCGTTCTTCATTGAACTCAATGAAGCACAGCTCAAAATTTACGGCTGTCAGAGAAGCCTCGCAAAATGCGAGGAGGAGGAATTACGGCTGAAACGAGGCAGCTGTTTTCTCCTGAAAACAGTCTGTCATTTCAGCCGTAAAAGCCTCTCATCGTGTGCACATACCCTTACAGTCTTCTCATTTGGAAATTGAGACAGTAAAATTAAAATCAGAATTGTTGGGAAGTTAGTTTCTGGTTATTCGTTTTCCTCCGGTGCTAGAATTTGAAATCAATGAGCAATACAAAATGTATTTCTAAAGAAGCAAAAATAAAACCTTTCATCATGTGTTTAGCTTTGACATCTATATAGCCCAACGTAATTTATAGGGAAATATGTGGCTGGCACCTGTGCGGCAATGTGATTTGAAATCACACATTGAGGAGGATATGTTCACAAGAGCGCTCTCTCCTGTTTAGTGAAAGCTTTTCACACCTTGCACAGACGCAAGCCATTTACTGAGTGATAGGAGATAGATGAATATATTAACCACTTTCATGCCAATTAAATACAGCCTGAACCTATGTCCTTTTTACTATACATCCTTCAAGGCACAATTCAAAAGATTTACTCATAATGATTGATGTTGTTCAATGACTACATCCAGTGAACATAGCAAAATTAAGCCTCATTTACGAAAACTAGGGCAGACAGAATATTAAGATGTTGCCTATAGAAACTAATCTGAATACATCGCTCAGCTTTCAAGTCAAAGTAAAAGCAGTGATTTGTCTGGTTGTCATAGCAACTCCTTCAGGCAGTGGTGTAGAGAGAGGATCGGAGGCCCCATGGTAAAGATAAAAATTAGACCCTTTTTAGGTGCTGCTTTACACCACCACACTTCTCACCATATGTGACAGGATGTCCTGGGGCCCCTTTTCCATTCCAACGACTTCAGTATACTTTCAGTTTTCTTGTTTGCTAACATTGCAGCCTCTGTGGAGACGCCATCCTTGGCGTCTCCACAGATCAACTTCAAATAGGCTTTGCTCCAGTGACCCCACGCAGCTGTCTCTATGGTATGTACGTACGCCTTTGGTTTAGTTTGCACTGGTATGTGCAGAACATGTGTTGTAAAAAAAACAAACAACAGCAAGAAAGCAGAAAAAAGAATTCTGTCACAGATCTCTTCTATCTCGTGTTTCTCCAAGTTTATTTTATATGGCAGTATTTCAATATTTGCCCTACAAAAAAAAAACACCTTCATTTCTCATTGTCAGATGGATGAGCGTGTAATCATGATCACCTTAAAATGTGCACGTTTATTGTTTTTACCTGGTACCAAAATGAAGCCCGATTTGTCTATTTTACATTAAATATACGAAAATAAAAATATCAAAATACAAATGTTCAGACGAAAGGATAAGAAGTTCTGCCAATGAAGTGGTAATTTAGATAGGTGAAAATGGAAATCAAACGGTATGATCTAATATATTAACCCTTTATAGACCCAGACATTTTTCGTTTTTACGTTTTAGTTTTTCACTCCACGCCTCCCAAGAGCCGTAACTAAATTATTTTTCTGTCAATAGAGTGGTGTGAGGGCTTATTTTTTTTGCGGGGGAGTTGTAGTTTCTAGTGTCACCATTTAAAATACCATATAATGTACTGGGAAACGGAAAAAAAAATCTTTGTGGTGTGAAATTGGAAAAAACTCCATTGTTTTTTGGGTTTAGTTTTTACGGCTTTCAAAGTGCCGTAAATATGACAACTTAACTTTATTCAGAGGCTTAATATGAAAACGGTGATGCCAAATTTATAAATTTTTTTTATAGTTTACTACTTTCACAAAGAAAAAATTATTTGTTCAAAAAAAAATTGTTTTGTTTCAAAACATTCTGAGAGCCATAACGGTTTTATTTTTCTGTCGATTGAGCGGTGTGAGGGCTTATTTTTTTGTGGGACGAGCTGTAGTTTTTATTGGTACATACGATTCTTTGATCACTTTTTATTACATTTTGTTTGAGCGCTAAGGTGACCAAAAAATTACGATTTTGGTGTTTAAAAAAATTAATATATATATATATATATATATATATATATATATAAAATTATATATATTTTTTATTTTTTACATGGTTCTTAGGGAATAATGGGGAAAGGTTTTTTTTTTTAACTTTTAATATTTTTTCTACTTTCCTAAAAAAATTATTTCATTTTTTTTTTGTACTTTTTATTAGTCCCCCTAGGGGACTTGAACCAGTGATCGTTAGATCTCTGGTACAATACACTGCAATTCAAATGTATTGCAGGATATTGTCATTTTTACAGGCTTCTGCTAAACCCTCCCAAGGCATAGCTTAACAGAGACAGACAGAAGGCAGAAATGGGGGCCTTCATTAGGCCCCTGGAATGCCCTGACAACCATCGGCGCACCTCAAACACGTTGCAGGGGGCCGATGGGCTGTCGGAGGGAGCCGCCCCTCCTTCTAACAGTTTAAATGCCGTGGTCGCTTTTGACCGCGGGATTTAACTAGTTAAATGACCAGGGACAGCACGATGGCCGTTCCTGGCCGTTAGAGCAGCGTGTCAGCTATGATACACAGCTGACATCTGCAGCGTATGGAGCGGGCGGAGCTCGTGAACCCGCTCCAAACTTCAGACCCTCGCTCCATGACGTACAGTTTTGTCATGGGCGGGAAGGGGTTAACAGTTCAGTCGGTGGGTGATTGATTTACATCTTCCTCTATATGGATTTCTAGCTGCGTTTAGCAAAAAAACCCGAACTATTCTGTTCTTGCCCCCTAAACCTAATAACTGGTTGTGCCACCCTTGGCCCACAATTCTTTGCAGATCTGTTGTAATTCCGCTACTCTGAAGGGCTTTCGAGCATGAACTGCCTGTTTAAGTCTTGCCACAGCATCTCAATGGGATTCAAGTCAGGACATTGACTCGGCCATTCCAGAACCTTCATTTTGTTCTTTTTAGCTATTCAGGGTGGGACTTGCTTGTGTGCTTCAGAGCATTGTTCTGCTGCATAACTCAACTGCGCTTGAGCTTTAGGTCACAAACTGACGGTCGTGCATTCTCTTTCAGGATTTTTTGATAGATAGCAGAATTCATGGATCATCAATTATGACAAGTCTTCATCCTGCAGAAGCAAAGCAGCCTGAGACCATCACACTACCACCACCACCACCATGTTTGACTGCTGGTATAATATGCAAATGGTGAAATGCGGTGCTAGCTTCACGACAGATTTAACGAGACCCATGTCTTCCAAATAGTTCCACCTTTGAGTCATCAGTCCACAGAATATTATCCCAAAAGCCAGTGTGTATTTTTTGGTCAGCAGTGGTTTGCGCATTGCAACTCTCCCATGGATGCAATTTTTGCCATTGTCTTTCTTATTGTGGAATTGTGAACATCGACCTTAACTGATGCAAGTGAGATGTTCATCTGGGCTCTTTTCTGACCTTCTGGATGAGTTGCTGATGCGTTCTTGGTTACATTTTGGTTGGCCGGCCACTCCTGGAGGGGTTCACCAGTGTTCCAAGTTTTCTCCATGTGTAGATAACACTCACTGTGGTTTGCTGGAATCCCATAGCCCTATCAATGCTTTTGTAACCCTTTCCAGACTGGTAGATTTTAAACACTTTGTTTGGCATCTGTATTTGAATCTCTTTAGAACGTGACATCATGTGCTGCTTTTTGAGACCTTCTAGTCTGCTTCACATTGCCAGACAGGTTCTATTTAAAGAGGCTCTGTCACCACATTATAAGTGGCCTATCTCCTACATAAGGAGATCAGCACTATAATGTAGGTGACAGTAATGCTTTTTATTTAGAAAAACGATCTATTTTAAACCACTTTATTAGCGATTTTTAGATTTATGCTAATGAGTTTCTTAATGCCCAAGTGGGCGTGTTTTTACTTTCGACCAAGTGGCCGTTTTACAGAGGAGTGTATGACGCTGACCAATCAGTGACCAGTCAGCGTCATGCACTCCTCTCCATTCATTTACACAGCAGCATCGCGTTCTTACTAGAACACGATGTGCTGCCACATACACAGACATTAACGTTAATCAAGTGTCCTGATAATGAATATACATGACCTCCAGCCTGGACGTCATGTGTATTCAGAATCCTGACACTTCTGAATCTTTTCTGTGAGATACCAGCAAGCCACGTGTAATCTCGCGAGATTACGATGTAAACGAGATTTAGTTTCCCTTGCTGGAAATATGACAGAAAATATTCAGAAGTGTCAGGATTCTGAATACACATGACGTCCAGGCTGGAGGTCATGTATATTCATTATCAGGAAACTTGATTAACGTTAATGTCTGTGTATGTGGCAGTTCTAGTAAGAACGCGATGCTGCTGTGTAAATGAATGGAGAGGAGTGCATGACGCGGATTGGTCAGCATCATACACTCCTCTGTACTACGCCCACTTGGTCTAAAGTAAAAACACGCCCACTTGGGCATTAAGCAACTCATTAGCATAAATCTAAAATCGCTAATAAAGTGGTAAAAATAGATTGTTTTTTAAAATAAAAATCACTGCTGTCACCTACGTTACAGCGCCAATCTTCTTATGTAGGAGATAGGGCACTTATAATGTGGTGACAGAGCCTCTTTAAGTGATGTTTAGATTCAACATGTCTGGCAGTAATCATGCCCAGATGTGGCTAATGAAATTGAACCCAATTACCAATTTAATGTGGTTAGCTGTACGATTAAGTAGCTAAGGGGGCAATTACTATTTCACATCAACTTCAAACAACTTTGGAGACAGTCAATTTTTTTTTGTGTCAAATAATATAGACTGTGTGGTCAATAATTAGAACTGGCACATGATATATTCATTTCAAGTACTGTACAAAGGAAATTCCTTATGTGTGGAGGATAGATGGTTCAGACATCAGTATAGGAAAGGGTTCTTTACAGTTAGTGTAGTCAAACTATGGAATGTGCTGCCCCAAGAGGTGGTAATGGCAGATACTATGTCAGTATTCAAAAAAGTGCCAGATGCTTATCTAATGACAAATGACATTGAGGGTTATAAATAATTAAGCAATGAATGATGTATAATTGATCTGAGAAGGTTTGAACTTGGTCTTCTTTACTTCGTAACTATGTAATCCGACAGAAGAAACTCTGTATGTCTCTGTATGAAATCCGCAGCATACAGAGGTATAATAAAACATCCTTAAAACCCTGATTCATATTACGACCGATGACGTCTGATATTATTTATTTCTAGTCCAATTTAGAGCCTCACACAGAATACAGTACACTTATAGTTATGAGTTTACTGTATTTATAAAGGGGAGTGCTACCCCTGTCTCTCGCCGCCTCCCCCAACCATCTCATTCACGTAAAATGTATATGTCACTCGTGTGAGAGGTGGGGGAGTGCTCCCCTCATGCATACAGCGGACTCATAACTATGTATTCTGAGAGAGGCTCTATTAACCAAATGGCACAATAGTTTTTTGTGTGCCATTTAGGCTAGTAGAGCAACATATTCAGGTGACAGGTCCGCTTTAATTACCTGACTTTTAGTTTTAAATAATCAGTTTAGTTGTTGAGTTAACCTAGTAAAGAACAGAGAGACAATTTATATAAAGTAATAAAATAATCAGTTGGGCCTGCTTCATACACCGCCCCAGCTCTAATGTTACAGGAGTCAAAAGAACATTGTAGGCAAAAAAAATTAAAGAGTTACTGACACAAAAGAGGAAAAAACAGGAAAACTAACATAAATCAGAAGAAGCACAGCAAAGGTTGCACTCACAGCAGATCTGTCATTGGGATAGGCTTAAGTGATGGTTTTAGATGGCATAAAAAATAAAACTAATAGGCTCTAAATCCACCCACCAAAGAGCCTGACAAGTGCTGACTGACAACTATTGACTCCCCGTTTAGCCTGCAGAATATACACTTTGCAGTTACAAATTGGAAGCTTTGGGCTGTGTTGTTTTTGATGGGCCTCATTTAAACCACCATGTCCTTTTGGCAGGTTTTCTTAAAAAAGGAAGAAAAAAAAAACAACCTAAACCTTTTAGAGAAAAAACAAAAACAAGTGATGTAAGAGTGTCCTTCACAGACCTACGTGTGCACCAGAGCTGCAAAAAGCTGTTCTCCTGGCGCGGAATAGAAAATTCATTGGTCAGCGGATATAAATAACTTCACCTCCTTCCAGTCACTTTATCTGCAGTATATGCATTTCTGTTTGGACCTTGAGAATAATAACTGAAATCAGCAGCGTGGCAAGAGTGACGTTAGCTTTATTAATGTAATTTGTTATTGCTATTCAATATTCATTACTTAAAAGCTGTATTACTATCAGCTTCCATGTGCCGCATCGTCAGTTTGAAGCTTCGTTTCTGCCAACACTCAGGACAGAATGCAGCAGGTTCTGCAATATCATTTTCTAAGAGGTTTCATGCACAAATCATCCATCATTTTAATTGTCCTTTTTCCACTTTACATCTGCAGAGTATAATTTCATAACTTGTATTCATCTATTCTATTTTTAATTTACTATTAATCACTAGCATTTACAAGCCGCATAAATTGATATTTTAGGGCCCAGTGATAATGTGGATCTGATCTACTCTATTGTGGCAACATGCACGAGAAACTTAAAGGAAAGGGTGGGATAATCTTACTGAAGCTTCAATTCTAATCGGTGATAATAGTACTGAAGTATCTAGTCCCTCTATTATGATGATATATAACAGAGGAACAAAGTCACATTAAGAGGGAAGAAGACCCCTAGAGACCAGAGAAGCAAAGTGTAGATATAGGGAAATTACAGGGAAAACAATTAAAGTTTTGTATTGGCAAAAGTGCTTGGTAGCTGCTTTATTATAATCTATTGAAAATAATACAGATAAAAATTGCACCACCTTCGGTCTAGACTCTTGGCAACGATGTCCTTCTACCTAATTGTGATCAAGTCTGGTAGTCAATAGGCAGTTCCTTGCCCCAAAGACGAGGCTGGACGCAGCCTGCAGGGCTTAGGAGGGAAGCCTCCATGACAGCCCTAGGAGGGAAAGGGTTAACTTTGTAGGGAAAGTTAGAGGTGGAGGAGGGACAGGGAGGAGTTAGGGGGCCGTTACGGAGCTTCCCGCTGTTTTTCGGCAGTGAGCCGGAAGCAGCGGGAGAGGTAACACTCACCCAAGTAAGCTCCCGTTGCCCCGCTCTGTACGTCATGTCTGAGGCTGATATTCTTGCGCGGCTGCGTGCCGCTGCTGTGCACCACGGTCCCGGTTGGTTGGAGGAGACCGTGGCTGCACTTACAATGATCCCCGACGCCGATTCGCCACGTCAGGCACGGCATATGAGGTCTGTTGCAGTGGGGGACAGGCTCCCCTCCCCCGGCCCCCTTCCTGGCAGTAATATGGCGGCGGGGGGGGAGTCTACAACACCCGCTCCTGCTCAGAGGAGGCAGAGAGCGTCGCCGGGGGTGACGGTGACTCAGGCCGGGTCTGCCCGTCGCTCCCGGCGGTCCCGACCTCCAGAACGCCTCAGCCCTGAGGTGGTCCCGCGGACACGGCGTCGCAGGGGGAGCCCTAATATGGACGCTGCAGGCCAGGCAGCTGGGAGGACCGTCCCTTCCCAGGCCCTGCGTCCTGGCAGGAATCCCAGGCCGCGACGGGGTCCGGCGGTTCTCAGGGAGTCGCAGGCCGGGCTCCCTGTCACCCCCCCCATCAGATGCAAGATCGGAAAGACTAGTTACGGCCGCCTCGCCTGGTGATGCTCCGGCCAGGGGGCAGGCTTCATCAGGATCGTCGAGACGGACGCCTAGACCTGCAGCGACGTCGAGGCAACAGGTCCGGTCGGAAGTTTGGATCCCAGCGGTCGGGCGGCAGGTTGCCGGCCCATCTGCCAGCGCGTCATCATCCCCGGTTCGGAGATGTCGGTGGGATGGCCAGTCGTCGGCGAGAGAGGAGCTGGAAGACGGTGAACTAGACGTGTATCGGCGAGGGCAGGATGGTCCGGCTGACGGGAACACAGCGCCTGTGCAGCCCGGTGAGTGCATAACTCCATCTTTGTCGTATCCAGCGGTTTTTATGTCGGGTGTCGGCAGGGGGGCTGCTAGCGTCGCATCGGTGGCCGGTAGTGGCGCGGGTCTAGCGGACTTGGTGGGTTGCTTGCAAGAGCTGGTCGGGCGTCTAGATAGGGCGGCGGCGCCAGTAGTTACGGAGGTGTCCCCGGCGGTAGTTGGGAAGGCCCCAGGGAAGTGGGATTGTTACAGGCGCGTCCCGTAATGGCGGCTACGGAGGCGGTCGCGGTGTCGGTACAGACCGAGGCCCAAAAAGACGGCGATCGGGTGCGTATTGATGATCGTGCTCGCGGGGAGGTGTATGTTTGCTTTGAAGGTCCGTTGGGGGCGCACTTAAAGCAGGAGGTGCGTGAGCGTATTTGGAAGGACGAATACGTTGAGATTTTTTCTCTTCTGCCGCTTGCTAAATTCAATTTGGATAGGAGCAAGCGGGATGAGAGCAAGAAGGACGAGGAGGAGCGTCGGCGGTATAGGCTTATCCCGCAGACGTTCGTTAATTGGTCGCAGACGTTCGCCATCTTAGCCAGTGTAATAGGAGAAAAGGCGCCGGAAAATTGTTCGGCGTTGTTTTGTTATTTTGACGCCATTGGGGAGGCTCATCGGGTGTACGGGGGGCAGGCTTGGCTCAGATACGATGAGCAATTCCGTCAGCGTAAAGCGGTTCGGCCGGCGATTCAGTGGGACCAGAAGGATATTGCTCTCTGGTTAAGGGTCACGGCTCCGGTTAGGCAGCCCTTTCCCGGGAGCGTTGGCCAAGGGGGCCAGTCCAGTCAGGTCGGACAGGGCGGTGGGGCAAAGTTGGGATTCTGCTGGCAATTCAACGATGGCCAGTGTAAGTTCGGGGCCACGTGCAAGTTCAAGCACGTGTGTTCGGAGTGTAATGGTGCATCCCATGGGGCGGCAAAATGTATGCGAAAAAAGAGGTCAGGGAACCAGTCCTCCTCGGCTGGTCAAGGGGTTGTCACCGGTGAGGGTGGAAAGGATGGCCCCCTATCTAAATGAGTATCCGGATAGGGCTGCGGCGAAGTTGCTTTACGAAGGGTTTAGTGTTGGTTTTATTATTCCTCCGCCTCCTTATGAGGTCCCGGTTACGCGGAGGAACCTTAAATCGGCCTACTTGCATGCTGAGGTCGTGTCGAAAAAGTTGTTTAAAGAAGTTTCGTTAGGCCGCATGGCGGGGCCTTTTATTGATCCGCCAATAAAGGATTTAGTTGTGTCCCCATTGGGTATTGTTCCAAAGCGCGAGCCCCAAAAATTCCGGTTGATTCAGCACTTATCGTTTCCCAAGGGTTTGTCGGTAAATGACGGGATTGATCATGAGTTGTGCTCCGTAGTGTATACCTCATTCGATAAAGCGGTGGGGTTAGTTCGTGCTGCGGGTCCAGGCGCGCTGCTCGCAAAAACCGACATCGAGGCGGCGTTCAGGTTGTTGCCAGTTCATCCAGAAAGCTAACGGCTGTTGGGTTGTTTTTGGAATGGGGCTTTTTACGTGGATCGGTGCCTTCCGATGGGGTGTTCCCTTTCTTGCGCGTACTTCGAGGCTTTTAGTAGCTTCGTGGAGTGGGTGACGAAGGGTGTAGCCGGGGTCGATTCGTTGATACATTACTTAGACGATTTCTTGTGCGTCGGCCCGGGGGGTTTGCCGGTTTGCGGTAATCTGCTTCATGCACTGCAGAAGGTTGCGAGGGATTTTGGGATCCCTTTGGCGCCAGAAAAGACTGAGGGCCCGGTAACGACGATTTGTTTTTTGGGAATTGAGATAGATTCGGTGGCTATGGAGTGTCGTCTTCCGATGGATAAGTTGGGGGCTTTGAGTCAGGAGGTACGTCAGGCTTGCAAGTTAAAGAAAATTACGCTGCGGGAGATTCAGTCGTTGCTGGGGAAGTTGAATTTCGCCTGCCGGATTATGCCAATGGGGAGGGTGTTTGGTAGACGGTTGGCGGCGGCTACGGCGGGAGTGCGTGCGGCACATCACTTCGTACGGCTCAAGGAGGAGCATCGGGCTGATTTGCAGGTATGGGATGACTTCTTGGCCCAGTATAACGGTCGGTCGCTATGGATGGCTCCAGCGCAGGATACGAGTGATTTGAATATTTTTACGGATGCAGCTGGAGCGGGCGGTTTTGGAGCTTATGGGGGGGGTCCGTGGTGCGCGGGTCAATGGCCGGCTAGCTGGGTGTCCAGTGGACTCACGCGGAATCTGGCCCTGCTCGAGCTGTTCCCCATCGTGGTTGCGGCGACCATCTGGGGGGACAGGCTCAGGGATAAGAAGGTTCGTTTTTACTGCGACAACATGGGGGTGGTGCTGGCCATTAACAACATCACGGCGTCCTCTCCTCCGGTAATTCAGTTGTTGCGACATTTAGTGTTGGTGTGCTTGTCATTGAACGCGTGGGTGGTGGCGGTGCACGTGCCGGGGGTACGGAATTGTATCGCTGATGCTCTTTCTCGCTCACAGTGGGATCGGTTTCGGCAATTGGCACCGGGAGCGGAACGTCTCGGTTTGGTCTGCCCGGAACATCTTTGGGATCTGGTCTCGGTCCCGTAGAACGATTGGTGGAAAGGTCTTTGGCGCGGTCAACGTGGAGTGCTTATTCTGCTTGTTGGAGGCAGTGGGAGGAGTGGGTAAGAGAGTTGGGTGACGTCAACACGGATAGAGACAGGTTGGTGGCACTTTTGTACTGGTTAGGGGACGCCTGGGAGGCGGGGTTTTCATTGGCAAAGGTTAACCGTTTCATGTCGGCGGTGGCGTTTGGTTTCAAGTTACGGGGCTTTAGGGATGTGTCTAAGGAATTCTTAGTGGGGCAGGCTTTGAAGGGTTTGCGCCGAGGTAGGGTCGAGGCGGATCGTAGAAGGCCTGTGTCGTTTTCTCTGCTGAGCTCTTTGGGCGGATCATTAGCATCGGTCTGTCGTTCTTCGGCCGAGATGAGGTTGTTTCGGTTAGCTTTTTCTTTGGCGTTCTTTGGGGCATTTAGAATCGGCGAGTTGGTTTCGCCGAGTACCAAGCAAGCTGGGGGGTTGAGACTGAGAGACGTGAGCCTATATACAGATCGGCTTGAGGTATGGTTGCGTCGGTCAAAAACCGACCAATTAGGAAAGGGGAAGCTGATAGTGTTGTTCGCTCTCCCGGGTTCGGCTATGTGCCCGGTGGCGTGCAGGCAGGGTTTTAAGCCACAAGTGGGGTCTCCGGAGTTGCCATTGCTATGTCACGAGGACGGGTTATTTTTGTCTAGATTTCAATTTAGAGCTGTATTCAAAAAATGTTTGGTGGCGGTCGGTGTCGCGGCGGACGCGTACTCATCTCATTCCTTCAGGATTGGCGCAGCAACGGAAGCAGGGCGCTGGGGGTTGGATGATGAGGGGGTGCGGCGCATCGGTCGTTGGGAGTCCAATAGATTTAGGTCTTATGTCCGCCCCCATCTGTTATGAGTTTTGCCGTTTGCACTTATAAGAATGTTTTGTGTGGTGGTATTTAACTTGCTTTTCCGTTTCAGATCCGCCTCCGTGTTTGGTGTGGTTGCTGGGCCACTCTTACGTGCATTGGGGGGCTTTGAGGGCGGACGTCCGCCCGGACGGTCGCCAGTTGCGCATTCCGCGACAGGATGCGGTTTTGCATTGGCTGGGATTTAGAGGTATGTCGTGGAGTAGGGTGTTAGCAGAATTCCAGACATATGCCCGGCTTGATAGGGTCCCGGAGATTTTGGTCTTGCACGTGGGTGGGAACGATTTGGGAGTCCGCCCTTTTCGTGAGTTGGTGCGGGATATTAAACACGATATGTTGTGTTTGTGGGTTTCTTATCCCAGGTTGGTAATTGTGTGGTCGGACATTGTCCCAAGAAAACATTGGCGGCTGGCTAGGTCAGTGGAAAGAGTCAATAAGGCTCGAATTAAGGTTAATCGCGCGGTGTCCCGATTTGTAGCCAAAAACGGGGGCATTTGCGTTCGGCACAGGGACTTGGAGTCAGGAGTGGGGAACTACTGGAGGAGCGATGGGGTTCATTTGACCGAGGTTGGGATTGATCTGTGGAGCTTGGCAATAGCAGAAGGAATTGAAAGGGCGGTGGTGGTGTGGCGGAACTCACAGGCTTAAGGTGGTCAAGGCCTGTTTCGCTGTGGCGGGGGGAGTCCTTGAGGCCAGTCAGTACAAAATTGGTGGGGGGGTCGCATCGGGGGTATGCGTCCCCCAAAAAAGGTACATGGTGGAAGACTTCATCGGGTGTTATCCCTTTGAAGTGGTCTTCTAGTGGAAGGTATATCACTCGAAGGCTTCATCGGGTGTTATCCCTTTGAAGTGGACTTCTAGTTGTCGGTATAGCACTTGAAGGCTTCATCGGGTGTTATCCCCTTGAAGTGGACTTCTGGTGGTTGGAGCCATCTGCAGAGGTGAGCGGTGCCTCCGAGCTGGTTTACGGCTGGAGGTAATTGGTGGTTTGCAGATGGCTAACTCGAGGTGTGTAAAAAAGGAATATCTAAAATGGCTTCAAGGACTGCCCCTGCTCGGTCTAATGTTAACGTTAAATTGTTATTTATGATTCTGACCCATGTTGGGTCATGTGAATTATTAGGAGGAATTCTCTGGTGGATTCCTAATTAGTTATCCGAATGTTTCGGATTTAATTTGTTTTAAAACTGTGAAATTAATAAAACGGCTGCTGTGGCCATTTCACATCCAACCTCGGTGTCACGTGTCTTTTTCCTAAAGGTGGGGGTGAAGGGATTGGTAGGGATAAGGGAAGGTGCACTAACACACGACTCTACTTAGGCAGGTCATGTAGTTTAGAGTCTATTGTATCTTCTACAGATGCTATGGCAGATGTTTAGAGGAGTTGTACATTATGAGACGCTTTGGCTTTTGAATGTGCAGCAAACAACTAAGTCTTTCTACAAGGGGTATTCTGGTTTTGAAGAGTTTTACCAGTTTTTACCTATCCACTGAATAAGTGATAACTGGTAGACTGGGTTGGGGTCTGACCATGGGGACCACCACTGATCACCAGTTTAAATGGAGCAGTGGTCAATTTACTTTCTATGGTACTGACAGAGATAGCCGAGTGCTGTACTATCCAGTGGTTAAGTAAAAACTGGTAAAAACTCTTCACAAATGGAATCCCCCTTTATGTTGTGTCCTGGAGAATGGAACATAATATATAAATCGTTACCACTACAACAGTGACCCCAGTGACACTTCTCTATGATCCTGCACTACTCTCTATCCTTTTACTAGAAACTTGCATACAAACAACCAATGAGCAGTCACTTCAATGTAGCAAAATATACCTCAACCATTAGCTGCACTCAGAAATAAGAAATATAGATGGACAGAAAAGAAGTCTTGTGAAAGAGAGAGAGATAGAGATAGAGAGAGAGAGAGAGAGAGAGAGAGAGAGAGAGAGAATGAGAGAGAGAGTGAGAATTAAATTTTGTTATTTTACAAGGAGCACACTTAATAATGACCATGAAAACAGCGGTAAATGGGACACCTATAGTCACAGAATGTTTAATTTATAAGAATTTGAAATTAACTCCTACAGTCCACCTGATTACTCTTTTCCTAGAAGTTTAAAAAAAGGATACTAATTCTCTATCTCCTCACTAATCTAATTGGCGATATGATGCTGATAACTACAGTGTTAAAAAAATTTCAAAAACTTTTATTATTTTCAAAGTTCTGTGCATTTTTCTAAATATGTTAATTTGGCTATAATAGCCAAATAGGAGGGGACTCTTTCTTTTCACTCTTGGCAGTGTAATGTTTTCTGTATGACGCTGTCCAATCAGCATACAGCTTCTCCGCCTTCCCTGCCCAGCAACACAGCCTGCTCGTTATAGTATCCATTCCCAACTGTGTTTTCAACTGGTGATACTTCTGGTTGTTTCACAGCTAGAATGGTAATCCTGGTGGCATATGAAAGATTAGAATCTCATCTTTCATATTCCACCAGAACCACTTCTAGGTGGTCCACAGGCGGAGATATGGCTATTTATAAATTGATCCCCCTCCCTCCAGCCTCAATCTCTCACACTGTGTGAAGCAGCTTCATGCTGATAGGACAGTGTCAGATGCTGTGAGGCAGCTCCACCTCAGGAGAATCGCTGTTGTTACCTCCCACTTGTCTAGTATAGCCTCATTTGCATATTTATAAAAAAGCTCATAACTTTTAAACTAATAAAATTTTTGGGACACAAATTTCACTGGCATTAACAGTGTGACAGTGTCTATTAGATTAACTAGGAGATTGGGCATTACTAAACTAGTGACAGATCCTCTTTAATCCTTAAAAACTAGGTCTTTACACTGAAGTTCCACCTTTTAACTAGTTAAAGGCTATGAAAACCTATGCACTGCAACTTTTTGCAGGACAATTTATCCAAAAATCAGAGACAACATTTTTTACAGGCAAATTGGTAAACCATATTGAATCATAAAGATTATGTGATATAGGTCTATAGCTTACAATACTAATATTAAAGGGGTAGTCCACTTTCAGCAACTTAATGTTATTTTACAATTTTCCAAAATACTATCTGTATTAATTTTGCACCGTTTTCAAGATCTCTACGTGTTGTTATTTAGTAGGAACATTCATTGTTTAGTTACAGTGGGTAAAATTCTGTCCATGATCATGTGATGGACACACAGGTGCTGGGATCCTTAGAAGACGCAACTCTGATACACATACTGTAATGAACCATGCACCTGTGTGTCCATCGCATGACCATGGACAGAATTTTATCCACTGTAAGAAAACAATGAATGTTCCTACTGAATAACAACAAGCAGAGATCCTGAAAACCATGAAGAATTAATACAGAAAGTATATTGAAAATTTTTATAACTTTTCATTATACAAATAAATTGCATTAATTTGTCAAAACCAGACGAAAACCTTTAACTCATTGGCAGCATGTACTGTGACCTCTAAAATGATGATATTTACAATCCCAAAAAACTGTGCAAGCTCTTCCAACTTAAAAACAAAAATAAATGGGTCTAACAGTGATGTCTATCCCTCAGATGGCACTTATTTTCCTAGTCCCAGGCCAGGCCCTATATCCGTGATTTAGAAAGGACTACTCAGACACTTCCTAAAGGTTTAGTAGGAAAACCGCTTTAATAGTACTGATGATGCTTACACAGAATAATAATAAAAAAAGGCAGAGCTTTATTGTTAAAATGTATACGGAGTCTGTGTAGTAAAATATATAATCTTCATACTGCACGTACAGAGCATGCTTTTGGAGCCCTACTGCAAGGGGGAAGAGGGGAGCCAGGGGTCCAAGGTAAGTGCCTATTGGCCCCTAGTTGTCCACCACGAATTTAAACGGTAGTAGTGACCCACTGATTTTTGCAAGTTCTTTGACATTTTTTCAGAATATTTATTGTGTATTCCTGTATTATCCGTCAGTTGGCATATATAAGGTATTATAGAGCTAAACTAAATCCAATGTATGCAAAGCTCTATGAAAAAAAAAGCTGTTGAAATGTACAATAGAGTTTATTTCATATTCCAGCTTATGCTACTGAGGTATGAGCGTGAATGCAAGAAAGCAAGGTTAGGCAACAGAACAGTAGGCAACTCCAGCCAGTCAGGCTATTAACATACCATGCACTCTATTTTACAAGTGAAGTGAGGGAGAAAACAAACCGTGTGGGATAAAATACTAAAATGTCAGTCATCCTGCTGACAGATACTCATTAAATCTTTTCCCAGCAGAACAAAGCAGAGTAGATATGCCTGCTCAACAAACATTGTGATCTGTGCAGAGGTACTAAGCGTATCATATCATCACTGCAGTAGTAAAAGCAATACTGAATAAATACAATATTTATTAATAGTGTCTGATAGTATAAAAAACATTACTATTAACATATCATAGGATAGAAGTAACTTGCGCCAATGTATACTGCCTAATAATTCACCCTCAGTTGCCCTGCGGAATATATCTCAATTGTATGTAAACAATTTCATGGGCAAACTTTTTCTAAATGGTGTCACATCTAGCGTTTGTGTGATATAATCAAATGTCCACATCTATGCACCATTGACCATAGAGGATATGCTGATGTGATAAGATTATGAGATCAATGGACAAGTATTTAGAAATAGGGAATGGGGCTGAAATACTACCCAGTGTATATAGGTAAATTAGCTAACATCTTATGACGTTGATAGTAAAGTTTTAAAAAATTTCGGTCAATCCATGAAAGTTAATTTACTAGAAGTAGTTTTACATAAGGTAAAGCTCCACTTTGTACCCAGGAGCGGGAAAGGGTTAAAGCACAGTAGAGGTGAAATTTACACATTTCATTTTTTTTGTCGAAATTAATTTATAATACATTTTTTTATGTAACACAGAAACTTTTACCAGAGAAACGCAACCCAATATTTATTGCCCAGATTCTGCAGTTTTTTTTTTAGAAATATCCCACATGTGGCCCTAGTGTGCTACCGGACTAAAACACAGGCCTCAGAAGCAAAGGAGCACCTAGTGGATTTTGGGGCCTCCATTTTTTTAAATAATATATTTTAGTCACCATGTCAGGTTTCAACCCCCAAAAAGTGACCCCATTTATAAGAACTAGTCAGTGAAAATGAAAAATGTATTTTTTTCAAAAAATATGTCGTTTTAGCTCCAATTTTTTTATTTTCATGAGGGGTAGGCAGAGCTCAAAATAGAAGGAGCGCTATTTTGTCTTTTAGAGCGCAGATTTAGCTGGATTGCTGTACAGGCGCCATGTCGCATTTGCAGAGCCTCGAGGTACCAGAGTACGTTAGAAACCACTGAGAACTGACCCCATTTTGGAAACTACACCCCTCAAGGCATTTATCATTTGCCTGGACATATGACAGGGCTTAGGAGTGAAAGAGCACAATGCGCATTTGAGGCCTATTTTGGGGATTTTCGTAGCATTGGCCCACAATTGCAGGGCTCTGAGGTCAAATAGTAAAACAAACCCCCAAGTAGTGACCTCTATTTTGTAAACTGCACCCCTCAAGGCAAGGGGGTGTAGTGAGCATTTTGACCCCACAGGGTTTTCTTTTTATTCATTAGAAATGAACGCTCAGCGGCGCAAAGTGAAAATTAAAATTTTCTACTGATATGCTAATTTAGTGCCCAATACATGGTGCCCAGTTTGTGCCACTGCAGACAAATATCTTATAAACTGTTAAGCGGGCTCTCCCGGGTATGGTGATGCCATATATGTGGATGTAAACGGCTGTTTGGGCACACAGTAGGGTTCAGAATGGAGGGAGCTCCATTTGGCTTTTGGAGCACAGATTTAGCTTAGCAGTTGTTCTGTTTGGGGTTTTACTGGTATTTCAGTTTATAATGTGGGGGCATATGTAAGCTGTGCGGAGTACACCATGGTATATGTAAGCTGTGCGGAGTACACCAGGGTATATGTAAGCTGTGCGGAGTACATCAGGGCACAATAAGAGGGTATAATAATGGGGTAAATAAATAATAATTCATAGATATGTGGCCAGTGTCGCACTGATAAATGGTGCCCAAGCTTATCCGCTTTTGGAACGCTCTGCACAATTTGTGTCGCTATATTCTGAGAGCCAGAACGTTTTTATTTTTTCTGTCAATGTTTTTTATTCTTTTTTATTTTTTTACGGCGCTCACGTGCGCTATAAATGACATATTTACTTTATTCTGCGGGTCGATTACGCCAATACCATATGTATATAGTTTTTAAATATTTGACAGTGTTTGCACAATAAAATGACTTTTGTTTTAAAATCATTTATTTTTTGTATCACCATATTCTGAGAGCCATGTTTTGGTTTTTTTTCTGTCAAAAGCCGTGGGAGGGCTTGTTTTTTGTGGGACGGGCTGTAGGTTTTTATTGGTACAATTCAATTTTATTATGTTTTGTGAGGTGTGGTGACCAAAAATCAGTGATTCTGGAAATGTTGTTTATTTTATTTACGGTGATATCTTTATAGTTTGGGTCATTATGGACGTGGCGATACCAAATATGTGCACTTTTTTAAATGTATTCAGTTTTTTTCTATAATAAAAGACTTATTATAGGAGAAAAGGCGGTTATTGTTATTTTAACTTGAAACTTTTGAAACTATTTTTTAAGCTTCTTTTTAACTTTTTTTTGTCCCACTATGGGACTTGAAGGCATGAAGCCCTGCTTGCTATTCTAATACACTGCACTTCCTACATAGTGCAGTGTATTAGAGCTGTCAGTTATTCACTGACAGCAAGCCTATTAGGCTTCGACTGCGGGCGTGGCCTAATAGGCTTCCGTACTAAGCAGACCAGGGGCCTCCAGTTGCCATAGCAACCATCGACAACTACGCAGCTGCCGATTGTTGCCATACCAACCATCGGGTGCTCCCTAAGGGGTTAATCTGCCGGATCGGAGGCTAGCTCCGGTGCTGGCCCTTACAGCACCGTGTCAGCTGTAACGAACAGCTGACACCCACAGATGATGACGCAGGCTCAGCTTCTGAGCTTGCTCCATCTTGTTGGCCCTGATAGCAAGCATTTTGGGCCCCGCCTCCGGGCAGGGCCTAAAAGGCTTCCATTCTTTGCAGACCAGAGGCCAATGTTAGGCCTCCGGTTGCCATAGCAACCACCGGAATCCCGGCGTCAGCGACGCAGGGATGCCGACAGGCTGGAAACCACCTAGATGCAGCGATCGCTGCATCTAAGGGGTTAATCGGCAGGATCGGAGCCCAGCTCTGGTCCGGTTGTTACAGTTGGATGTCAGCTGTAATATACAGCTGACACCCATGGGTGATGGCGCGGGTTCAGTCGCTGAGCCCGCTCCATCACCATCGTGTACAGTTACGTGAGAAGGCGCTAACACATTACCGCTGACTACGTAACTGTACGTGATTGGGCGGGAAGGGGTTAAACATTGTGGACAGGGAGCCACACAAGTTTGGAAAGTTTATAGGGTATTAGGGTATGTTCACACGGCCTATTTTCGCCCGTTTTCCGGCTGTAAACGGCCGAAAAAATCGGAAGCAGACGGGCCGTTTTTTTATGCGGCTGTTATGAAAAACAGCCGCGTAAAGAAACGGCCGCGAAAAAGAAGTGCATGTCACTTCTTGGGACTTTTTGGAGCTGTTTTTCATAGACTCTATTGAAAACAGCTCCAAAAACGGCCGTAAAAAAAGCAGCGAAAATCGCGAGTGGCTTAAAAAAACTTCTTAAAATCAGGAGCTGCTTTCCCTTGAAAACTGCTCCGTACTTTCAGACGTTTTTGAGTTTGTATGTGAACATAGCCTTACTAATACATGCAAAAACAATTTTATTTCGATTTGACAGTAATATATTTTCTATTTGAAATATTGTAATATAAATAAATGTTTTATTTGATTATTAAAGCAGGAATAATTTTCTATCGTATGCTACACCGCGCCACCGCCACAACATTGTCAGCCAAATACGGAACCTGCTGCTAAAAATTTGAATCCCATCCAAGTATTACTATTTGTACAATGCTCCTTTAATCTAAAATAACATTACTTTAATAACAGCGAGGGACACTGTATAGCAATATGCATATTATGCAAAATATTTATTTTCTACATTATCTACATTATCTCACCATCTATGTAACACAAATGAATAATACAAAAAATGCTGATATGATATGTAATGTATTGTGGATCTCCCCGAGGTGATCTAGTTAACGTTTCTCTTCAGAAAAAATGTTTTATTGCTAATCTCAAAGATTAGGACGCAGCTATGTTGGCCAAATCCATCTTTATCAGCTAAAGCTATTGTTTATAAAATGTCTCGGACAGCTTAGGCCGAGTTCACATTCACGTTGTCTTCCATTTAGGTCTCTTCTGTTAGAGGAAGAGATCACTGAAAATCCAAACTGAAAGCATTGTTTAAGTTGGATTTCGTTTTCCTCCGTTCTGCTAGGTTTCAGTTTTTTTTTTACGGAAGCAAAAGTGCTGCAGGCTGCACTTTTGCTTCCGTGAAAAAACGAAAACCTAGCAGAACGGAGGCAAACGGAATCCTACTGAAACAAAAGAATTACCCCATTGAAATCAATGGTAATTCAAACGGAAGTGGTGCTTTCCATTTGGATCTTCGTTCATCTCTTCCTCTGACGGAATTTACTTCAGTATGTTCTTGGGATGAATTTTTACTGCTATAGCTTCTTATTTTCTGGCCCATCAATTTGGACTATGATGGAGATTTATTGGACATGGTCTACTGTCAACCTTCTCATTACCAAAATGCCCCGTTTTATGATCCTAACCGACCATCTACGTTAGACAAACAGTATTGTCATGTCAACTACAAGTCACATTGGGGGAGAGCAGACAATATGGTTTGAATCAGACAACCATTAATAAAATGTCATATAGATGATAGACCAGTGAAGACATTCCGTTCTTGTTTGATCATAAAAAAATATAGTAAGTAAAACTGTCTGTTAATGTAGAGTCATTAAAAACACAGATTCCATATTCACTCTTATTTAATGAGTTGTGTTTATTTCCTTATCTAACTCTTAAAGAAAACCATCTATTTCCCTTATGGTAACGTTCAACCTATTTTCAGGTCATGTCAGGAGAATTGGATCCAGCTGGGCAGGAAATAATTGGATTTTTTCTTCACTGTATTACAAGGCTCAGTGGGTCATACGACACTAGTTATAATTATAGCTGGAGATAGTTCAAATACACTGATCACAAAACCAATCAAATGTGAAGTTTTTTGACATATATACAGCGTGCCCTGAGCCAACACTTATTGCAAGCTCACTAAATGTCTGGCAAAAACCATTTCTTCTTATGAGATGCTTGAAGGATCTTTTTATTGCTGTGGTCATAAGCAGCTGAAGCTAGAAGAGATTATGACGTTTTTGGTTTCATTCACATGATCACATATTTGGGATCTGTATCATTTCTTTATTGCAAAATATCCTGGATACAGGGCTAGAGTTATCCATACTGCCATTTTTTTTGGCATACAGCCTGAAAATGCGGATTTGTAATATGGATACATATTTATTTACTGTATATGCATTATATCTGTATTTGTACATATTTTATATATATATATATATATATATATATATATATATATATATATATATATATAAAAATACCTAAACACAAATACATACTTACATACTAGTATATAAATTTGTATTTGATCTGTATTATAATCTATGTTTTAAGGGATGAAATGGAGGAAAATGCAGATAAAATATTGATATCAACCATAAAATAACAAAAAATACAAACGCTACACAGATATAGATGATATAGATTCAAGGCGAAAGGTAATCAAATCTAAAATAAATGTTTTGTACCCATATTTAGCTTATTTTCTCTGTATCTCAATAGGATCATGTGAATGAGGCCTGCATTTTTTTTCAGTTGATTTAACCAAAACCAAAATACAATAATGTGCACTATGTTATTATGTATCAATAAACAAAAACATTCTGAATTTATGTAGTTTAAAAATGTACCTAAAATGAGACGATCCTCACCGATCCGGCTACTCTAAGGGTATGTTCACACAGGCTATTTTCAGCCGTTTTTTTGTGGCGTAAACGGCCCGAAAAACGGCTGAGAAACCGGAAGCAGAACGCCTACAAACATCTGCCCATTGATTTCAATGGGAAATACGGCATTCTGTTCCGACGGGGCGTTATTTTACACCTCATTTTCAAATAACGGTAAAAAGATGCCCCGTAAAAAGAAGTGCTTGTCACTTCTTGAGACATTTTTGGAGCCGTTTTTCATTGACTCAATAGAAAAAGAGCTCCAAAAACGGCTGCAAAAACGCTAGTTGCATAAAAAAACGGCTGAAAATGAAGAGCTGTTTTCCTTGAAAACAGCTCTGTATTTTCAGCCGTATTTTGTTAAGCATGTGAACATAGCCTAACCCTCGGTGATCAGCTCTTATGTCTTGGTGAAGCCACGCCAGCTGCTGGGGAAATGTAGCATTACATGCAGACCATTCAAAAGGTGAGGCCATCTCCACCAGAGCTCTTACAGAGCTGTTCTGGCTTATAGAGATAAGTATTGACCTCTATGATGTCCATATGTTCTAATAAAAAATATGGACCCTTTAAAAGCTGTAAGGGTATATTTACACGTGGCCGATTTGTTGCAGACATTTTTGCAGAAATTTCTTAAACGTTCCACAGATCTGAAAGGGTTTTGTAAAAATCCATACATGCGCTGCAGAGATTGATCACTTTTTGGGGTATGAATGATCAATTTCACAAACGAGAAAAAAACAAACATTTCTGTTTATTTGTGCACCCTTTTTTCATGAAATTATAATTTTGCTTCCATTCATTCATTTATTCATTTTCGTATGACCCCCGCCAGTACTTGCTACGTGTAATTGCCCCCCAACTGTTGATATAAATCTGCTATTCTGACAATCCCTACAACATCTGTCAAATTAAATATTATAAGTAAACATTGCACCGAATTTGGTCTGATTTCCTGCGGAATTGAGATGTTTTCAGGTGGTGTTGTTGACTTATGATAATACATTACACTGATCAAACTACTTTGAAGCATGAGACATCTTTATTAGAAAGAGTTCTATAATGAGACTGTATGAAGTGAATAATGCAAACAATGCGTCAAAAGAAATAACATAACCACAGGCAGAGGACTGAGTGGGTGTACAAATCATGTAAACACAACACAAATCCTCTATTCACTCCTGTCTCATCTTACTAAGATTTACTCGCAACCTGAAAAGAACGTTAGCATTTAGTAATACTTTGTACACTTGTTGCCTTATCATACACGTTACATCATTACTTATCCTAGTGGTTACGCTTTACAGACTACAGATGGCAAACTAGGGCAGACACAGTTGGCTGTAATCAAATTTATTTATCACCTGTCCCTAGAGCTGATCATACACACTTAAGATCAAGCCAGAAAACAGAGATTGTTAGCGCAGAAGATGATTTCTTGTCTGGCAACATTTTATAAATGTTTGTATGTGGATTATTAGGGAGACAGAAAATGCACTAGTGGTTGCTGATTGATCCTCCTATCAGCAGGGGGTGCTGATATCTGGCAGCAGTGTTAAGGGAGATCTCAGTGGGTGATTGCTTCTTTCTTATATGCCGTTTTCTTTTTTGTTCGGAATCTTCATAAAAGAACAGTCCAGAGAAAATGTACACAAAGTGACCATCTATTTGGGGCTTATTTTGAATCTTTAATATAAGGGAGCAAGAGGAGAAACAATTGCACATTTAAGAAAAAATCTATATATGTAGCTATATATATTTTTTTGTATTTTTTTTTCTATTGCAAAAGCAATTATGAACATTTTATTTATCTTGAAGTTCACTTTAAACCACTCCTGTGAAGAATGACATCACAAAATACGTGTGCTGTATCCATAATACGAATAGCAAAGAGAAGGCATAAATAGAAAACCCCTGAATCCCAAAAGAAAATCTGTAACAGCCCCACCTGGACTTTCATGCCTAATTCCTAGTGCAATTGAAGCGCAACAAATGTGGCCATGCGCCACACATGCCCCCAACTTCGAACATAAAATAAAACACATACTCACCTCTCCTCTTCTCCCCCTCAGGCTCCCTCCATCATTCTAGTACGGCTCATACAAGGTTCTGACGCAGGGTTTAGTCTGATCGGGAGGGGCAAGGTACTTGGCCCAGTGCCGGCCTCTACCTTGCTACGCCCCATAGAGTGAAATCTACGGCAGTTCCTAGTTTTTTGGCATAGATTATAATGAATTTGTTGGGCCACTGTGGCCACACCCCTTTCCCAGAAATTGTGCCCTTTTTCCACAAAAGTGATGAGGGTGGCATAAAAAGGCCCTTTTGCGACTTTTCTACGCCAGAAAACTGGAGGAGCCACAGGACATGAATACATTCGGCTCGTGCTTCTAGGAGATAAACAGGTATTTTCTAAAAACTACTGAATATTACAATGTAAGTGATACTCCGCTGAAATCAGGGTATCAGGGCAGCATAAACCTGGTGACAGATTCCCTTTAAATAAATATTTACCCGCCGAACACCATTTTGTTTTTTGTTTATTGCAATATGCCCAGAATTTTCTGCATATTAATTTTTTTATAAATATTTTTAGTGCTTGGAGATCTAGATTTTTCTTATACAGAGCTCAAAATCTCCTGCATAGACATAAAGTGAAAGGGGTTATCTGAGTTCTGAACTTTTGTTTTCAAATGACTGCAAATGACTTGATTGACAGAAAAATTAAAAAAGTTACGGGTCTCAGAATATGGCGATACAAAACAAATGGTTTTTTTTGACAATTAGTTTTTTCTTTGTAAAAGTAGTAAAACATAAAAAATATGTTGTAATTTGGTATCCCCATAATCCTATTATTATGCAGAATAAAGTTACCATGTCATTTTTACCGCATGGTGAACGCCTTAAAAAATTAAACTAAAAATAGAAAAGTTATGGCTTTTGGAAGGTGGGGAGGAAAACAAGAAAATGAAAAACTGCCAAATGGCTGCAGCGGAACGGGGTTAAAAACTCTTCTATAACGTTTCACTCGTCTGACCCTGTGAGGCTGGCGAACAGTTTTGGGACGCATTAGATCACATCACATCAAATTTTTTTCTGGAACCGCTTTTGTAGCACGGAACCTTATTAAGTGCCCCCTTAAGTGCCTCTGTCCCAAATTTTCAAATTATTAGTGCCTTAAGTGCCATCTTTAGTATCTCTGCTGCAGGTGCCCCTTTTGTTTCTAGCCCAAGTGCAGACTTTATGCCTACCACAGGTGCCCCACACCCAATAGCCCAACTGAACATGATACTGCTACATCCTGATGTGCCCATGTTGCCTCAACCAGGATTCTCTCTCGGCTTCAAGCATTTTGGCGACCAATCTCCCAAATGCTGGGAGCAGAGATTTTTTTGTGACAGTTTTTATAAATGCCTTGACTTCTGCCAAGCCTGTAGTGTATTGGGATACATTAAAATATGATCTTGTCAGGCAGCAACTCCTTAGCTACTAGCTTGTTTTAGATTTTTTAGCTCTTTAGCGCAAGAGGGGAGAGATGGGCAAGAAGGCATAACAGTATACAAACCAAGCTCTTCTCTTTTATTTATAGTAATAAAAGTTATAATAAAAAAAACTTTTCAGGAGAAAACCTTTTCAAGTTGATACTGGACATAAATTGGAATGAAAATGCAGAATATGACTGATTTATGAATGAAATAATTTCCTATGGTTTGCTATTGATTTGAAATGCTCTCATACATTTTCCTCAGTCAGGAAACTAATGAGATATTTTGACAGTAATATGCCACAGAATTAGTAATTTACCAAATGCGTCATAAGATAAGAGTTTTTTATTAAAACATAAGATTTCCCACTTGTTATTTATCTCCTACACCATTGTTCTAAGTTTATTATTTCATTGCAGATGTCTATATTTATGCCATGTTTTACAGACAATCTGTGTGTACGCTTGAAAAATAAGTATAGAAGTGCCCACCTATGACTAAGGGTCCTCTTACACGGCCCGGTGTGGGCAATGTAAAGGAGCGCCGATCAACGAGACAGTTTGTTACTACGATCGCTCGTCCTCATACATTTCTATCATGTCGGCAGCACGTCTCCCTGTTTACTCAGGGAGATGTGCTGCCAATAATGATAATATTTTCGTTTGCATAAACTATACAATCAGCCGATGAATGAGCGTATACACAGGGCAAGGGTCAGAAGCGAGCGTTCTGTGAACAATTTGCCCGTGTGAAAGGGCATTTACAGTATGAGTAAGTTGGCCAAAGACATAACAATCTTATACCTTTCTTTCTTTCTTTCTTTGAGAACAAATAATTAGATTAGATAAACAAATTGAAATCAAACTTTTTTGACACAATTTGATTGATTTTTTTCCCCAAATTTTGCTTCAATCATAGCACTTGTTTTGCCTTTATAATATGTGCTCATGATAAGGAGCATCAATGGAGGCATGTTTTCCCCAAAAAATTCGGTATTATGGTCCAGAAACCAACTATAGTTACAATGCGCATTATCAGACTTATTATCTGTGTGTCTTTGGTAGCATTTACAGCATCTGGTTGATATAAATAGACTTTTATATGCATGTTGCTAAATAGATCTTATAATACCTATACTTATTACTAAATGTAACGACATTACTGGCTTGATATTTGATTGCTTCACTATACACCTGTAGGGCTCAGTTCACACCTCGGTTTCCAGGCACGTCAGAGGCATACGTCAGGGAATACTCCGTATGTGTAACTCCGACGTGCCTGAAAAACGAGATGTGAACTGAGCCTAGGTTACATAACTCAAGAATTCCCAGCTGAAAAAGAAATACTAACTAGATTATTCCTCTGATGTCCAAACTTCTACACAATTCGACTGCGCTGTATCCATTTTAGACAAGAACTGCGTGTCTTTTCCAAGACCAAGCTTTAATCACTCCAGAGACCAATTGTCTTAAGAATCATAACTGTTGCCATTTATGACAATGGAACACTAAAGAAATATTCTGGCTACCAGAAAATAATGTTGCCAGCCCACCACCTTTGCCTTCTAACCATGTCCACCAAGTGCTCTCTGGGTCAGATCAGTGGCCATCATTACTAAATGAATCAAGAAAAAGGAAATTCTGGTAGTGCTTCAAATGTACAGTATATATCTTCTGGCAATTTTACAGATTGCTATTGTGGCAATACTGGTCACACATTTGAGTTTAAGGAAATCTAGTGTTCTCATCTATGTCCCGCTTGCACCTGCCACTAAGAAACTACCTAAACAGATTCAGACACTGCCTATCATATGAAGAATAAGTGAAAAACATTGTGGAGTCTGTATGACTCCACATCATAACAATTACAAGGAAAAGTAGCTGTACTAGTAGTTGTAATTCTTTGAGAAAATCCTGATTGTTGGATATGGTTTGGGTGAATCATGGGTTGTAAGTTAGTGCTGGTTTTCAAAAATACATTATTTAAAGATATGCATTATTTCTACCTGCTGAACTCAATTTAAATGGTCAAAAACTTTTCAACAAATTTGCATAAATCATTAGTACAATAAAATATAAGAAACTTTGTAATCAACCTTATTAAGGAAGAATGCCTCTTTCTCTGGTTGTCAGATACCTCCCTCTCCTACTAAACTGTTTACTCAATCTGAATTGACTGCTTTTTAAGTCTCCTCAAGAGAAAACAGGCTATCAGCTCACTGTGGGATCAGGTTAAAGCTGCCTATAGAAGTCTATGGAGAGGGGAGGCGAAAGGGAGGGAGCAGAGTTAGAGAGAGGCAAAGAGAAACACACAGAGACTATACTGCAACCTTTAGTATGAGTTATATCTCACCCCAGTGCTGGATTCTCAGCTACACCACTCAGTAATGCTAAATAATGCCCTCAATTCCTTAACCAGATTTTAAGTGTGTGGTACAGACAGATAAAATGGCAGGATATTCTGCTCTATGTGTGCAATGTATAGAAGACAGGATAGCAGTTAGGTTCTACCCACTAACTTAAAGTCAACTGGGAATTAGAGATAGAGCCTGCAAAGGGGAAAACTGCTAAAAAATGCAGAATACAAGCCATATAATTGTCAGAAATATTGTTATTCCTCATGTACACACATATGACAGCTTGTTCTAAAAAGTCACCTGAAAAGTTCGGTACTCTTTAAACATCTTATTCACAAATCTTAAATATGAAGAAGCACCATAAGATTTGACCTATTTTGACTTTTGCTATGGGGTTTTTCCCCTCTAGCTGTACATGATATAGATATATTTCTATGTAAGTATCCAAAGGGCTAATACACTAAGCATAGAATTAATAAAGAGAAAAAACACATCTGACATAATGTGCTTTTTGATTCTTTGTTTGCTATCTACTTATATTGGCCATAAATGTGAATTAAAGGAACTAAAATATTCTTGCCTCCACCATGCAGCTGTCCTATGTACAACCGTTGTTTATAGCTCTACAGTGCCTGCAAACACCCTATGTAAATGAACATACGTTATTTCTTTTTTGTAAGAACATATACACACTGCCCATTTTTCATGTTTTAGTTACATCTCATATACCTAACTATGCTGCTATGAACTCTGACATTTAAAATGAGATCATGCCAGACATATAAATTCAGCTATAAAATATGCACTTACAATGCTTTGATGTATTGAACTCTTGGGAAAATGACTTGACATTGAGAAAATAAGATAACAGACAACACCATCTAGCGCCGCGACTCAACACCCAATCTAGTTTAAAGCGCATCTCATTATATAGGTTATCCGGTGCAGCGATTGCAGATCAACAAGGCATCGTTGATCGGCGATCGTTTGCTTCTGTCACACAGAGCTATGGATGGGAACGAGGGGTCGTTACTCCGATCGGTCGTCCCCATACATTATTATCATGTCGGCAGCACGTCTCCCTGTTTACACAGGGAGATGTGATGCGGACAACAATAATACTTCACTTTTTTAAAACGATACCACCAGCAGATGATCGAGCGTTTGCTCGTTCATCTGCTGATCATTTCCCTGTTTACACAGGGCAATTATCGGCAACGAGCGTTCGATGAACGCTTGTCTGCCCTATAATCATCATGTGTAAAACACCCTTAACACAGCTTTCTCCTAACTAGGATTACACTTTTTTCTCATTTCTATTACTTACAAATTTTGGCTCTGAATCTCTCGTTTCTTTCCACTTTAGATTTGTTGAAATGTTGCTATCTTTTAAGGTCCTATTACACAACCAGATATGGGCCGTGAAAATGAGTGCCGATCAACGAGACGTCCCCATACATTTTCATCATGTCGGCAGCACATCTCCCTGTTTACACAGGGAGATGTGCTGCCAACAACGATGATATTTAATGCTGCTTAAACGAACAGATCAGCCGATCGTTTGCTCGTTCATCAGCTGATCTTTGCCTTATTTACACAGAGCAATGATTGGGAATGAGCGTTGATATGAACACTCGTTTGCCCGATCATTGGCCCTTGTAATAAGGCCTTTAGTTGTACTAGTTTTATGGTACTAAGTGAGCAATGCAGGTGACAATATTACTTAGACAAAAAGTTGATTACAGTACACATTCTCCTTGGTAAACCTTGTGTATATAATGAAATCTTAAAGGGATTCTATTATCGCCGTGACGATGAAAACAAGCAGTGTCGTGAATAAACTGCTAAGGGGAAGGGAGGGGTTACAGGTCAAGACGCCAGACACTTCCCAGCTCGGTTGACACTGGAAAGCTGATTGCATTTTACTCTGATGCAAGAACTAAGATACTCAACACTGCTATGTTTCTACTGCTTTACCCTATTGCTAACTAGCAGACTTAGCTGTTTGGGAAACTAAAATCTGATGACAGACTTCGTTAATTACTTTAGCTGTCACGCAATTGAATTACTGATACTTCTCTAATATGCTGTTATAATTTACTCTAATTGCTCTGCTTTTGAAGCAGGTTTAAAAGACTTCATACAAAAAAATTACTATTTTAGGGAAATATCGTGAATTGTTTCTTAAAAATTTCATAATAAATGTAGGATTCCTGATTAGAGAGTCTGTAGCAGATTTAAAGTATGGTGGCTGAAACATTCTGGCTGGGGAGCCGGATAATAGCAAAAGGAGTCAAGTGACAGTCCAGATTTGGTACACAGATAAGCAGCAACAGGTTGTAGCGTAATCCTGAAACGTGGTCAGGAAACTATCCAAGTTTGGAACACAGATAAGCAGCAACAGGTTAGAGTGTAATTCAGAGTTGAGGTGAGGAAACAAAAATCCAAGTTCGGTACACAGATAAATGGTAACAGGTTGTAGCATGAGGCAGAGACATGGTCAGGAAACAAGTTCAGTACACAGATGAGCAGCAACAGTTTGTAGAATAAGGTAGAAAGGAACTAGACTAGAGGCTGAAAGCCCAATAGTCATGCAATCAGAGAGGGCAAGGGCCAGACTTTTATAGTAAGCCAAATGGGCGAGACCAGTCAAGGCAAGAAATCCAGAGTGGCAGTAATCAAGAGAGCAGTGCTATCCAGCAGCACCAGTTAGCTCAGTGAGACGACATGCTGCCTGGTACATACTAATTTCTGAGTTCAAATTCTGCCATTTCCCTTGTTTGCTACTACAGAACTGTATTTCAGCCTTATAAGATAATAGAGGCTATAGGATGGATCCAGATGGTAAATTGAAGAACAGACAAATTTCCATATGTTTCTCTTCACCTGAACTGAAATATTGTCATTATAGGCTGAGCCTATAACTATATAATTAAAAATTATTTGTTAGTTTAAATAAATGGGTAATGTTAAAGCGTTTTTCCAGTCCCAAAAAATGTAAGGCCTATCCACAAGATAGACCATCAATATGTGATTGGTCGGGGTCCGACTCCCGGCACCCCTGCCGATCAGCTGTTTTGAAGGGGCCACAGCCCACAAACGAGCGCTGCTTCCCCTTCATTTCCATTTCTTCTCACACTGTGAATCGCCGACCACTTCCCCTTCATTTCTACTTGCTCAGTGTGAATCATCGACACACTTGTAGTGGTGTTTCACAGTATTACAGCCTCCTCCTATTCAAGTGAATAGGAGAAGACTGTAATACTGCGAGAGCTGCGACCCCGTTAAAAGAGCTGATCAGCAGGGTGCCATGACTCGGATCACATATTGACCGACCGATCACATATTGATAGCCTATCCTGAGGTTAGGTCATACATTTTTTAGGACTGGGAATCCCCTTTAGGGCTTGGTTCATATTAATATTCATGGCTTGTGTTTACACCTAAGCTGTTCCAACTCCAGGATGCTTCAACTTTATTATAATAGCATTTTCAGGTGACTGGGGCAGATCTAACGGATCAGAAATGTCTCAAACTGACTTGTGGCAATGGTAACATCCTATGACATTGCCATGTTTAAAGTCTCTGAGGTCTTTAATATGACCCATACCAACAGTGTTTGTCTATGGAGATTGCATTGCTGTGTGCTCGATTTTATGCAACTGTTTGTAATGGGTGTAACTCAATTAGAAGGGATGTCCAAAAAACTTTTTTTTTTTTTTCAAAAACATTTTTTATTAAAATTTTACTTGCAACATTTTTTCTTTCTGTGTCATTACAAGGAACAAGGTATGGCATTGCCCACATCTTGACAAAAGTAAATACATACATAGTTGTTCATATCAGTATATTTGTTAATAACATCAGAAGCAGATATGTTGATTTTTCATTACATTGCGAACTTCAACTTAAACAATAAACCTTTTAACCATTTAAACTAATACCCTTGGTAGTCTTATTTATGCCTTATCCTTATTTCCTTTCAATGCATCTATGCATACCCTTACTCTCTCTATTTCCATCTACTTTCTTGGTGGTTTGATTTTCAATTTCCCTAAGGATCCCTTCAGATCTTCTGTCAGATACCATTTTGTTTGTTGAAATCCCGCCATTACCATCTCAATATCTAGTTCTGACATCTGTTCCAAAAACGGTTTCCATTTCCTGAAAAAACTAGCCGTTTTCTGCTCTTTGTGTATTAGGGCATCTGTCCTATCTGAATATAGACATGTTTTCAATTGCTGTATGAGTTGTTCTAATGTCGGTGCATTGGGTTCCAGACAGTTTTTCAGTATACATCTTTTTGCAATGAGTATTATTATATGTGCTAGCGGAGATATGTGCGTTACCGTTCCCTCTTCTTCCACTTCCATTGATGCTCTGGAGTGGAACAAAAGAAGTATGGGGTTTAGCGGCATAGGTTTATCCCATAATTTCGCCATAAATGCCAGCACTAATGACCAATATCCTTGTGTATTCGGGCATGACCAAATTCCATGATGCAGATCTGTATGTGGCTGAGCACACTTCGGGCAAGCATGCAATCGGTCTGGGTTGCTATCATTTGGCGGTATGTTAAAAGCGTAAATAGCTGCATGCATTAGTCTAAACTGTGTCTCCCTCCACACCTCATTAACTACACGCTTTCTCACTGCTTTCCATCCCTCTAGTATTTGATCGTTTACATCTGTTGTTTGAAAAACACGTCTCCAATAAGGGAATTGTTGTTTTGGGTCTATTTTTATGTAAATATCCTTTATTGCCCGATATAGTACCGACAATGACTTCCTATGTGATTCTTCTACCAGTTTATCAAAAGGATTATCTACTATCTCCCTTTCCAAGTTTCCTACCTCCCTAGCACAGAAAGATTTAACCTGCATGTATTGTAAAAAGTGTGTTGGCTGGATCCCAAATTCGTTCACTAGCTCTGGCAACGTCTTTAGCCTCGGTTCCGTTGTGTGCAGTATCTGCTTTACTGTGGCTATCCCCCTTTGCTTCCATGTCTTAAATAAACTACTTGTCATGCCCGCTGGAAACTGTATATGTGACCATAATGGTAAGTATTTAGACAACTGAAAAGATAGGCCCTGCTTTTTCCTCACTTCCTTCTAGCACATAATTGTGTCTCGTAATATGACTGAGGATTTAACATGGCACGGGAGGTGCTTAAGTTTTGTGTGCAATAATGCTTGCAGGTCATATTTACCTGCTAGTGCTGACTCTAGTTCCTGGTTGGAGTAATGATTAGTTTTGTGTATCCAGTCTAACACATGTCGGAATAGACTGGCTATATTGTATCCCCTTAAGTGCGGAATGTTCACCCCCCCCTGCCAGTGAAACCCCTGCAACTTCGTTAGCGATATCCTTGGCCGTTTATACGACCATATAAATTTCGTTATAGTGGAATTACAATTTTTGACATCCTTATGCTTCAATAGAACCGGCAGTGTTTGCATTGGGTACAATAATCTAGCGAAGGAGATCATCTTGACCAGATGACATCTACCGAACATAGAGAGCGGCAATGTCCTCCATCTTTCAAGTTCCAGCCTTATTTTGTGGAAGATGGGTTCATAATTCAGATGATATAAGGTTCCCGGGGTTTTCCCGATCCGTATCCCCAAATATGTTATTTGTGATTTAGCAATTTTTATGCCTAATTGCTGTAACCTCTCATCCGCTGTATGATTATGCTGTGTCAAACCTAATAGTTCGCTCTTGAGGGGGTTAATTTTGAGACCCGCGAATAGCCCATAGTTATGGATCACCTCAAAAACCCTAGGGAGATGCCTAGACGGTTGAGAGAGAAACAGCAGGATATCATCTGCAAAGACTGCCGCCTTAACCTCAACCTCGCCAACTCTAATCCCATTAAATATCCGCCCCTGTTCCAGGATCTGTATCAGAGGTTCCAATGCTAGGTCAAATAAGAGTGGTGATAGTGGGCACCCCTGTCTCGTTCCCTTATGTAGCTTAAACGTCTTTGACTTGATTCCTGGCGTGCACACAGCCGCCGTGGGGTTCTTGTATAACGTTTTTATGTAATTTCTAAATGCCCCTTGTATGTTAAATTTATCCAAGACCATGTCCAGCCACTGCCACTCAACATTGTCAAACGCCTTTTCAGCATCCAGCAACACAAGTGCCGATTGGTTGAATGACTTTGGCTGTGCTGCCACCCCATCCATAACTCCTAATACCTTTCTAATATTTGTAACTGCCGATCTACCTTTAATGAAACCCACCTGCGACGGCCCCACCAGACGAGGCATTATTTGGGCAAGCCTATTTGCCATGATCTTGGACAATATCTTGATATCCTGATTTATTAAGGATATGGGTCTGTATGAGCTCGGTAGTGACAGATCTTTCCCATTTTTTGGTAGCACCTTGATGTATGCTGTATTTGCTGCATCAGGAATGTTCCCACCCTCCAATAGAGAATTAAAATATGCTAATAACGTCGGCGTTATTTGTTCCTGTAGTATTTTATAGAATTCTGCCGGGTAACCATCAGGTCCCGGCGACTTCCCATTTGCTAATGACTTTATGGCTGTCTGTAACTCTACCAGTGTTATTCGTGCGTTCAAGTCTTCTAATTGCCCCTGGTCTAAGGTAGGTAATGTGATATCTGCCAGAAATCGGTCACCCCGCACATCGCCCGGAACCAATGTGGTTTCGTACAACTGCTGATAGAAAGCCTGAAAAATGTCATTCATCTTTTTGGGTTCCGTTTGTACACAGCCCTTGTGATCTCTTAGTTTGGTTATATGTGTGGGTGGCCGAAATCCCCTAGCCAATCCCGCCAACAGTTTTCCTGCCTTGTTGCCAAAACGAAAAAGTTTGGCCTCATAGAGTGATCTCCCAAACTTCTCCCTTTTATCCAACCATGACTCGAAGTGTTTCCTCGCATCCACCCATTTGTGTTTTTTATCTGTCGACGGGTCAGCAAGGAAAGAAGAATAAGCTGTTCTAAGGTTATCACTACACTCTCTGTATTTTTGTTGGATCTGTTTTTTCTTAAACGTTACGTACGATATGAGCCTTCCTCTCAAGACCGCCTTAGCCGTCTCCCAGTACAGGGCCTGATCAGCCGCATGTTCTGCATTATCTATAGCATATTCTAACCACCATCCCTTTATTCGTGCTTGAAAATCTTCATCTTCTGCTAAATTTGCCGGAAATCTCCACTGAGTAAACTCCCCCCTGGTGTGTGTATCCGCCAACACCAACCGTACTGGCGCATGATCAGATATGATCATGTCTGTGATGTCTACCTGTTCTACTCGTTGTAACATATGTTGGCTTAAATAAATGTAGTCTAATCTCGACCAGGACTTGTGATATGGTGAGAAATAAGTGTATTCCCTGTCATCCGGATGGCTGTATCTCCAGCTATCAGTTAGTTGTGTGGTTTGTGAGAATTCAGGCAATATGCCATCTGTAGCCAGTGTCGGTGCCTGTGCATCTCTCTTCCTATCTTCATCTGCATATTGTACTGAGTTAAAGTCTCCCCCTACCAGCTTCATTGCACATGTGTCAGCTAGGAGTGTAATCTGGAGGTTCTGAAAGTAAGTGCGATTATTTGTATTGGGCGCATATACATTATATATACTAACTTCCCCCCATTGTGTGTCTAGCAGGATGTGCATCAATCGTCCCTCTGTGTCCACATATTTTGAGCGTAAAGTGAAGGCAATATTTTTGCTTATTAAAATTATCACTCCATTTTTTTTTGAATTGCTGGGGAACCATAAACATTTCCCACCCAAAGTTTACGCATTCTAAAAAAATCTTTTTCTTCCAGGTGAGTTTCTTGAAGCAAAGCCAGGTCAGCCTTCAGTTTGCCAAGGTGACGCAGGACCATTGACCTTTTGTGCGGGGACAGTAGTCCCTTAACATTCCATGTCACTACTCTCATAAAGAGAAATTAAGTTATTCGTTAGCGACGACTGGCTATGCTTCTGCATCATATATAGGATGTTATGTATTAATAAGGAATAAATTGTGAATCTAATGTCTGTGCAACTCAGCCCCCTAGGGCTAATACGACTACCAATCAACCATTGATCCCCACTATGTGAGAACACATTAACTCTCCCCGACTCCCTCGGAGAGCCCCCATTTTCCCTCTCATATTTCCTCAGGACTTCTCTTTTTTCTGCCATGTGACTTACTCTCCTCTACCTACAGATAACATCTCGTCAGCATAACACATTTAACATGGTTTAACAATATCTCAGCTGTCAATGTATTTGTGCTTATCTTTCTTGTTCTAAACTGTTTTAAACTAGGCCCCAATGTCATCACCAAGTAACTTCCTTTGTTACATATGTCAACTATTAGACACGTTAATACATGAACAAGTTCCAATTTCACTCGACGGTGGTACTCACGACTCTCGTCTGCCGAGGAGTCGGCTGGCAGTTGATTCTGGGTGTACACTAGCCGTGTCGTGGAGTCTGTGGCAGTCTCTTTTCCTTGGGTGGCTGTCCCTTTGGATGTGTCACGTTCTGCTGCGCGCTTCCTCCCGAGAAATCTCCATCTGCTGCTGTAGACGCTGTTTCCCTGAACAAATCTTTGTACACTGCCTCCGCTTCCTGGTGGTCTGTATAAACTTGTAGGGTGCCACTTGGAGTTGTTACCTTTAAAATCGCTGGGTATAGCAATTGGAACTTAAGTCCCCGCTTGTGGAACGCTGTGCAGATTCTGCTGAATAGCTTTCGTTTCTTTGAAACTTCCGCGGAGTAATCACTAAATAACATGACTGTGATGCCATTTAATTTCGTCGGGCCCCGTCTGGTTTTGTACATGCGCAGCAGCGCTTCCTTGTCAGCATAATCAAGATAGCGTACTATGACTTGTCGCGCTCTCTTTAGTGCGCCTTGGTGTTGCGGCAGCGTCTGTCTGTCTGGACCCACTCTATGCGCTCTTTCAACTTTACATGGCCCCTCCATATTCAGCATCTTTGGTAGATCATATTCACAGATGTGCTTTAGTTGCGTGGCTGGTACTGATTCTGGTATTCCCACTATTCGCACGTTGTTCCGTCTCGATCTGTTCTCCAGATCATCTATTTTGGATAACATCTTTTGTTTTTCGGCCAATAGCTCCTGAAGTGCGCCATGCGTGTCTGCTGCTTCATCTTCTAACAGGGATATTCTTTGCTCTACTTCATCTAGACGTATACCCTGTTGTGATACCTCGCTTTGCAGTGCCTTCAGTGAGGTTGATATGGTATTGGCCAGTGTGTCTTGTATGTCGGGTGTTATACGCTTGGCTACCTCCATAGCCAGTTTTCTGTAATCAATTTTCATTGAACTCGAGGTCTCCTCCCCACCTTCCTCATCTGACATTGTCTCTTCCTGGTCTGAGGATGGCCTACTTGCTGCCTGCTTGTCTTTTCTGGTGACCGGTGGCATTTTTATTTGCCCCCGTTGCTCGGCCCCTGTTTCTTGGATCGATTACCGACTATGACAGGCTATGCGTGCCGCTGGCGAATGTGCTGTTGTCAAACACGTGGTCTGAGCGCGCTGCAGTAAAATGGCGTTCCCTCACTCACAATGACCTGTTACAGGCGTCTGCCTTCAAAGACGGTCCCACCGCTTTTGCAATCCGTATAACACCGTCTATAATGCTGTCTATATCGGGACCTCTTGCCTGTTATATGCGTCGGGGTTAACGCCAGCTGTGCCCAACCTGTCTATGGTTCAGACAGCGCGTTGTTTAGGGCTGTGAGCCGCGGCAAGATGGCGCCTCTTCACCTCCTCTATCTCGCTCCGGTATTTGGCGCCAAAACTAACCGGACCGCGTTAGCGGTAAGTATGGGGAGACCCCGGTACCTGCTATCTGCTTCAGTCAGGTTTCTGTGCCCTGCCGATCCGGTGCTGTGCGGATTAGAACTTGTCTTGGTCCCGTGTTTTCTGGCCGGCTCCGCTCCCTGTTTCCTGCGCTAAAATCTGCCGATGAGCGCGGGAGGTGTCTGATCTCCCCGGTTTCTCCCGTATGTGTCGGGTGCAGCTTGCTAGGTCAGTGCTGACCTTTGTAACGTTTTTCCACGTGTTAGCTGGATATCTTAGTCGATTTTCATGTCCCGTAGATCTGGAGAGCTCCTTTCTCCCTCCTCACATGTCAGCGCCGGAACCGGAAGTCTCCAAAAAACTTTTGACCACATAGTGCAGGGGTCAGCAACCTTTGGCCCCAGTGCCACATCTGCCACGTGGGGCATGGTTTGCTGGCACACTTTCCTCTCTCGGTGTCCAGGGCCTTTGTGTAGTTAGCGGTGCTGAACACAGGGAGAAAGAGTGGTGCTTCATTATGCGCTTGGCGGTGCTGAACACAGGGAGAAAGAGTGGTGCTTCATTATGCGCTTGGCGGTGCTGAACACCAGGAAAGAGCAGTGCTTCATTGTATTTGTTTCTGCTGAACACCTTGCAAGCACATAATGCAGCACTGCTCTCTCCCAGTGATCAGCCCCGCAAGGACGGAGTGCTCTATGTGCTTCTTCCAAATCAGGGGTTTAGTAGCTGCGGTCTCTCCTATGCGCGCCCCCAAGCTGGTGTTCAATAGTCACTCTGTCCTGTGTGCAGATCCCCCTAGCTGATACTCAGCAGCCGTGGGCTCTCCTATATGCACCCCCCCAAAGCTGATGTTCAGTCACCTCATATGCAGCACAGATGGATCATCTTTGCAAAGAAAGTCAGGGACAAGGTTTATACTGAAATGTAAATTTAATTAACAGATGTCATATAGGTGGTTAGATGACTTTCCTGTTTGTATGACACACTTCCCTTTTCCCATCCCTTGGTTGAATTTGATGGACATGTGTCTTTTTTCAACCATACTAACTATATAACTATGTAACTAGCACTTCAGTTCAGCAATGATTTTTTTTTTTTATCGGCACGCCATACAAATAGGTTGCCTACCCCTGACATAGTGTATATGATTATACACAAAAGCACAACTGACAAAACATTATTTAATTTTTTTATTTGAAAAACAGTTGGGAGATTTTTCTTTAATACCATCTCACATTGGAGGTATAATGATCCCTCATTATCACATAGCGTGACCTTCATCTCTATAATGTGATCATGTCTCAGCCATGTGCCATGATTGTTAGCGTGATGTCAGCAATGTCACATATAACAGTGGTTAATGCAAGAGTTTACCTTCTAAACGGGTGTCCGTTCACCTTCTTCTATCTCCCATATTATCATAGAAAATGTAGGGGTTACTTAATAACTAGTGAGAAAACGAGTATACATTTTATGTAATAAGAGATTTTCTATCGCCTGAATTAATCATTCATGTGTGCCATGCATAAATGTATAACAATTATGTCCCTTCTGTCTGCTAAATAAATAATTAGCGACTGGTAATGTTGTGAAATTCATAGCATGCATTTTTATTTGACACATAACTGCTTCTGATTTCTGCCGAGGTTCAAGAACTACCTGATCTTACACCAGAGAATTAAGCACTCAGGAAAAGAACTGGAAACAGCTTGCATACAGAGAATTAACATTGTTTATGAAAATTAAAAACTCCTTCATTGACATATCACTTTAAGTGATACTTTTTTACTATTAGTAAATTGCAATATGAGCAATTGTCTAATATACGGTCATGAACAGAATTGATCACTTACAATTACAGGCCCTTTTACATCGGCCGATAATCGCCCAGTGTAAAACCCCCTTTAGAGCTCATGCACATAGGTGTGTATGTTCCCATGCCACAGGTCCATATTGCCTATAAAATCAGAGGCATGCAAAGATACAGTATATTGGTAGACAATACCATGTGAATGCATTTTTAAAAGGGGCTTTTGTAATACAATGCAGAGCTCCCTAAAGTTACAATATTAAACAATATTGCATGCCGAAAAATCTGCCTGCACTCTCTTAAAACTTTGAAATTGTTTTTTAGTAATTTTATTTTATAATTTTTTTTTTACTTTTTGAGATACAGCTACTATGTATCCTGGATGCAAAGAAGGTATATATTTGATGCAGTCTATTTGCTTCTATCTACATTTTTATGTAAATACATTTTCAAATACCATTCTTGTGTAGTACTTGAGGGACAGTAATTGATTTTTTTCTTCATGGAAAGTGCTGAGTGTTTATTAGAGATCTGGTTTGGAACCACTTTTTCTATTGTTATATGGAAGTGTACAGTGGAATTGTACTGTGATTACAATAGCCTAATATCACAATATTTCCAACATACAATGGTCTTTCCTGAACCATTGCAACCTGAAAGCACATTCAACATACAATGGTGCAAACTGCAATTTGCGGTGCATGCCATCGACTGGAAGAGTCACCAAATCAGCGTGAGCATTTCACTGGTAAAACCCCAGTGAATCAGAGCATAACATTGGGGGAAAGTAAAGTCGATCTGTGGGCACTGAATTACTTATGTCCGTGCAGAGTCTAGCAGTGTCTTTCTGCATTGTAGTACTTTACTATATGTACTGTTCTGTTGGACACCAGGTGAGGGTGGCTCTATTTTATTTTTAACGTACACAGGACCCTGAATAAGCTTATGTCCTCAACATACGAAGTGATTCATCACATCCAGTAGCTCTTCCTGACTTTTATATGTAAGGACTTGCTGTTATAGAAGCCGTTAGTCCCACTGACCTGACGACATTAAACACCATAATACAAAGTTTTATTTAAAAAAAAATGTTCAAAGGTTTACATAGACTTTAAAGTGTAACTAACCCTTCAACAAACTTCTGACATGTCTTAGTGACATGT